>NC_045771.1:82290416-82615022 GCF_008692025.1 Phocoena sinus | reverse complement strand
CCGCTTTCTGCCTTGGTGTCCATAAGTTTATTCTCATCTGTCTCTGTTTCTGCTTTGCAAATAAGTTCATCTGTACCATTTTTCTACATTCCACATATAAGTGATATTATATGATATTTATTTTTCTCTTTCTGACTTACTTCACTCTGTATGATAGTCTCTAGTTCCATCCACATCTCTGCAAATGGCATTATTTTTGCCTTTTTATGGCTGAGTAATATTCCATTGTATATATGTACCACATCTTCTTTATCCATTCCTCTGTTGATGGACATTTAGGTTGCTTCCATTTCCTGGCTTTTGTAAATACTGCTGCATTGAACATTGGGGTGCATGTATCTTTTTGAATTATGGTTTTCTTTGCGTATATGCCCAGGAGTGGGATTGCTGGATCATATGGTAGTTCTCTTTTTAGTTTTTTAAGGAACCTCCATACTTTTCTCCATAGTGGCTGTACCAATTTACATTCCCATCAACAGTGTAGGAGGGTGCCCTTTTCTTCACACCCTTTCCAGCATTTATTGTTTGTAGATTTTCTGATGATGGCCATTCTGATCAGTGAAGTGATACCTCATTGTAGCTTTGATTTGCATTTCTCTAATAATTAGTGATGTTGAACATCTTTTCATGTGTTTGTTGGCCATCTGTATGTCTTCTGTGGAGAAATGTCTATTTAGTTCTTCTGCCCATTTTTTCATTGGGTTGGTTTTTTTTAATATTGAGCTGCATGAGCTCTTTATATATTTTAGAGATTAATGCTTTGTGGGTTGCTTCATTTGCAAATATTTTCTCCCATTCTGAGGGTTGTCATTTCGTTTTCTTTATGGTTTCCTTTGCTGTGCCAGCTTTTAAGTTTCATTAGATCCCATTTGTTTATTTTTGGTTTTATATTTATTACTCTAGGAGGTGGGTCAAAAAAGATCTTGCTGTGATTTATGTGAAAAAATGTTTTTCCTATGTTTTTCTCTAAGAGTTTTGTAGTGTCTGGACTTATATTTAGGTCTTTAATCCATTTTGAGTTTAGTTTTGTGTATGGTGTTAGGGAGTGTTCTAATTTCATTCTTTTATATGTAGCTGGTCAGTTTTCCTAGCACCACTTATTGAAGAGACTGTCTTTTCTCCATTGTATATGCTTGCCTCCTTTGTCATAGATTAGGTGACCATAGGTGCATGGGTTTATCTCTGGGCTTTCTATCCTGTTCAATTGATCTATATTTCTGTTCTTATGCAAGTACCATACTGTGTTGGTTACTGTAGCTTTGTAGTATCAGTAATCAAGAAGTCAGGGAACCTGATTCCTCCAGCTCTGTTTTTCTTTCTCAAGATTGCTTAGGCTATTTGGGGTCTTTTGTGTTTACATACAAATTGTAAGTTGTTTGTTCTAATTCTGTAAAAAAAATTCTATCATTTATTTGATAGGGATTGCATTGAATCTGTAGATTGCTTTGGGTAGTATAGTCATTTTCACAATATTGATTCTTCCAATCCAAGAACATGGTATATCTCTCCATCTGTTTGTGTCATCTTTGATTTCTTTCATCAGTATCTTACAGTTTTCTGAGCAGAGGTGTTTTGCCTCCTTAGGTAGGTTTATTACTAGGTATTTTATTATTTTTGTTGTGATGGTAAATGTGAGTGTTTCCTTAATTTCTCTTTCTGATTTTTCATTGTTAGTGTATAGGAATACAAGAGATTTCTGTGTATTAATTTTGTTTTCAGCCTGCTACTTTACCACATTCATTGATGAGCTCTAGTAGGTTTCTGGTGGCATCCTTAGGATTTTCTGTGTATAGTGTCATGTCATCTGCAAACAGTGAGAGTGTTATTTCTTCTTTTCCAATTTGGATTCCTTTCATTTCTTTTTCTTCTCTGATTGCCATGGCTAGGACTTCCAAAACTATGTTGAATAACAGTGGTGAGAGTGGACATCCTTGTTTTGTTCCTGATCTTAGAGGAAATGCTTTCAGTTTTCAACCATTGAGAATGATATTTGCTGTGGGTTTGTTGTATATGCCTTTATTTTGTTGAGGTAGGTTCCCTCTGTGCCCACTTTCTGGAGAGTTTTTATCATAAATAGGTGTTGAATTTTATCAAAAGCTTTTTCTGCATCTCTTGATGTGGTCATATGGTTTTTATTTTTCAATTTGTTAATATGGTGTATCACATTGATTTGCATGTATTGAAGAATCCTTGCATCCCTGGGATAAATCCCACTTGATCATGGTGTGTGATCCTTTTAATGTGCTGTTGATTCTGCTTGCTAGTATTTTGTTGAAGATTTTTATGTCTGTGTTCATCAGTGATATTGGTCTGTACTTTCTATTTTTTGTGATATCATTGTCTGGTTTTGGTATCAGGGTGATGATTGCCTCATAGAATTAGCTTGGGAGTGTTCCTCCCTCTGCAATATTTTGGAAGAGTTTGAGAAGTATAGGTGTTAGCTCTTCTCCAAATGTTTGATAGAATTCGCCTGTGAAGACATCTGGTCGTGGACTTTTGTTTGTTGGAAGATTTTTAATCACGGTTTCAATTCCATTACTTGTAATTGTTCTGTTCATATTTCCTATTTCTTCCTGCTTTAGTCTTGGGAAGTTGTACCTTTCTAAGAATTTGTCCATTTTCTTCCAGGTTGTCCATTTTATTGGCATATATTTGCTTGTAGTAGTCTCTTAGGATCCTTTGTATTTCTGTGGTGTCAGTTGTAGCTTTTCCTTTTTCATTTCTAATTTCCCTGATATGAGTCCTCTCCCTTTTTTCTTGATGAGTCTGGCTAAAGGTTTATCAATTTTGTTTATCTTCTCAGAGAACCAGCTTTTAGTTTCATTTATCTTTGCTATTGTTTTTTGTTTGTTTCTGTTTCATTTATTTCTGCTCTGATCTTTATGATTGCTTTCCTTCTACTGACTTTTGGGTTTTGTTTATTCTTCTTTCTCCAGTTGCTTTAGGTTTAAGTTTAGGTTGTTTATTTGAGAATTTTCTTGTTTCTTGAGGTAAGGTTGTACTGCCATAAACCTCCCTCTTAGAACTGCTTTTGCTGCTTCCCATAAGTTTTGGGTCATCCTATTTTATTTGTCATTTGTTTCTAGGTGTTTTTTGATTTCCTTTTTGATTTCTTCAGTGATCCATTATTTAGTAGCATATTGTTTAGCTTCCATATGTTTGTGTTTTTTACAGTTTTTTTTTTTCCTGTAATTGATTTCTTATCTCATAGCACTGTGGTCAGAAAAGATGCTTTATATGATTTCAGTTTTCTTAGATTTAACAAGGCTTGAATGTGACCCAAGATGTGGTCTGTTCTGGAGAATGTTCCATGTGCACTTGAAAAGAAAGAGTATTCCACTGCTTTTAGATGGAATGTCTTATAAATATCAAATAAGTCTATCTGGTCTAATGTGTCATTTAAGGATGTGTTTCCTTATTAATTTTCTGTCTGGATGATGTGTCCATTGTTGTAAGTGGGGTGTTAAAGTCCAGCACTATTATTGTGTTACTGTCGATTTCCCCTTTTATGGCTGTTAGCATTTGCCTTATGTATTGAGGTGCTTCTATGTTGGGTGCATAAATATATACAATTGTTATATCTTCTTCTTGGATTGATCCCTTGATCATTATGTAGTATCCTTTCTTGTCTCTTGTAATATTCTTTATTTTAAAATCTATTTTATCTGATATGAGTATTGCTACTCCAGCTTTTTTTTTTTTTTTTTTTGATTTCCATTTGCATGGGATATTTTTGTCCACCCCCTCACTTTCAGTCTGTATGTGTCCCTAGATCTGAAGTGGGTCTCTTCCAGACAGCATATATATGAATCCTGGTTTTGTATCCATGTATCCAGACTATGTCTTTTGGTTGGAGCATTTAATCCATTTATATTTAAGGTAATTATTGATATGCATATTCCTATTGCCATTTTCTTAATTGTTTTAGGTTTGTTTTTGTTCTTTTTCTTCTCTTGTGTTTCCCACCTAGAGAAGTTTCTTTAGCATTTGTTGTAAAGCTGGTTTGGTGGTGCTGAATTCTCTTAGCTTTTGCTTATCTGTAAAACTTTTGATTTCTCTGTTGAATCTAAATAAGAACCTTGCTGGGTAGAGTATTCTTGGTTGTAGATTTTTCCCTTTCATCACTTTAAGTATATCCTGCCACTCCATTCTGGCCTACAGAGCTTCTGCTGAAAAATCAGCTGATAACCTCATGGGGTTTCCCTTGTATGTTGCTTTTCCTTTTTGCTTTTTTTCTTTGTATTTAATTTTTGTTAGTTTAATTCATATGTGTCTCAGCGTGTTTCTCCTTGGGTTTATCCTTTATGGGACTCTTCTGCTTCCTGGACTTTGGTGACTATTTCCTTTCCCATGTTAGGGAGGTTTTCAACTATGATCTCTTGAAATATTTTCTCAGGCCCTTTGTCTTTCTCTTCTTCTTCTGGGGTGCCTATAATTCAAATGTTTGTGCATTTAATGTTGTCCCAGAGGTCCCTGAGACTGTTGTTATTTCTTTTCATTCCTTTTGCTTTATTCTGTTCCACAGCACAGATTTCCACCATTCTGTCTTCCAGGTCATTTATCTGTTCTTCTGCCTCAGTAATTCTGCTATTGATTCCTTCTAGTGTACTTTTCATTTCAGTTATTGTTTTGTTCATCTCTGTTTATTTGTTCTTTAGTTCTTCTAGGTCTTTGCTTAACTTTTCTTGTATCTTCTCAATCTGTGCCTCCATTCTGTTTCCAAGATCTTGGATCATCTTTTCTATCATTACTCTGAATTCTTTTTCAGATAGATTGCTTATCTCTTCGTTTAGTTTTTCTTGTAGGTTTTTATCCTGCTCCTTCATCTGCAACATATTTGTTGTCTCATTTTGTGAAACCTATTGTGTTTGTGACTCCTTTCCGCAGGCTGCAGCATCATAGTTCCTCTTGCTTCTAGTGTCTGCCCCCTGGTGGATGAGGTTGGTCCAGAGGCTTGTGCCATTATCCCCTTGATAGGGGGTTTGATTGGTGTTGTGTTGATCAGGGCCTGCCCTAGATATTAAGCAGGGCCTCACCTTTGCTTTGTGGTTGTCACTGCCATGTCAGGGGCAGCATCTGCTCCCTAGTTGTTGGAGTAGATGCCCCCACATCTGCTTCTTATCTGTGTTTCTGATCTGTGGTGCAAGGTAGATGAGGTTGGAGCACTCCACCTGGGAGGGAAGGCACTAAGTATTCCTCCTTTGGAGCTGTTCATCTGTGGGTGTGCTCTGTTTTGTCACCTTCCACCTGTTGTGTGAGCTCTCAGATTACGCTGATGTTGGCACTGCTCTCGGCCCCACCTTAACTGTGGGTATGCTGGCAATTGGCTCTCTGGTGTCTCTCAGACCTTGCTTTTCACCAGAGTAGATCCACTGAAGTCAGGTCCCAGGATTGCAGTAATCATGGATCTGGACCTTTTGTGGATGTTATGGGGGCAGCTCAGGCTCTAGTCTGGCCCAATCCCCACGTGTATGTGCCCACAAAGTCTACAGCTGCTGAAGCTAGGCCTGTCTTGGCTGCAGGACCACTCATCTGTTCAGATGTTTTGTAGACTCTGAGTTTTTACCAGGCCAGTTGCAGGGGTGTCAATTCATGGTTTGCACAGTGCGAGGAGAGATTTCAGCTTTTCTTCCTTAGTTGCACAGCCCCTGCGGCTCAGCTGTGGTTTCAGCCCCACCTCTGCGTGTGGGCCACCCACAGGGGTCTGCTCCCGAGGCTGCCCTGGAGCATACAAGTCTGCCCCAGAGAGGTTAGGGTGCAGAGGTGGCCCAGCTGCTGGAGTCATGGGAGCCCTGGCGGGGACAGGTGCATGGGGAGTTGGTGGCTGCAAGACATCCAGCCCCAGCAGTGATGAAGCACGCAGGGAAGCTAGTGGCCACAGGTGTGAGAGATCTGGCCCTGGCAGGGGCCTTTCCTAGCACCTGGCTGCAGGTGCATGAGGGCCAGCCCCAGCAGGGACCTCTCCTAGCTCCCAGCCACGGGGCACGAGATGGCCAGTCCTGTCTGGGGCCTTTCCTAGATCCCAAACACAGGCGCAAGTGGGCCAGCTCTGGCAGGGGCCTTTCCTAACGTTTGGCCAAAGGCGCCAGAGGGCAAGCCCCAGAGGAGCCCTTTCCTAGTGCCTGGGGAGGCAGAGGTTGGCGCATGGGGATAGAGGCTGCAACGGTGGCTCCACCACTTGCACTTCACTCAGCAATGGCACTTTGCTTCTGTGGCAGTCCGGGTCTCCTCCCCAGGCATTCCTGGTTGTGGACTTCCTTACTCCCATTCCCTCAGGCTGTCTCCTCGCAGCCAACAGCAGCCCCTTCCCGGGTTTGGTCTCTAATTATCACTCTATGGCACCCAGCTCCTGTGCGTACTGGTGGACACATGTCTCAGACTGGGGCGCACAGGGCTGTGGCATGGACTATCTGGGCAGGTTTCATTCTGTCCCACCTGCCAGAGGCCAGCCACTTCACTCTCCTCTGATAGCCCCAGCTGCTCCCCTCCTGTTCCAACTGATCTCCCCATCAGTGAGGGGGCTTCCCCTAATGTGGGAACCTCTCCTCTCCTTCAGCTCCCCCACCAGGGGAGCTAGTACCGTCACGCTTCCTCTCCTCTTCTCCTTCCATTCTTTCTTTCATTTTACCTCATTATGCAGGGATATTTCCTGTCCTCTCAAGTACCCAAGGTCTTCTGTTAGTGTTCAGCCAGCGCTCTGTGAGAATTGCTCCACTTGTAGATGCATTCTTGATGCATTTGTGGAGAGAGGTAAACTCCACGTTCTCCTACTCTTCCACCATCTTGCCTCTCCTTGAACCCCTTTTCTGAAGTTTCTGTTTGGGTTTTTTGCAAATTTAAAAAAACTGGGTCGTTTGTCTTTTATTACTGATTTGTAGGAATAACTTATGTAAAAGTTGCATATGATTAACTTTGGCAACTAACTGGATATGTGGGTTGTGGTAAGAGAAGTGTTTAGAGATGGTGCACTTTTGAGAATGGAGTATATGTTTTCAATAAAAGAAGTAAATAAGTTGGTTCACTCCAACAAAATAGAGAGAAAAAAACCAAAAATATCTTTTAATGTAAATCAGAAAATAAAGTCATATCTAATGAGTTGGAAACTCAGAGTTGGCTATCTCTGTAATAATGACTATGATTAATTCATAAAGAGCCTGCTTTTCTTTCTTGGTATACATCATCTTTTTCAGTCCTCACAAAATAATGCTATGAGGGGGATATTAGTATTAACATTAAACAGATAAGAAAGCTGGCTCTTACAGAAGTCATGTAATTTGCTCGATTTGGTGCTAACTTGTTACCTAAGTAGTAAGTGGCTGAATCAGGATTCAGTTCCATTTTTCTCTGACTCTAAATGCCAGTTCTTTCCACTGATAGTAAGTTTGTATTCTGAAAGGATGGTTGGCAGTTGCTAAATTAATACTCAGATGAATTGACTCTTCAATATGTGAATGAAAGTGAGAGGAATGAATGGCAGCTTAATCACCATAACCCACCCGTTCACATTCTACATTCCCTCTAATTAAGACTACAGATCTATGGGAGAACGTGTAAAAAGTTAGGAAGATAGTTTGATTATGTGTATAGGAACCCTACCTTTACCTTAGCTCTATTCTTTTTAATTTCTTTGGTTATATAGGTATATAATTTTGTTTTTTATCAGATTATAAGAAAGAAATATTTCATTGAAAGCCATAATTTTTGTGCTAATCTTAATTTTATAGTTCCTTTATACCCAAATAATAAATACACCTTTGACTTCCTCTCTTTACCACATATGAGACCACCTGAGCACTCCAGCAGGCTCAGCTGTAGTCATTGTCCTCGCTTTCTGGTAATTAAAGGACTCTAATTTCAGAATCTTTGGTGACCTAGAATGAAGTCCACTGTATATTGAGTGCAACTCTGAGCTTATACCTCATATATAAAAACTGGGCTTTAGAATTGATTTTCTGGTGATGCAGTCCCTTCCTTTAGTTTCTGGGTCTTAATTATCTAATTTGTATGCTTATGCTTTAGTTCCTGCCTTAGTAACTGATGCTTTATCCTGGTTTCTCGAAAACTGGGGCCTTTTCTTTTTTTCCAAAAGCTCTAGTTTACTGAAATCACAGTACTTCTAGGCCACCTGTCCTTTCTATGTCACCATTTAAGGTATTTTCTTGGGCTTTCCATTACTAGTCAGAATTCACCTGCAAAGATGCCTAAATGTTACTGTTTTGAACAGTCTGCTACTTGGCTAGACCACTGATATCACAGGTCCCACTGTTTTATTTGTTTTGAGCTTCCTTTCATCATCATTTATGGCAGGAGATATGTTTTCTTTTTCTTTAGTTTCCCATACTGCCATATACATTATTAGCATATATTTTGTACAAAAGCATCTGATACCTTTATTTGTATAATTTTGCATTGTAGAAATATGTGTATAATTTTGCCTGATTGTAGAAAAGAAATGAGTTACAACCTCAGTCTCTCACTCAAATCCTCAGTAGGTCAAACTTAATGGCTTTTTATATCTGAGATAGAATTGAAATGCCATTTTACCTGCAAAGTACAAAATAAGTACTATATGAGCATAAATTCACTTCGTTTACTTAATAAACAATTGCAGAGCTTAAGTATTAGTTTTTCATCTGTAAAATGGGAGAAAGAAGAATTACTACCTCAACGAGTTTTTATGATAATTAAGTGAGTTAGAACCCCTAAAGAACTTAGAACAGTGCCTGGAAGATATTAAATGTTCAATAAAGGTGGACTTGTTTGATTATTATTACTCAAATATTTATTTGAATTTATTCAGATTTGCATAGTACTGGGTTCTTTGTAGATAGATACATAATAAAAACTAGTTTGAGTTAATCATTTAAAAAATAAAATTAACATTACTTTGTGCTTTATATTGACTATTTTAAATTACTATTTAAAAAGATAAGTCCTAATAAATGAAAACTAATTCCAACTCTTTTTAATATTAGAATTGTATATGCCAAAATATATATGAGGAATAATACAAGTCAAAGAGTTTAAATAGACTAGCCACTAGTGTATTTATTACAACTGTAATGTCTAGTGTTTTCTCTAAATGTAAAAGGATTTTCTTGTCATCTAATACCAAGATTATAGTATCAACCTATAAATCCTTATTATGAGTAAATAATAAAAAAATTCAACCATGGTTTATAGTGTTTAAGGTGAAGCAATAGCGCATCTTTGATATTCTACTTTGTGTAATACAAATTTAATGGTCTTTTTACTCTATTTTCACTTTTAAAGGAACAAGACATTTTATTACTCTTCACATAGATGATTTAGATAAAATTATTTTACCCTGTTAATTTATTTTCAATGACAAAAAATATGAAAACGTACATCACAGCCTCAAAAAAATTTGTAAAAGCAGCTAATGCATTTGTATTTTCCATATTGCTATAAAATTGGAAATAAATGTAAGACAATTTCTCAAATTTTCTCCTCCAAGGATTTGCTCATGCCTTAAACTTTCTGATTTTAAAACATTTTTCTCCTTAAGCCTAAGTAGTCTAAAATGTCAAATGGATGTATAATAATAAAGATGGCATCTGGAAGATATTTTTAGCAATAGACAAAGCCAAAAGTCAAAGGAATGCAACATGTGAATAAAATATCATAACTTTAGCTATGTGGTTAGGTATTTAAATGCCCTTGGGCAATTGATACCTTTCCTTTGATATGCAACTTTAAAATGCTAATGATACTACTGCACTGATATTTCCAAAATATTGACATATTTTGTTATCTATCATCCAGTGTCATTACTCTCCAAGACTTCAACTAGACTGTATTATATGTGATGAGAGGAATTCCTTCATTTACTTTAAATTTTATTATTTTTGTGAGTTAAAACTCTTGAATTTCCACAAATTATATGGTATTAAAGAATTGTGGGTAAATAATTCAGGAAATAGTTTTATTCTCTGTTATGAAAATCAAATGCAGGGTATCAGAGTAAATTCAAACCATTAGATTAAGAGGAAATAAAATGCAGATATGATGTCCAAATCTGCCATTTGAATATGTGAGAAATTCTCAGACTGTCCCAGAGAGGGAGTGGAAAAGGAAAGAGGCAGATGGCATTTAATATTAGGACTGAAACTTGTTCTGTAACTTTGAAAATATAAATTTCTAGTCTTTTATTTCATTTCCTTTTGAGATTTTAAAGTCCCATACAGAGTACTGATGTCTCTTTTTAGCCTTTCAGCTTTTCTACTGTCTCTTTCTGTATGTGTGTATATGCATATGTATAAGGCCTGTAAGTATGTATGTATGTATGTATCTACCTACCTACCCAGGTTATGCACACAGAATAAATTGAAATGGAATATAAAAAACAACCAGAATCCAAATAATTACAAGGATAATTCTGTAATTATTAGAGGAAAATAAAACCATTTTAAAATGTGACCTTCTGACTAAAGCAGTCGATTCTAAGCACCTGTTTAGTTCTTCCTTTAACTATCCCTATTTCAAGAAGGATCCTTCTCTTCACTTGTATCCCCTCCCTTTCTCTGTGTTCACCGCAGCAGATTAATCACAGGGACAATCTTGCAATTTTTCTTTCTTCCAGTCTTAGTATTTTATCAATAGAGGCTGAGCTATTCCAGATAGGACCTTCTAGGTAGTCTCACATCTTAAGGATATCATGAAGACCAAGAGTAGCTGGGCTCTTTCTTTTTCTCATACTTCATTTCTAAAATACTGAACAACTCTTCTTATCCTATAGTAGACTTTGGACTCCTATGCAGCACACTCAGTGTATAACTTAGTTCTTAATTCACGGACTGTTAATCTTCTGGTACTTATTATTCACTGAAGAGGAAGGGTATTGTTTCAAAACCATGTCTATATTATTATAGCAGAAGTTCTCTCTCTTAACTGTCCAGCTCTTGCAAACATAAAGAGACTCATCTTTTGACTGACCTGGTCAAAGATGAGACATTTATTCTTTTTCTTTTTTCAATGTTTTGATATGGTTTCCAACAATTTTCTTCTTTTTTCATTTCTAGGGTAATGAAAATTGGCTTGGTAAGATTCATTAATAAAAAAAAATGTATAGTCACTCACTATAGACAACGTTGCTGTGGGAGATATACAAAAAACAATTTTCATGAAATGGGGTAAGAATAGGACCCACTGTATTTTAACTATAGTTTCATATTTTGATTACTTCTTGTTAAAGATGCTAATTATCTATTTTAACAATATTTCTGCAAATTGGAAACACTCCATCAATAATATTGGCATGCAAGAGCAATAAAATCATTAACTTACCAATATATGGAGAATATACAAATAGTAGTTTTCCAAAGTTATGTAAGAATAAGGCCCATGATATTTTTACTATTGAATTGTATTTTGATTACTAATTGTTAACATATTAATTGTCTAATTCATTTATTTATCTACAAATTATAGAACATACCCTAAAAAGAAAAAAAAATAGATTACCTTACAGGTAATAAATTAATTACTTTAGTAATATTCTATAATAAGCAATAAATGCTAAGCTATGCTTAACTGAATGAATGCCTTAAAACCATATACAGTTGGCCCTGGAACAACACAGGTTTAAACTGCATGGGCCCACTTATACCTGGATTTTTTTCAACAGTAAATACTACAGAGCTACATGACCCATGGTTAGTTCAGTCTGCAGATGTGGATACAGAGGAACCATGTATACTGAGGGCTGACTATAAGTTATACTTCAGTTTCCGACTGGACAGGGTGTGTCGGTGCCCTTAACCCTCAACATTGTTCAAGGGTCAACTGTACTGACGTATAGCCTACATTTCTTAAACATTCCAGATTTTAAAAATCAGTGTGCTATGTGATTGGGCAAACATTTCTGAAGGACTTTAATATTAAAACTAATCACAATTTCATTTTGCTCATAAGTATCACATTTAAATTCAAATTCATTCTTATTAAAATTATTTTATATTTTCCCTTTTAAAATTAGCAATACCAGTTTGACATGCAGTATCCTATCACCTTTAGATAGAAAAATATTGTTAGCCAATGACTGGTTTTGGTAATGGTTTTAATGTCACAATTTTTAATTGCATACTTTATATGTGTTACTTTTAAGTAACGTCTAAAACATACTGCCTTACAGAAGCAGTATTATTTTTCAAGGCATTGCAATATTATGTAGTTAATATTTGGTGTACATAAATTGCTGGAATTAGTTTGAAAGCTTGCAGATAATTCTCATGAATTTTGTAAACCTAGAAATATAATGATAATATTCAAAGATAGGTAGTTTCATTTAAATAAAGTGAGGAATCCTCTAAAAAGCAACTAATAGAGAATAGAATCCATAGTGATAAACAAAGCAAGAAATCTGAATTCATTCATGTAATTGCCCATTTGCCTGATTTTGTTTTTTCTCAGCCTCCCAAGTTTGTTGACCTAAGCTTGTGTTTTTACAACCTAACAAGTTAGAATATAGGGTGTGGGAAACAAATCCTAGGTGAAGAATCAGATAAGATAACTTATTCCATAAAGCTTGGAGGCTAAAAGGCTGTATGCTCTTTGTAAGGATAAACTGGGAATACATCTTCCTCACCCTATTTCCTATCCTGCCATCAGGGCAGTGATGAGGATTGTCTTTATCAAATGTTTGTATTGCTTAGAGAGGCAATAGAGTCCCCTGAAAATTTGTAACCATTAGCCAATCTCCACAGAGGATTTCAGTCAGAATCAACAGCCCCTAAGTAGCCTCCCCAATTTTTAAGTCCAAAATTCAGGTGAAATCATTTTTACTCTGATAGTTCTCTCAGGCATTAGGCAAAAGAACAAGCAATTCTTCTCTGAAGAACCAATCTTCAATCCAAGTCTCAAGATTTCTGTAGATAAAGTTCTTTGTTTAAAAATAAAATTTTAAAGAAATTGAAAATATATCATTAAAGTGTAAGAGATTATATAATTTGAAATAAATAAACATATATATAAAACTTTTGAAATGAAAAAGTATAATAATTGGTGTTAAGAATTCAACATTCATGATTAGCAGGGTATGAGATAAAATTGAAAAGATAATTAGTGAGCTGGCATATAGCTGTGAAGGAATTATCCATAAAGAAATATATAAAGAGGAAAGGGGTAATGTATTAGGTTTCTATTACTGAGTAAGAAATTACCACAAATTTAGTGGCTCAGAACAACACTAATGTATTAGTTCACAGTCTGTATGTCAGCGGTTCAATCACGGCATAACTACATTCTCTGCTCAAGTTTCAGTAGGCTGAAATCAAGATGTTGGCCAGCTGTGTTCTAATCTGGAGTATAAGGTCTTCTTCAAAGCTCATTAAGGTTGTTAGCAGAAATAAGAATTGAAGTACCCAGTTTTCTGCTGGCTTCCGCCTTTGACTTCTCTTAGGTCCTAAAGTCTCCCCATATATGTTGTACCATGGCGTCCTCCATTTTCAAAGCTAGTAACAGAGAATCTTCTTTGTGTCCAGTACCTCTGAAGCTTATATCTCTTCTTCAAGGAGAGCCTGTTTCCTTTTAAGGGCTTATTTAATTTGGTCAGTTTCACCCAGGTTAATCTCTCTTTCTGAAGTCAATTTGTTTAATATTTCCTAATCATGCCAATGATTATTCCATGGACTTATACAGGTTGTGTGTAATCCCGGGGTCTCAGATCTTGGGGCTGTCAGAATTCTGCCTACCACGTAAAATATGGAGATATTAAATTACAAGGAGAATAGAGTGAAAAATTTTAATATCTACTCAGTGTTCCAAAGCCTGGAGAGATGAAATGATAGAGAGGAAATATTTAAAGAGGTATTGGTAAATTTCAAAAATCAATAAAAGATGCCAGTATTCTGATATAGGAAGTCAAATAATGTCCATGCAGGATAATCACACACACACATACACAAACAATTATAGAAAGAGCATAGTGTTTGTACCAAATCTCAAAGAAATAGATATCTTAAGATCTTAAAGCATCAAAAAGGAAGGCATATTACGTAAAAAGAAATAAATGATAATTATTGACTTCTCAACAATGGAAGATAAAGAAAATATCTTCCAAGTGATGAGATAAAAATACCCATTATCTAGCTTTGAATATATTGTAAAATTTACTTCCCAAAACGAGGAAAAAAATTTTCAAGAAAAAACTAGAACGTAAAAGGTTTGCCACTACAAGACCCTCAATAACAGAAATACGAAAAGCTATAATTCAGAAAAAAAAAGATAGGAATCCTAGTAAGAGATGTGAGGTACAAGGAACAATGCTGAGCAAAGAATGAGCATGGAAACTGATAAACATTGGGAGATAGATAAATAAGCATTTTCTATATAAAAAATTTTAAAAGCCTTTTAAGATTGAAATGCAGAAAAAAACTAAAAAATATAATGTGATCTGGGATGGAATGAACATAGCATAAAGTTTTGTAAAATTCTTATAGTTGGTGTGATAAATGGTAAAATTATTAGCTAATATTGATGAGTGAAATATCTATGCTAAATTTTCTCAGATAACCAAGAAAAAAATAGAAATATAATGTATAACACTAAAATTAGAAGATTAAAAAATAAAATGAGAAAAAAAGATTTAATCAACCACTAAGAAGATAAGGAACAATTTTTTAAATGAAATAGAAAAGAAGGGCAAATAAAAAAGCATGTAACAAGAATTTGGAAATAAATCCAAGTTAATGTAAAATAACATCAAATAAATGACTCAAAAAACAATTTTTTTTGACTAGAACTAAATAAAACAAAAAAACTACAATATAGTGCCTACAAGAAACATAGCCTAAGGGTAAACTAAGTTTGAGAATAAAATAATTACACTCACACATACTCATACATACATAAAGTACATACATACATACTCATACATACATAAAATCATATGGTAGTTTTTATATTTGCTGGTTAAAAACTCACCAAAAGAAGGATGGTATAGCTATATTAATTGCATAAAATATTTAAACTTCAAATCAAGAAATAAAGACAGTCAGTACATAATGATAAAAGACTCAATTGAATAATGAAATACAAAAGTTTTAAAGTTCTATATATCAACTAATCCAAAAGGCTGACAGAACTATAAAGGGCACTATGGTAATACATCTTATTGGTAGATTTTAACATCTCTAATAATGAATAGATAAAGAATTTTTTTTAAATAGTAAAGATTAGAATATTAAAACAACTGATAAAGTTTGAGCTCATATATATATGTAAAGTAGTCCTTTTTGTTTCAATCCATGTCTCTATGAATTCGTTCATATGAGATAGGTAAACAGGGTGATAAAATCAGCAAACATGATTTTATGTTACTTAACTTATTATGAGATTATTATACTTCGCCCTACCCAATGGCATCAATTATGCCCTAACATATAACAGTCGTAATCTGTGACAGGCCTGAAAGCTAAGTTAGCCAGTCACAGTTTTAAGTAGTAGAAGACACAAAACTGCTGGGTTAGAGACAAAGTGCAGTTGATTACTCACTGCAGTTTCAAAAAGCAGAGTATTAGCATTTGCTTGCACTGCTTCCTCCAGTCTCCATTCCCACAAGGCAATGTAAATAGGGCCAGATGATACCTGCACACAAGAGGAATCCTGAGTTCACAAAACTCAATCATTTTATGCCCAAAGGGAATCACTGTCTATATCTTCCAAGGATTTTTGTGATAAAACCAAACTTGAAAAGATAGTTTATATGTAGAATCTAAAAAACTGGTACAAATGAACTTATTTACAAAACAGAAATAGAGTCACAGATGTAGAAGACAAACTTATGGTTACTGGGGGAAAAAGGAGGGGAGGGATAAATTGGGAGATTGGGATTGACATATACACACTACTATATATAGAATAGATAATATAGACCTCCTGTAGCACAGGGACCTCTTCTCAATACTCCATAATGACCTATATAGAAAAGAATCTAAAAAAAGAGTGGATCTATGTATATGTATAACTGATTCACTTTGCTGTAAAGCAGAAGCTTACACAACATTTTAAATCAACTATACTCCAATAAAAATTTAAAAAAAAAAAGATAGTCTAGAACAAAGGGAAATAGTGTCTCAGAAAATTTGAAGGAAAGTGAGAGGCTCCTGGGTAATTGCTCCCAACAATCACTCCCCTTGTCTCTCCACCATCATCTTGCTTTCTGGTAAACTTCCCCATGAACATGTTATTTTCCTGGACAGTCATGGTCCTCCACCTTTTCCCTCAGCACACACAAGATGTTCTTGATGGCCCCAACTTGATGGCCATCACCTTTCAGATATCTGCCTTTGAGACCCAGAAACCCAGATTGTGAAAGTCATTCCTGCAAAGGAAGCAGGGGGCACAGCCCTCAGAACAGTGTGCCCTGCAGGGCCAGGCAGTGGACCCCACTTCCTTTAGAAGGGAGAAGCTGGGACTGGCACCCCTGGAGGCCCAGTTGCCATCTCATTCCCAGCCCTAATGGGTCAATATCCCATCAGGGGTCACTGAACATTGGGTAGCAGGCGAGTCCCAGTTGGGGCCACCATCTATCTCCCCAGTAATTGTCTTAAAACTCATCTTTCTGCCTGAGTCACCCTTTGCTCTGTAAGAAAGTCCTGCTTGCTCACCTTCAAAGTGCCCAGAATCTGACTTCTTACCACCACTACAGCTGACATCTGCCTGTATCTAGCACCCTCTTGTCCCAGACAGTTAGGCTTTCTACTTCTCCCAAAGTCTCCTCTCACAGAAAGATGTGTACACACACACACACACACACACACACACACACACAAACACACACACACGATGTAGGCCATAATAATTCATCTGATCAGTAAAGAGACTGTGACAAAAGCTGTTTCATCTGTCTTATACAACATTTAACTAAAGCTTCCACCAACATGACTACAAACAGCAGGTTGAAACCAACCTGCAATGTTGACCTCAGTCATAGCCCCCAGGGTCAATACCCAAATAAGCTGAAAAAAATCCTAAATCCTCAGGGTCTACCTTAGAAAATCTGATGTCTTTCTGCTTAATTTTCTGTACTGCTGTTTCCACTTGGACAAAGGTTTTAATGCAAATATAGCAGGACATGTTAATGATTACAGAAATATCACCTTAACCCACAAAGAGGTCTAGGCCAATTCTGTCATCAGAAACAACCTGGATAGTGAGTTGAGGCTGACTTGAATGTCTTCTGCTTCTGAGTTGGTATCATTGATCATATCACTTAAAATCAGGGACCAATTTTATACCATGTATTTTAATTGGATAATTCTCATTATAGGGTTAACTTCCCAAAGGGTATGTAAATATAACAAGTCAGCTCTCCCAACAGCAAGCTTTTCGTAGGTAACCAAGGATGGCTTCAGTCATCTGAGGGTTACATATGGTATTGCCTTAAAGACTTTTGGTCTCGTATGGTCTTGTATGGCCATCCCTCATATGCCAATCACTGTGTTCTCAGGAGGGAGGCAAGTTCATGCCTGGCTTTAACAGTCTGGCATATTTTATGGTTCGCAGTTTGGATCAAATAATTAAGTCCAGATAATGGAGTGAACATGAAAACAAATAACTAAATAAACAAACAAGCTAATTTCACTTCAGCATGTCCTTCATGAAGCAGCAAAATTTTTAAATTTCATTGAATTTTGACCCTGGATTATATCTTCTTACTATTCTGTGTGATAAAATTGAGAAAAACACAAATTATTTCATCTGTATATTAAACCTTGAAGACAATCTTGAGGAAAAGCATTTGGGTGATTGAGTTGTGAACTCAAGTAGATACTTTTTTCATGAAACATTTTTTTTCTGATAGAATGAGTGACAAAATCATGGTTATTAGACTTGGGTATTTGGCAGATATATTCTTGTAAATGAATGATATGAGCCTGTAGTTTCAAAGGAAACTATTGGCCGTAATTGTTGTCAATGATAAAATTTGGGCTTCCAAGCAAAAATTAAAATTTGAGGAAACTTGTTCTGCCACTGTGAGCTTGATAGCTTTTCAATGCTTAGAGATTTATCTGATGAGATTGGTGGAGATATTAAAGAAGGTGATTTTGTAATGCTGTATAAGAAAATGTATCAATATTCTTCTTTGGAATATCTGCATAACTTAGTGAACTAATATTTTTTGAATAATCAATGCATCAGGTTTTCCTTTTTTTCTGTGCCACATATACTCATTTTCTCCTCACTTTCTTCTCCTCTCCTCAGAAGAAAAGACAAATGCCCCACTCAGTCACAGTATCAAGATCAAACTTCAAGACCCATGGGTAATTCTCAGTAGTCACCGCCTGAGGGGTGACTAGAAGTCTCAAAATCAGGCTCACATACAGCTCTTCTTGAAACAGAGCACTTTATTTTATTTTTTAACATCTTTATTGGAATATAATTGCTTTACAATGGTGTGTTTGTTTCTGCTGTATAACAAAGTCACTCAGCTATACGTATACATATATCTCCATATCTCCTCCCTCTTGTGTCTCCCTCTCACCCTCCCTATCCCACCCCTCTAGGTGGTCACAAAGCACCGAGCTGATCTCCCTGTGCTATGCAGCTGCTTCCCACTAGCTATCTCTTTTACATTTGGTAGTGTATTTATGTCCCTGCCACTCTCTCATTTCGTCCCAGCTTACCCTTCCCCCTCCCCATGTCCTCAAGTCCATTCTCTATGTCTGCATCTTTATTCCTGTCCTGCCCCTAGGTTCTTTAGAACCATTTTTTTTTTTTTTTAGATTCCATATATATGTGATAGCAGACAGTATTTGTTTTTCTCTTTCTGACTTACTCCACTCTGTATGAGACTCTAGGTCCATCCACCTCACTACAAATAACTCAATTTCGTTTCTTTTTATGGATGAGTAATATTCCATTGTATGTATGTGCCACATCTTCTTTATCCCTTCATCTGTCGATGGACTCTTACATTGCTTCCATGTCCTGGCTATTGTAAATAGAGCTGCAGTGAACATTGCGGTACATGACTGTTTTTGAATTATGGTTTTCTCAGGGTATATGCCCAGTAGTGGGATTACTAGGTCATATGGTAGTTCTAGTTTTAGCTTTTTAAGGAACCTCCATACTGTTCTCCATAGTGGCTGTATCAATTTACATTCCCACCAATAGTGCACAAGGGTTCCCTTTTCTCCACACCCTTTCTAGCATTTATTGTTTGTAGATTTTTTGATGATGACCATTCTTACCAGTGTGAGGTGATACCTCATTGTAGTTTTGATTTGCACTTCTCTAATGATTAGTGATGTTGAGCATACTTTTATGTATTTGTTGTATATCTTCTTTGGAGAAATGTCTATTTAGGTGTTCTGACCATTTTTGGATTGGGTTGTTTGTTTTTTTGATGTTGAGCTGCATGAGATGCTTGTATATTTTGGAGATTAATGCTTTGTGAGTTGCTTCATTTGCAAATATTTTCTCCCATTCTGAGGGTTGTCTTTTCTTCTTGTTTATGGTTTCCTTTGCTGTGCAAAAGCTTTTAAGTTTCATTAGGTCCTATTTGTTTATTCTTGTTTTTATTTCCATTTCTCTAGGAGGTGGGTCAAAAAGGATCTTGCTGTGATTTATTGTCATGGAGTGTTCTGCCTATGTTTTCCTCTAAGAGTTTTATAGTGCCTAGCCTTACATTTAGGTCTTTAATCCATTTTGAGTTTATTTTTGTGTATGGTGTTAGGGAGTGTTCTAATTTCATTCTTTTACATGTAGCTGTCCACTTTTCCCAGCACCACTTATTGAAGGAGCGGTCTTTAATCCATTGTATATTCTTGCCTCCTTTATCAAAGACAAGGTGACCATAGCGACGTGCATTTATCTCTGGGCTTTCTATCCTGTTCCATTGATCTATATTTCTGTTTTTGTGCCAGTACCATATTGTCTTGATTACTGTAGCTTTGTAGTATAGTCTGAAGTCAGGGAGCCTGATTCCTCCAGCTCTGTTTTTCTTTCTCAAGATTGCTTTGGCTCTTCAGGGTCTTTGTGTTTCCATACAAATTGTGAAAAATTTTTTTACGACTTCTGTGAAAAATGCCATTGGTAGTTTGATAGGGATTGCATTGAATCTGTAGATTGCTTTGGGGAGTATAGTCATTTTCACTATGTTGATTCTTCCAATCCAGGAACATGGTATATCTCTCCATCTGTTTGTACATCTTTAATTTCTTTCATCAGTGTCTTATAGTTTTCTGCATACAGGTTTTTGTCACTGTAGGTAGGTTTATTCCTAGGTATTTTATTCTTTTTGTTGCAATGGTAAGTGGGAGTATTTCCTTAATTTCTCTTTCAGAGTTTTCATCATTAGTGTATAGGAATGCAAGAGATTTTGGTGCAATTATTTTGTATCCTGCTACTTTGCCACATTCATTGATTAGTCCTAGTAGTTTTGTGCTAGCATCTTTAGGATTCGCTATGTATAGTATCATGTCATCTGCAGACAGTGACAGTTTTACTTCTTCTTTTCCGATTTGGATTCCTTTTATTTCTTTTTCTTCTCTGATTGCTGTGGCTAAAACTTCCAAAACGATGTTTAATAATAGCAGTGACAGTGGGCAGCCTTGTCTTGTTCCTGATCTTAGAGGAAATGGTTTCAGTTTTTCACCATTGAGAACGATGTTGGCTGTGGGTTTGTCATATCTGGTTTTTAATATATTGAGGTAAGTTCCCTCTATGCCCACTTTCTGGAGAGGTTTTATCATAAATGGGTGTTGAATTTTGTCGAAAGCTTTTTCTGCATCTACTGAGATAATCATATGGTTTTTCTTCTTCAATTTGCTAATATGGTTTATCACATTGATTTATTTGCATATATTGAAAAGTCCTTGCATTCCTGGGATAAACCACACTTGATCATGGTGTATGATCCTTTTAATGTGCTGCTGGATTCTGTTTGCTAGTATTTTGTTGAGGATTTTTGCATCTATATTCATCAGTGATATTGGCCTGTAGTTTTTTTTTTTCTGTGACCTCTTTGTCTGGTTTTGGTCAGGGTGATGGTGGCCTTGTAGTATGCATTTGAGAGTATACCTCCCTATGCTCTATTTTGGAAGAGTTTGAGAAGGATAGGTGTTAGCTCTTCTCTAAATGTTTGATAGAATTCTCCTGTGAAGCCATCTGGTCCTGGGCTTTTGTTTGTTGGAAGATTTTTAATCACAGTTTCAATTTCAGAGCTTGTGATTAGTCTCTTTATATTTTCTATTTCTTCCTGGTTCAGTCTTGGAAGGTTGTGTTTTTGTAAGAATTTGTCCATTTCTTCCAGGTTGTCCATTTTATTGGCATATAATTGCTTGTAGTAATCTCTCATGGTCCTTTGTATTTCTGCAGTGTCAATTGTTACTTTTCCTTTTTCATTTCTAGTTTTATTGATTTGAGTCTTCTTCTTTTTTTTTTGTGATGAGTCTGGCTAATGGTTTATCAATTTTGTTTATCTTCTCAAAGAACCAGCTTTTAGTTTTTTTGATCTTTGCTATTGTTTCCTTCATTTATTTCTGATCTGATCTTTATGATTTCTTTCTTTCTGCTAACTTTGGTTTTTTTTTGTTCTTCTTTCTCTGGTTCCTTTAGGTGTAGGGTTAGGTTTTTTATTTGAGATGTTTCTTGTTTTCTGAAGTAGGATTGTATTGCTATAAACTTCCCTGTTAGAACTGCTTTTGCTGCATCCCATATGTTTTGGGTCATTGTGTTTTCATTGTCATTTGTTTCTATGTATTTTTTGATTTCCTCTTTGATTTTTTCAGTGATCTGTTGGTTATTTAGTAGCATATTGTTTAGCCTCCATGTGTTTGTAGTTTTTACAGATTTTTTCCTGTAATTGATATCTAGTCTCATAGATTCTGGTTGGAAAAAACACTTGATTCGATTTCAGTTTTCTTAAATTTCAGATTTCAGTTTTCTTAAATTTACCAAGGCTCGATTTGTGACCCAAGATATGATCTATACTGGAGAATGTTCCATGAGCACTTGAGAAGAAAGTGTATTCTGTTGCTTTTGGATGGAATATCCTATAAATATCAATTAAATCCATCTTGTTTAATGTGTCATTTAAAGCTTGTGTTTCCTTATTTATTTTCACTTTGGATGTCCTGTCCATTGGTCAAAGTGGGGTGTTAAAGTCCCCTACTATTATTGTGTTACTGTCGGATTTCCCCTTTTATGGCTGTTAGCATTTGCCTCATGTGTTGAGGTGCTCCTGTGTTGGTTGCGTAAATATTTACAATTGCTATATCTTCTTCTTGGATTGATCCCTTGATCATTATGTAGTGTCCTTCTTTGTCTCTTGTAACATTCTTTATTTTACAGTTTATTTTGTCTGATATGAGAATTGCTACTCCAGCTTTCTTTTGATTTCCATTTGCATAGAATATCTTTTTCCATCCCCTACTTTCAGTCTGTATGTGTCCCTAGGTCTGAAGTGGATCTCTTGTAGACAGCATATGTACAGGTCTTGTTTTTGTATCCATTCAGCCAGTGTGTGTCTTTTTGTGGGAGCATTTAATCCATTTACATTTAAGGTAATTATTGATACATATGTTCCTACTACCATTTTCTTAATTGTTTTGGGTTAGTTATTGTAGGTCTTTTCCTTCTCTGTGTTTCCTGCCTAGAGAAGTTCCTTTAGCATTTGTTGTAAAGCTGGTTTGGTGGTGCTGAATTGTCTTAGCTTTTGCTTGTCTGTAAAGGTTTTAATTTCTCCATTGAATCTGAATGAGATCCTTGCCGGGTAGAGTACTCTTGGTTGTAGGTTTTTCTCCTTCATCACTTTAAATATGTCCTGCCACTCCCTTCTGGCTTGCAGAGTTTCTGCTGAGAAATAAGCTGTTAACCTTATGGGAATTCCCTTGTATGTTGCTTTTCCTTTGCTACTTTTAATATTTTTCTTTGTATTTAATTTTTGATAGTTTGATTAGTATGTGTCTTCACATGTTTCTCCTTGTATTTATCCTGTATGGGACTCTCTGCACTTTCTGGACTTGATTGACTATTTCCTTTCCCATATTAGGGAAGTTTTCAACTATAATGTTTTCAAATATTTTCTCAATCCCTTTTTCTTTTCTTCTTCCTATGGGACCACTACAATCCAAATGTTGGTTTGTTTAATATTGTCCCAGAGGTCTCTGAAACTGTCCTCAATTCTTTTCATTTTTTTTTCTTTATTCTGCTCTGTGGTAGTTATTTCTAATATTTTATTTTCCAGGTCACTTGTGCATTCTTCTGCCTCAGTTATTCTGCTATTGATTCCTTCTAGAGAATTTTTAATTTCATTTATTGTGTTGTTCATCACTGTTAGTTTGCTGTTTAGTTCTTCTAGGTCCTTTTTAAACATTTCTTGTATTTTCCACATTCTATTTCCACGATTTTGGATCATCTTTACTGTCATTACGCTGAATTCTTTTTTAGGTAGACTGCCTGTTTCCTCTTCATTTGTTTGGTTTGGTTGGTTTTTACCTTGCTCCTTCATCCTCTGTGTGTTTCTCTGTTTTCTCAATTTGTTTAACTTAATGTGTATGGGGTCTGTTTTTGCAGGTTGCAGGTTCGTAATTTCCATTGTTTTTTGGTGTCTGCCCCCAGTGGCTATGGTTGGTGTAGTGCATTGTGTAGACTTCTGGTAGTGGGGACTGGTGTCTGTGTTCTGGTGGATGAGGCTGGATCTTGTCTTTCTGGTGGAGAGGACTGCATCCAGTGGTGTGTTTTGGAGTGTCTGTGAACTTACTGTGGATCTTGTCTTTCTGGTGGAGAGGACTGCATCCAGTGGTGTGTTTTGGAGTGTCTGTGAACTTACTGTGATTTTAGGCAGCCTCTCTGCTAATGGGTGGGGTTGTATTCCTGTCTTTCTAGTTTTTTGGCATGGGGTGCTAGTTGTTTGGCATGAGGTGTCTAGCACTGTAGCTTGCTGGTCGTTGAGTGGAGCTGGGTCTTAGCGTTGAGATGGAGATCTCTGGGAGAGCTTTTGCCGTTTGATATTATGTGGGGCTGGCAGTTCTGTGCTGGACCAATGTCCTGAACTCAGCTCTCTCACCTAGTAGGCTCAGGCCTGCCACCTGGCCAGAGCACCAAGACCCTCTCAGCCACACTGCTCAGAAGAAAAGGGAGTAAAAAAAAGAAAGAAAGAAAAAATAAAGTTATTAAAATAAAAAAAATTTTTAATTATTAAAAATAAAAAAAGAGAAAGAAGAGAGCAACAAAACCAATGAACAAATCCACCAATGATAACAAGCACTAAAAAGTATATATAAAAAAAAAAAGACAGACAGGACCCTAGGAGAAATGGTAAAAGCATAGTTATACAGACAAAATCACACAAAGAATCATACACATACACACTCACAAAAAGAGGAAAAGAAAAAAAAAAAGTATATACATATATAAAAAGGAAGAGAGCAACCAAATCAATAAACAAATCTACCAGTGATAATAAGCTCTAAATAGTAAACTAAGATAAACATAAACCCAGAAACAAATTAGATGCAGAAAGCAAACCCCAAGTCTACAGTTGCTCCCAAAGTCCAGTGCCTCAATTTTGGGATGATTCATTGTCTATTCAGGTATTTCACAGATGCAGGGTACATCAAGTTGATTGTGGAGATTTAATCCTCTGCTCCTAAGGCTGCTGGGAGAAATTTCCCTTTCTCTTCTTTGTTCGCACAGCTCCTGGGGTTCAGCTTTGGATTTGGCTCCTCCTCTGCATGTAGGTCGCCTGAGCGTGTCTGTTCACAGCCCAGGCAGGACAGGGTTAAAGTAGCAGCTGCTTAGGGGGCTCTGGCTCACTCAGGGCAGCGGGAGGGAGGGGTATGGAATGAGGGCGAGCCTGCGGCTACAGAATCCGGTATGACGTTGCAACAGCCTGAGGCGTGCTGTGTGTTCTCCGGGGGAGGTTGTCCGTGGATTATGGGACCCTGGCAGTGGCGGGCTGCACAGCCTCCTGGGAGGGGAGGTGTGGATAGTGACCTGTGCTTGCACACAGGCTTCTTGGTGGGTGCAGCAATAGCCTTAGCATTTCATTCTGGTCTCTGGTGTCTGCACTGATAGCCGCAGCTCACGCCTGTCTCTGAAGCTCGTTTAGGCAGTGTTCTGAATCCTCTCTCCTCATAAACCCTGAAACAATGGTCTCTTGCCTCTTAGGCAGTTCCAGACCTTTGCCCGGACTCCCTCCCGGCTAGCTGTGGCGCACTAGCCCCCTTCAGGCTGTGTTCACGTAGCCAACCCCAGTCCTCTCGCTGGGATCTGACCTCTGAAGCCTGAGCCTCAGCTCCCAGCCCCCGCCCGCCCCAGTGGGTGAACAGACAAGCCTCTCAGACTGGTGAGAGCTGGTCGGCACCGATCCTGTGTGAGGGAATCTTTCTGCTTTGCCCTCCGCACCCCTGTTGCTGTGCTCTCCTCCACGGCTCCGAAGCTTCGCCCCGCCCATCCCCCATCTCTGCCAGCGAAGGGGCTTCTTAGTGTGTGGAAACCTTTCCTCCTTGACCCAGAGGTGCAGGTCCCATCCCTATTCTTTAGTCTCTGTTTTTTTTTCTTTTTCCTTTTGCCCTACCCAGGTACGTGGGGAGTTTCTTGCCTTTTGGGAAGTCTGAGGTCTTCTGCCAGCATTCAGTAGGTGTTCTGTAGGAGTTGTTCCACATGTAGATGTATTTTTGATGTATTTGTGGGGAGGAAGGTGATCTCCACATCTTAATCCTCTGCCATCTTGAAGGTTCCCCGAACTAGAGCACTTTAAACTAAAAACACAAGTTGTGCTGTCCTCAGTACACCTGATATACACAGTGGTGGAACAGAGACAGAGAAAATTCAACAAATACTCCTCTGGGGAATTGTGAATGGGAAAAATCAGAGAAACATAGCATAAACTGATCATTGAAAATTCTGAAATCTTTTGGGGAAGATACTTCAAGGGCTAGCCCTCGTAGGAATGGGGAATGTCCCTTGTTAAGCCTCTAAATCTGTTCCCCAGGAGTAGCTTCCTTGTTCATCATTCACTCTCAGAGATTCTTCCTTTTCCATTATCATCATTAGCCACCTGTGAAGTGACTATTTGCTCCTTGGAGGCTGACCAGCTTTCTTAGCCTGCTTTTGGCTCTTAGAAGATTTTCCCAGTGGTTATTTAAGGCATAAATTCTTATGGTCTCAGCTGGTGGTTCTGTTGACAGTACAGTTCTGTAAAAAATTTAGTAGATTTATCTGTTTAATTCTCAGTTCCATATGCAGTAACCGTACCATTACTCTTTTCATAATATAATTCTCTAATCTGCTGTATTTCTTTGTCCACTCCTTCAGATCCTCTGTCTTTCCATTTAAGAGTGTACTTATCAGGCTTTGGGAAGAACACACTTCTGTCTTTCACAAACTGCCCCCCTTCAGCCATTTTGTCCAATTAAAAGCTTCTACTATGTGCCGCCGTATCTCTTCAAAGTTTTAACAATGACTGTAGTTTTTTAAAAATTAATTATTTATTTATGTATTTATTTATTTTTTGGCTGTGTTGGGTCTTCATTGCTGCACGTGGGCTTTCTCTAGTTGAGACGAGTGGGGGCTACTCTTCATTGCAGTGCGCAGGCTGACCATTGCAGTGTTTTCTCTTGTTGTGGAGCACGGACTATAGGCACACAGGCTTCAGTAGTTGTGGCTCATGGCCTCTAGAGTGCAGGCTCAGTAGTTGTGGCACATGGGCTTAGTTGTTCCATGGCATGTGGGATCTTACCAGACTAGGGCTCAAACCCATGTCCCTGCATTGGCAGGCAGATTCTTAACCACTGCGCCACCAGGGAAGTAAGTCCCTGTATAGTTCTTTTGATAGTTGAAGAAATTGGGAGATTAAGTAATTTCCTAAGACTACAAAAGCTGGTAAGTGACAGATCTGGACATTGAACCTGGGCAGTGTGGCTCTACATACTACACAGTTAAACACTGTGCTCCACCACTTTCTTGATGATGGTGATCATTTACTTTTCATAGAGCAACACAAATGTGAGCTATGTGGGCATCTTTACATTAGGTACAGCTAAGCACAACAATCCATCAAGGATGTTACTCAAATGCTTTTACTTGAGATCATTATATTGTGAATTATTTTAAATATATTCATGCTGGAATGTTACTGTTGTTTGTCTTTTTTAATTTCTTCACCTCCAAGGGACATAAACCTGTTTTTTAAATGTTAACCCTGTGTACTCTAGAGTTCTTAAAATCTAGTTCAGACAGGGAAATGATTTTCTTTTACCAGATTGCCATGAATATCAGAGAATATGCTGCTTGTTTAAACAAAAGCAAAGGTTGTTTTCATTTTACAAGGTGTTATGAAGATATGTTGAAATATGAACTATATTTGAGGCGATGTCAGCCCTTGCAAATGAACTTTTCTATATAAGTGCTCAAGACTAGGTTTCTGCTTTCCCATCTGTGCATAAATGAGTCTAATATCACAGAAGATCTAATTTGAGAAAAGTTATTAATGAAACTTAAAAGTCAAGTACAATATAGTGCAACTTATATTGCAGCTTATTTTTAATATTCTATACTGTCTTTCCTTTGGGATGGATCATCCTCAGCAGTTTCCAGACTATTCCTGGTACTTCTTATCTAACCCTTCAGCAAAGAAACCACACATACTTCAAATTTTTCTTCTCCTCAGCAAAATGCAGTGGTCTCATGTTTTGTTTTCCAGCTTTGTTCTCTTCTGGGTTATAAATAAGAAGTTTAGCAGTGTATGCTAATGGGTAAACGGATACTAATGGCTAAATATGTGTTCTCTTTCAAGTGATCTAATTGCATTTTAACAGGGATTTCTAATTTTCTAGGATTTCTAATGTCACAACCCAAGATATTGAGAAAAAAGCAGTAGTAATTTCAGACAACTTTCAGACAACCCATTTCAAGTTAATGGGATAAATAACTTCCAAAAATTAGACTGAGTACTGCCCAAATCATCTGATGCAAGGACACTTTTATGGTCATTATTAGGTCTAATTATTAGCTCTCCTAGAAAGTCATCAGCTTCAATATTTTTAATAATATACACTACTCTTTAAACAAACAGATTAAACCATGTATGTATGAAAGGTTGAAATAAATTTAAAGTTATTAATTTATGATTTACTTTGTCTTTCACCATAAATAAGAATATACAACAATCTTTGAACAATTAATGTTTGCTTTCTACCTTTTTCAAGAGAAAATGTACAATATTTTTAACATGCAATAAAGAGGTATGTGGAATTAAAAGTAGGCTTTTGTTGTGTGTGTGTGTGTGTGTGTGTGTGTGTGTGAGAGAGAGAGAGAGAGAGAGAGAGAGAGAGAAAGAGACAGAGACACAGACACAGAGAGACAGAGAGATAGATTGTGTTTTAATGGGGGTGATCCTGAAAAAGTGGCTCAGTCTTTTCTACAAGTTTTACAATAGAAGATGCCATTTACTGTTTAAGACCAATTATTTGGAGAGCTCATTATTTTATCTCATCCTCCCTTAAGTGTCACTGCAATGGAAATTGTTGCAGTGAGACTGACTAGCGATGACAACTCTGGTCAAAACTGACCTTTACTCTCTTGATTCATGACATCTCAGCAAGGCTTTGTCATCATTAAAGGCAATGTATTCAGACAGATTCTCTAAAATAGGGCCCCAAGGCTTTACTTTATTGAATTATAATTGATTTCTCATATCTTGGTTTCACGTAGAGAGAAAGAGAACGAAAAGAAGAAAAGAGAGAAGAAAAAGTTAAAAAAAATCTTTATAGCTTTCTTTTAATGCCTTTCTTAAGTTTAGATTAGAAGTACTTATTTTTGAAATATTAATTTTGAAAATTAAGTCACATAACAAATATTAAGTCTCTGTTATGTTTTAACAACAAAGCACACAGCTAAAAAGATTATATTGTCAATTTGTATGGTGACCAACTGTCCCGTTTTGCCCAAGACTATCTTGCTTTTATTTTTTTAATTTTTGTTTATTTTTATTTATTATTATTATTATTTTTGCGGTACATGGGCCTCTCACTGTTGTGGCCTCTCCCGTTGCGGAGCACAGACTCTGGACGCGCAGGCTCAGCAGCCATGGCCCACGGGCCTAGCCGCTCTGCGGCATGTGGGATCTTCCTGGACCGGGGCATGAACCTGTGTCCCCTGCATCGGCAGGTGGACTCTCAACCACTGCCCCACCAGGGAAGCCCTATCTTGCTTTTAAAACGGAAAGACCCACATCATGGGAAACTCCTTAGTCCAAGGCAAACTCAAAGTATGACTATTTGTACACGTACCTCTAACAGTCATAACATAAGTGCAAGAAAAAGCACTTCAAATAATCTGCTTTATACCATTTTATACTTTTCAGGTATTCAGAACTGGTAGATCATTGGCTAACTTGGCTTAAAGACTTGTTTTGCTTGATGTATTGTTTATTGCAACATAACAAATTGCCCCGACACATCTTAAAACAACACACTTATTATCTCAGTTTCTGTGGGTCATGGATCTGTGCATAGTTTAGGGGTTTGGGACTGACAGCTTCATTCTTCCCTTGCAGTTGGTTGGAGGGCACCATACTCAGTTCCTTGCCAGTGGGCCTCTCCAACATCCAATTTGCTTTATCAAAGTCAGCAAAAGAACAAGTCTGCTAGCAAGACAAAAGTCATAATCTTATGTAACAAACACAAAAGTGGTTTGCTGTATTTTATTCATTAAAGACATGTCAATAGGTTAAATCCATATTCAAGGGGAGAAAGTTACATAAGAACATAAATAGCAGAAGGTGGAGACCAAAGGAGGACATCTTAAAGTCTGTCTGCCTTACTTGGCTGTCAGAGTACTTAAGATAAATTAGTTTTATACACACACACACACACGTGTGTGTGTGTGTGTGTGTTGTATATATATAAAACTATGCATCATTATATAGGATAACATTCTCTGCCCCTAACACACCACCCCTTCTAGTCATCATCCTCCCTCCCAAAGTTAATGATTTTTCTGAATTCAGGCACTACTGACTACTTTCATCTCTTTTTGATCTTCATATGAGTGAAAACATACGGTAAGTACTCTTTTTTTTTTTTTTTTTTTTTTTTTTTTATGCGTTACGCGGCCTCTCACTGCTGTGGCCTCTCCCGTTGCGGAGGACAGGCTCCGGACGCGCAGGCTCAGCGGCCATGGCTCACGGGCCCAGCCGCTCCGCGGCACGTGGGATCCTCCCAGACCGGGGCACGAACCCGTGTCCCCTGCATCGGCAGGCGGACTCTCAACCACTGCGCCACCAGGGAAGCCCAAGTACTCTTTTGTTTCTAGCTTCTTTTATTCAACATCTTTTCTTTGAGATTCACATACATTACATATATATCATCAGCTTATTTTTCCCATTGTTAAACTATTTCCTGTATTAATATCTCATGATTTATTGATGCATTGCACTGTCTCAATTAAGGAATAGATGTTATAAAGAATAATCTTGCATTATAACCTTTTATACCTCAATTTCCTTTTCTAAACCTTTTCCCCATTTCAGTTTTTCTTCTCTTCCAGTCTTTCATGTTCTCATGGTGCCCTAGCCTTGACTCATATAAACTTAATGCCTAGTCTTTCTGCTTTAATGTTACCATTTTTGGGTAAGATATATACTCTCTAAAATTAAAAAGGAACTTTTAGAATAATATCTTCATTTTAATGGAAGACACTTCCTAGCTGAGAGGATAATTCAGGGGGAGGGGGATATCTGTTCAAACACACCTGACCGAACACATTCAGTCCATCTAACATAAAGATATGTTAGACTTTCAAGATTATTATCCTATATTAGTTACTATTGAGAAATAATTTCTTTCACAGAATACCAAATATGATTGGAGGTGATAATGTGATATCAAATCCTTTATCATATGCTTATCTAAAGTAAGGTGTCTATTCTCTGAGTATAGTGAGGTGGTGTTGAAATAAAAGAGCAGAGATGCACAAATGCACTCTTGGAAAGGAGATGTTTTGCTCAGAGAGTGCAGAAGGAGAAAAACAAATTAGCTACAAATTCAAGAGTTATTTGAAGCATTTAAAAAATTTTAAGCCCTTTATGCAATTCCTCAAAGCTTATTAGTATGTTAAAAGTATTACAGGAACTTCAAATTTATTCCTCTGGAGAAAACGAACATGTTTCCTAAATTCTCCCATTTAGTATTTGTAATTCTGAGTAAGCCTATTTGCACCAAATTCTGCATTTCACATTCATGTTTGGGGAGTGGTGTCTACTTTAATCTTAAAAGTCATGTACATGTGTGCTGATTTTCAGAAAAACAAACTGAATATTCAGTTATGGGTGTGGTAACTTCCAAGTTTGCAGATTTGGAATTTTCCATGTGTTGAAATCCTTGCTTTACTTTCAGTTTTGGGCAGTAATCATATCTTCCGAATAATCTCAATCAGCATGATGTATTGAGGAGGAGAGAGGGGCACTCCCCTAAAGTTATGCGCCACGAGGAAATTTCAACACTTTCATCATCTAGCTTATTTCAAATAAACAAAAAATGGAAGTGGTTCATGCGTAATAAATCCCTGCTGTGCTATGCTGTGTTTTCATGACTAATTTCTTCACTAACCACAACTTTGCAGCCCACAACTTTAAAACACCAGGCATCCTTTATAAAAACATGGGCTTACTGTTAGGGTTGTGCTTTTTCCTATCCACAAACTCCCTAGCGACTTGTTAACTGTCCAAACATAAATGTCTTCAAACGACTTATGGAAAATGCAGTTGTAAGATATTTTTAGAACCATAGAGGAGACTTCCTATTATAGAGTCAAAAATTAAAATAATAGTAAAGAGTAAGTTGTTACTCTAAGAATTGATTTGATACTTTAAATTTTTCCTCACAGAAATAACAGTTCTGGTAGAAACATTGAGGAATTATCTAGTCGTTTCCTCATGATTGAACAGAATGACAAACCATCTCAGCTGAGATTTCTAAGTGACTTACCTGAGGCTAACGGGAATTTGAAGTGCTTGAACTTTATAAAGTCTGCTTTATGACTTCTTAAAAAACATAGTCTTCAGTCCAAAACACTTGTCTAACATTTTATACTTGCTTCATTTTCTGTTAGCTCCACTAGATATTGTTACTATCTCTTGAATATATTTTTGATCTTATAGGAAAAAAAATCTCTTTTTTTCAAGTGAAATCTATTTATGTAGATAACAGTGAGGTTCAGGTCAAAACCAGGAATCTTCCCTGTCAAGCTTCTCATTCCCAAGAACAGAACCAAGATTGTTCTCAAGTTTCAAATAAATATCTTAAAATTTGTAATTTGTTTTTCTACTTCAGCATTCTCCATGATTCAAGCACAACATCTTTTCATTCTCAGGGGCTGAGGAGTCTGCTGATTGTGCAAGTGGGCAGCAGAATTGAGCTAGGGTACTGACTGAATAAGTAATGAATACAGTTTTGTTTTGTTTTTTTTTCCGGTACGCAGGCCTCTCACCGTTGTGGCCTCTCCCGTTGCGGAGCACAGGCTCCGGACGCGCAGGCTCAGCGGCCATGGCTCACAGGCCCAGCCGCTCCAGGGCATGTGGGATCCTCCCGGACTGGGGCACGCACCCGTGTCCCCTGCATCGGCAGGCAGACTCTCAACCACTGCGCCACCAGGGAAGCCCATGAATACAGATTTTTTTAAGTGTCCATTAAGGGAGAAAAAGCAAGCAAATGGTTTGAATTCTTGCAGTTCCTTGTCTCTTCTCTTCAGCATTCATAGATAATACATAAAAGCACTTTTTCAAGCATCAATATTCTTGGGGTTTGCTTTGCTCATACTTCTCTCTGGGAGAATTGCACACCATCCACCTTCAGGAACTTACTTCTGTGAGCATGCTATTTCGTGTTATTCTTCCCTTCCTTACTCATTGCTAATTGGAGCAGAGCTGGACAGTAGGAATCCAATCCTTTTGCTTAATGGAAACAATCTGTTTCTTCCCGCGGTAGTTAGGATTAAGGGCATGGGGATGATAATGGTATGACTGATTGTGCTGGAGCTAAGAGAAAGATCACATATTGATGATCTCATTCATAATTATTTTTTCCCACTGTGTTCCTATTGTTTGCACTACTCTAGTTCAGCACTTATGGACATTTTGAACTTGCAGTTTGCATTTTATTTTGGTGTTTCTTTCTGCCTCCTTGCAATGGGAAAGAAGATTTGAGGCTAGGTGCCATGGCTTACTCATTTCTTATCCTATTCTTTGTCTAGGATAGTGGCTAATAAATAAAGTACAAATTAAACAATTTTGCTGCTTTTTAAAAATTATATTTCTGTCCTCTTTTATTCAGTTTTTTTGTCCACCCTAAGATGTACTACAATGATCTTGTAACTTAATTCTGTTACATTTATTTATGATCCTATTTCCAGATAATGAAGACCAATTTAAATTTTGAATATGTGTTCTGCCAACCATTGCTTCTATCTCTGAAACTCAATTGTGTATGATGTCTAATCTATCAATGATGAAAGCATGAAACAGCCTTTGTGAAATATTATTTATGCCTTCAGGTTGGGGCATTGGTTCACTGGTATTTACTTTTTGGTATATTCCCACAACTTTGTACACCGACCTAATAGTTTTATAGTTTAGATGGTGTTTATTAGTTTAGGACTAATATACAATATTGAGATAAGATGAAAATTCCTCTAAAGATATTTTATATGATAAAAATATAAATATACTATACATATTGAGAAAAATAAGTTACTTACAAATTAATTTTTTTGTAGAGGTCTCCTTTAAGATTATTTCCACAAAATACTTAATGGCAGATAGTTTGGTATGAAAATACAGTGGGAAAAGAAACTAATAGATGTGTAAATATCTACGTTATTTCATAAATTAATTTTTTTCTAATTATTTAAAAAGGGTAATGTGTTCCTAGAATACTTTTTCATTATCTACTACTGGGCAAGTACTATTCTATGACATGGGGATATAGCAGTTAAAAAGTAGACAAAAATCCCTGCCCTTACAGAACTTTACATCCTAGAAAGAGAAGGAAATAAAATAAATACTTAAGTATAGTACTAATGACTCAGGAGAAAATTTAAAGCAGAGATTAGGGGACTGTGGTGCCGCAATTTCAAACAAGGAGGTGGGGCAAGGGTCGTCTCACAGGGAAGCAAGTATCTGCAGAAGGAGAGGCAAGGTACTATGTAATCATCTGGGGAAGAGCTTTCTAAGATTAGGTAAAGGCAACTCAAAAGCCCTGAAGTCCTAAGCCTGGGGATTTTAAAGGAGGGAAATGAGGCCAGAGCAGCTGGAGTTGAGTAGGTTAACAGGAAGAGCACACAGGAGACTGAGGGGTGATGGTGGCTTGGAAGAGGTTATTAGCAGTGGAGGTGGTGAGGTGGGTATGGCCTTATTATGGATGTACATTTGACCCTTGAACAACAAGTGTTCGAACTGCACAGGTCCACTTATACTAGGATTTCTTTCACTAAATATATACTTTACTACTCCAGGATCTATGGTTGTTTGAATCCAGGGATGCAGAAGTGGGGGTAGAGGGCCAATTGTAAAGTTATATCCAGATTTTCAACAGTGCATAAGGCAGTGCCCCTAACCCCAGAGTTGTTCAAGGATCAACTGAACTTTGAAGTTACACCTGACAGGATTTGCTGACAATTAAATGGAAGTTATGAGAAAAAAAGAAGAATTCAGGGTGACCAGGATTTTGGTAGAGAACCTGGATTATTTATCTGTGTAAATCATGAGTAAAATACAATTGAGGTCTAGCTTTACATATTTTTCTTGTCCCATTGAATTTCTGGAAAGTCTGACTGAAGGTGTCAGAAAAAATTATTGAGATGAAATAACTCATTTGGCAGTATATGATTTTTCCCTTTATTACTCATGTATTTTAATATTTGAGTTGTTTAGCTTATCTTTTCTTTCCTGCTTTGCAATTTTGTTAGTTCTGCATTTACTTTTCAAGTTCTCAATTTAAAATTTTCATTGTTCTATACTCTCCTTCCTGATTGACTCACCATTTATATGAATGAAATAGGGCAGAGTCTTCAAAATATTCCAGTTAAGGCTAAACCAGTATGACCACTATGGTATGCCTTGGGATCCAAATTGAAACACATTTATTGATAAACATTTTTAACTAACATTGTACTTAGTTTTCAATATTCAATTCTTATTTGCATCCATGTTTTGTAGTAGATAAAACTTTCCCTAACTTAAAGATTAGAAAATTGAGTCAATATTAGTTAATGCACCAGAGCTATGCAGGTATTAAATTGTGAAATAGTGTGGAAACGGGTGGTAGAGAAATCTTTCAAGTCTGCATTATTAATACACAAACACAAAGTGCCCTGTTAACTACTTAGGCAGTCATAGTCTGTCTTCCAGAGTGGAAAACAAGAGCACAGTAACTTTAATTGATATATCATTTTAGTTTGTTGGTAAGATGAATAGCTACAAGTTCAACATAATTAAATTTTGGACATAGTGTCCCTATGTAACTTTTACCAATTGATATATAAATTATGCAATTTCTTGGCAGTCTCTCATTTCTCATTTATGACTTGCAACTTCATTTAGTGAAAACAGTGCTAGATTTATAATCAGGGGACCTGGTCTCAATCCCAGTTCTACAATTTGCTGGTTTTGTGATCTTGAACAAATGTTATGTATTCTTTGTGTCTCATTTCCTCATTAGTAAAATGGAAAAAATAAAAATTTGCTTGTTTCACAGTTTGTCATGGGGAACAAATAGGATAGATTATGTGAAAACCCTTGGAAAGTTAAAAGGCTCTACTATTAATCTGTAGAATTAAAATTTTCCATTGAGTTTTCTCTGGGGACTTAAAAAATTCTGTGGAGCTACATTAGCCTCTGATATTTCCAGCTTCTAGCACAATTGCACCATGCAACTTCGACCTGATTTCCTCCTGCAGGTATAGTTGCTCTTTGTTAGTCACTTTACTTTATAAGGTTAAAGTCTCAGAAAAACTTTTTTGCCTTAATGAGATTTTGCCCCAAATTCCCTCTCAGAAAAAGAATTTCCAGTCAGGAATTGACTCCCAAGCTGATTTAATTTCCTTCAGGATTTACCTACCTGCAAATTCTGCTACCTCTGAGCTTGGCAAAGAGGGATCTAAGGGCATAGTTTTCTGTTCCCTTTCACATCAACACCCATTGAAAGAATTATCTACACTCCTTGTCTCCAACTTCCCTCCTACCATTGTCTAATTACACTTTCACCCCCTAGCACTTACCCAGGCTGACCTTGATGAAGAGACTGATGATTTCTGTGTCAATAAATCCAGTGCTCAATTATCTGTCCTTATTTGACCTAAAAGCATAATTTGATAAAGTGCTTGAAAATCTTTATTCACTTGGCTTTTTTTGGTACACAGCCCTAAACTGTTTTTCTCTAGCCCCCTCTCCTCAGATCTCTCCTTTTCTGCTCTTCCTCTTAATCCCAAATATTGATATGACACAGGATTCAGTCCTTGAAACTCAACTCTTTTCTATCATCATTCACTCAGTAACTCATCTCACTTAGTCTTATGGCTTTCAATATTATCTATAGGCTTATAAATCTCAAATATTTCCTGCTGAATTTCTCTCATGCATTTTGAGCTCAGATTTCCTACTGCTGACTTTAAATCTTCACGTAAATGTCTGATATCTCAAACTTATCACATCTAAAACCAAAACCAAAACTTTAGTCTTTCTCCCCAACTTGCTCTTCCCGAATTTCTTCTTCATCTTAATAAATGTCAACTGTATTCTTCTCCTGATTACTTAAACCGAAAACAGTATCAGTCTTCATTTTCTCTTTCTGGCATCAGACTTCACGTTTGAAATTGTGAAAGTTTGAAGACAATGAATAGCATCTTCACACTATTGCAAACCAAGAATCATATACCAGGCAAATTATTTTTCCTTGTAAACGTGGACATATTTAAGGAAATTTTAAAAATTCAGAAAACATATATCTCACATATTTCATTTGAAAATTATTTTTTAAACTACTCTAAAAAAACTAGAGGATTCTAGATGGGGAAGAGTTTAAGAAGATAGGAAATCTCAACTACTAACTAATCTCAACTCTGTCTACCTACTATCTATCTATGCATACACACTTATCTCTTTACAGATATTCATAGATTCAAGAAATGCCCATTAGTCAGGGAAATAGTAGGATTTGCCTCAGAAAAGTTTCTAGAACTGGGTCCCTGAATCCTAGACCACTTAGTGAAATCGAGAATATGTGAAACCTGGATTAGATCATGTAGAAGAGAGTGAATTTCCTGAAGTTTTTCTATAAGCTGTATTCCTCCTCCACCCAAAGAGGTAGTTGCCAGCTTTGCCGCATGAAGCCTAGCAGGTGGTGGTGCTTTAAGTGGATCACTTAAGAACTTAATGTGTGACCACTGTAATTTGGGGATTATCTGATCCAGGAAATCTTGAGGATAAAGAGAGCCAATCAGTTCTGTGGTTTCAGGGCCAGGTCAGTTGCATTAAGGTTGGAATCAGACTGTACTCTGAGTTTGTTGGAGAAGAGGTTGTGTATTTCCTATAAACCAGAAGTGAGCTATGCGCTAGAAGACCAACGCCACTGTGGAATCTTCTCGGGACCTGGCTGATGGGTCACTTACGTACAGAGACAAAGAGACTCAAGCAGCAAGAAGCCAGAAGTATATAAGGGCTTTCTAGGGGCTTCTGAAGGATTGCAAACCACCTTCTGAACTACTTATATATGAGTCAAAAGAAGCACAGGTGGGAGAAAACCCCAGGAATCTCAGAAGAACTTTTAGTGTCCCAGTAGAAAAAGAGATAATTCTAAACATTTGCTAGGCCCAGTACTAATTTATAACAGGAAACAACAGTGATCAGTTCAAGTGAAAAATGTTTTGTTTCCCTTATCCTTCTCTCTGCCATACTTAGAGGTAGGCAGAGCAGGAAGATAAAAAAGCCAAGCACTTCTTCCAAATGTCAGAGAACGCCAACTTCTGGCAAGGTGGAAAAGAAGTCTTAGTTTATAGTGAAGATTTATGTTAAATGACATCTTGGACTAGATATTTTTAATTTTTGATTTAATCTTTGTTTTCAGAGACTAAAAATCAATATAGGACCCTTGATGACCAAAAAGTTAACAGAAAAGTCAATGAGACCTACCTAAATTTCTCCCAGTGGCACAGCAAGATTTATCAATTAAATAAATTTGAAGGGAATATGGGAGACAAAAATGTTACATTTTGATTACAATTTACATTCTACACATTATGTTTCTATTAGATTTATGCACAAGTACATACTTCTGACTACTATATATATGTGTATATATGTATTTCTTTCTGACTTTGACCTTTTTATAATAAGAATCTGACAATATAATGTAGAATAGCATAAAGCCACAGCTTTAAACTAAAAGATGACTATGATATTTTAACTCTGAACATTCTCTATTATTTTTATGCTTGTTGTTTTTAAAATGTTACAAAATTTTAGTTAAATGATGAAGAACCAGTCCTAGCTCTTGGTGTGCTTCGTTTGTGTTTATCAGAATGTTTAGGTTAGAAACACATTGTTTTTATGTTTATTTGCATGTAGAGAATAAAGTGCTCTAGGGAGGAGTGCAACTATATTTAGTAGTCAGTAGTAAATAATAGTTGCATGCAAGTAAAGGACTGTAAATTTTTTTTTTTTTTTTTTTTTTTTTTGCGGTACGCGGGCCTCTCACTGCTGTGGCCTCTCCCGTTGCGGAGCACAGGCTCCGGATGCACAGGCTCAGCGGCCATGGCCCACGGGCCCAGCCGCTCCATGGCATGTGGGATCTTCCCGGACCGGGGCTCAAACCTGTATCCCCTGCATCAGCAGGCGGACTCTCAACCACTGCGCCACCAGGGAAGCCCAGGACTGTAAATTTTGAAGGTTGCCATAATGACTTGATGCTTTTAAAAAATCTAATTCATTGTTCACATTTATTTTAATGTATTTTTAGACATTATAATAGATATTATTTTATGTACATTTATTGTAATGTCATTAAAATGAGTATGTTTTAGCTAACAAATATTCATAGTTCTATTTTTTATGGAATCTTCTGTAAGTGTTCTTATGGCCAAGTGGAAGAACATTTTTAAATTAAACAAATATGGACATGAGCTGAGATTTTGCCACTTAATGGCTGTTTGACTTTGAACTTTAGTTTATTCATCAGTAAAATAATTGAAAAAATAACATCGGCTCTTTAGGATTGCATACGAATATCTTTAAACTTCCTTATACTTAAAATTCCTTTCCCATATCTCTTTATTCATTAGGTAAGAAGCAAAGTAACAGTAACTGACTATTCTAAAACAAGTAGATTATAAACTGGCATCTCTTCCTGTGTTATGCAGGCTTCTTTTGTAGGGTTTTCTTGCCTTATTCTTAGGTTTCTATTTAAGAATATGCATGTGGTCATAGCCAAGTATTTAGCTCTCTCTGCTCTTCTCCACTATAACATTATTTTTAAACAACTGTTCGTTTTTTCCAGTTGTAGAAAATGATATGAAGCATCAAATCTATTAAATCATTTAAAATTTGCTTCATCACTAGAAAAGGTTGGGGATAAAGTTGTTTACTTACATTTTTCTTATTTATGAGCTTAAAATTATCAGCTTTTCTGACATTCATCTATGCAATTGCCTAGATGGATAATAAAACCCTTTTTCACTCACTGCAAATTCCCATGGGGCTGAAATTCATCTGCTTTGCATTATTGTATATCCCTGCCATGTGGATAGCTTACATCACGTTAACTTTAAAAGGTACTGAAATGGTGCTTTGCAGATACAAAGGAGAAAGGAATTGGATCAACAGTCTCCAATAAACAAATGATATCCTAGTATTTAACACTGACTTATTTTAATTTATTTCTTAAAATTACCTATGTTCATTGAGAGTAAAGGGTCAAAACTGAATTTGGCTTTCTCAGAATGGTGTATTCTACGTAAATTAATAAAGTCATTAATGCTTCCATATTTGCTGATTTAACAAATCTTATTTGCTTACAAACTATGCACTATAGAATAATAGGCTCTATGCAAAATCTGCCCTCCAAATTTTACTATATTCTTTTAATAATTGTGTTTACGGTAAATTATCACACAATGGGGGAACATTCTTTCTTATTTGATAATTTATTGGCAGATTTATTTGGTTAATGTTAAAAATTAGTGTGGAACTTTAGGCGTATGGCATTCAAGGCAATTCCTTATGTTTGGTGGGAAGAATTACAGTGTTAGACTAAAAAAAAGACTTAACTGAATAAATTATAGCATACATCATTAGAATTATTTTACTTATTTATTCATCCATTTATAGATTTTTTAAAAAATTCCTAAAACAGCTTTAAAAAGCAGTATTTGTGTTTAACAAAACACAGTTAAATACACTAGATATCAAAACTTCTTTCAACTATTTAAATTATTCAATCTGATTCTGTGCTTCCTTATTTGTGAAACGGAATTTTACTGTGTACTTCATAGTTTATGGGGATTTTTAATTGAATTTAGAACAATTTTGAACCTGGTTCAATGTAAGTGTTCAATAAATAAATAGTTTCAATAAAAGCTATAATAATGTGATGTTCAGTATCCAGCAAGATTGTACATATTAGGAGTAAGTAAACAGTTAAAAGAATGGCAACATTATGTATGGAAAAATTTAGTTGAACTTACGCCAGATGATTGAAGAGAGTATTTATGATTAAGCAAAATTAATATTATATATATATGGCCTTTTAAAGAATAACTGCATAAGTAGACAAGTAGAAACCATTAAGGAAAACACTAATTGTTTTAACTACATAAAAATTAACATTAGTTGTGTGCAAAAAAATTACAAACAGTGTAAAATCAAAGCAATTAACTAGAAAAATCATTTGCTTAATTTATTGTAAACAATAAATTTCTGTCTCTGAAAACGCTCACAAAGCAAAACCAAAAAAAATGACAAATATTCCAGGTTAAAATTGAGTGTAAGGCCCCGCCCCTCCGACCACCGCCCGACTGGCCTGGTGCGGCGGCCACGCGCGCAGACATGGCGGAGAAGCTGGAGCTGAGGCTCAAGTCGCCCATGGGGGCCGAGCCCGCCATCTACCCGTGGCCGCTGCCGGTCTACGACAAACTCCACAATGCCGCTCACGAAATCATCGCGCCCATCCGGCTCAGAGATTTGGAAAGAGATAGTTTAACAGAAAAGGAATGCGTGAAGGAGAAATGGAATCTCTTGCCTGAATTTCTGCAGACAGAAATAAAGAATCAGTTATGTGACTTGGAAACCAAATTACATGAAGAAGAATTATCAGAGGAGGGCTACCGGGCTAAAGTCAAATCCCGTTTAAATAAAGATTTGTCCTTGAGAACGGAGCTCATGGTTTCATTCGGGAAGTGAATGGATGTCTAGAAAACGGGAGCCAGACAAGTGGTGAGGATTGCAGAGTGGAAATAGCAGAGAAAAACTAGTCCCCCAGACCTGTTTCCAAACTTTGCATGTCCAGGAGAAGCAAGTCCGATGGAGAAACAAAATCAGCTGAAGTCTCATGTAGCCCCAGGATTACAAGGCAAACTACCAGGCAGACCACCATCACATCTCATTTCACAAGGGGCCCTGCCAAACAGAAACCTGAGGAAGACCCTGAAAAAGCAAAATCAGATTATTCTGTCGATGAAGACGAAAAAGACCAGGAGGAAGAGAGACGTAGAGTTACATCCAGAGAGCGAGCTGCTGGACCGCTCCCTGCAGAAGAACCGGGAAGAGTAAGACCAGGAACACACGTGGAAGAAGAAAGAGATGATAAAGTAAACCCCGGTCACCTCCAGGAAGAAAAGAGACTCAGAAGTCAAACCGAAGGACTAACACCTAAACAGAAATCTAAGGAGGAGCCAGACAGAGATGAGAGGCCAGGAGGAGCTCAGCCTGAAACGAATGAAGGAGAAGACTAAGTTGAAAAGAGGCATAGAAGTGAACCCAAAGATCTAGCTAGCAAACGGACACCAGAAGGGAAAGAACCTGAAAGAGTAAAACCACAACTTCCTGATGAGAAAGATGAGGATGAAAAGATAAACAGATCCCAGATATATTACTGAAATATCTACAGAAGTGCTTCTAAAAAGAGAGGAGTCTCTTCTTAAACATCACCACTGGGCTTCCCAGGTGGCGCAGTGGCTAAGAATCTGCCTGCCAGGCCATTTCGTGGATGATGGGTGTGCAAGAGCATCTGCGGGTGCCACGCAGGAGGGGATTTGAGCCTCTGCATTTCTAACCCAAGATCTCGAAATGCATCGTGATTCCTGTCCATTGGAGTGTAAAGTTTATGTAGGTAATCTTGGAAACAATGGTAACAAGACTGAATTGGAATGAGCTGTAGGCTATTATGGACCACTCCGAAGTGTGTGGGTTGCTAGAAACCCTCCTGACTTCACTTGTGTTGAATTTGAAGATCCCCAAGATGCAGCCAATGCTGTCCGAGAACTAGACGGGAGAACACTATGTGGCTGCCGAGTAAGAGTGGACCTGTCGAATGGGGAAAAGATAAGTCGAAATCGTGGCCGCCTCCTTCTTGGGGTCGTTGACCTCGAGATGATTATCGGAGGAGGAGTCCTCCACCTCGCCACAGATCTCCAAGACGGAGAAGCTTCTCCCGCAGCTGGAGCAGGTCCCTTTCTAGATATAGGAGAAGAGAGGGATCACTGTCCCAGGATAGAAATCACAAGCCATCCCGATCTTTCTGTAGGTCTCCTAGCCGATCCAGGTCAAATGAAAGGGAACAGAAGACCACTTTACGAGAGGAGTGGTGCACAGGAAATAACTTCATTCGACAGGTGTATGTACAGAAAATTCAAGTTTTGTTTGAGACTTCATAAGCTTGGTGCATTTTTTAAATGTTTCAGCTGTTCACATTTGTTTGTCTCTTGGAACAGTGACACATAAAGGTGTAATTCTGTGTGGTTTGAAATGGATCACATGAGGCATGTAATATGAAGAATTGTTACTTTACAATGTTCCCTTAAGCAAAATTGAATTTGCTTTGAATTTTTAGTCTTGCCTAGACTGATAATAAAACTCTAACTCCTGACCAGCTTAAAAAAAAAAAAATTTTTGAGTGAAAGACACTAATAAACACACCAAAAATAGAACAGCAAGGTCAATAAATACTTGAAAAGATATAATAAAAATATGAGTTAAAGTAAAATATTTTATTTGTATTATATTGGCAAAATTGTTAAGAGTTATTACGGATGCAGAGGAAAGATTATCCTGCTACACCTTCAGTGAGGGGATAAGATGGAGGGCAAATTCTTTCAAGAAGCAAAAAAAAACCAAGAAGTGTGCAGAAAGCCGTAAAAACCCCTTGATCTAACAATTCTAATTTCACTTAATTATTCTGAGAACATGTTTAATAATAGGAATAGTTTGTACACTATTGTTTATAAGCTATTAAAGAATAAAGCGTTTGATTTGTATTTATTGTCATGAGAATATGTGCATGTTATGCTGTTCATTTTTAAATGATCAAAAATGTATTCAGAATAATCTCCTTGTTAGAAATAAGACTATGCATACATACATACACACATATATACATACCTTTTTATAGTAGCAACTCATACATACACACGCACATATATATGAACATATATATGTGCCTATATAACAGGTTGTTAACTAAAAATAATTATCTTTAGGTGTTAACATTGATGGGTTTAATATATTCTTTATTTATTGCATCTTGTCATTGTTTTAGTGAGTCTCTATAGCTTTTAATAAGAAAATAATACAAACTATAATAAATTATGTTAAGCAAAGGAGTAGGTGAGGGTAAAGAAGATAAGCTACAAACAAACAAAACAAAACAAAAATGTAGTCAGTTAATTTATATCATGAAGTCTAAATACCTGAACACCAGTCATCACTGGTATTGTATGAATTCTTCATTTATGTTTGCTAATGTTAAGGGTAGTATAGTCTTGTCTGTTGGAAAGTATTGATGAAACAAATGTAGGTTAAAAGTTTTAATAAATCTATCTGCAGCTTCCCATAATTACAAACACATATGTGAATCTTTTGTACATAGGGATTATATAAAAGATGACACGGGCTTCCCTGGTGGCACAGTGGTTGAGAGTCCGCCTGCCGATGCAGGGCACACGGGTTCGTGCCCCGGTCCGGGAAGATCCCACATGCCGCGGAGCGGCTGGGCCCGTGAGCCATGGCCGCTGAGCCTGCGCGTCCGGAGCCTGTGCTCCGCAACGGGAGAGGCCGCAACAGTGAGAGGTCCGCGTACCTAAAAAAAAAAAAAAAAAGATGACACATGCCAAACAATTCTTCCATCACTGTTGAACTTGAAAAGGTTCCTTTGCATCTGAAGTTTAAAGAACCTCTGATATGTGATTATGCATTTTTGCTTCATGAAGTACATCCCTACTTCTACTTTCTGCACCCTTCAGTTGATGCACTGACTGCTCAGTTCCCCATAGTCCTTTGAACAATAAAGTGATGTTAAGGTTAATGTCTGCTATATCATTCCTTTTGAGCCTCTGTAAACATCTTGCTCCAAACTATTTCCCATAAATATTTATTTAAGATTCTAATAGCAGGCCTTTCCCATTTTACTATATCCTTGATTTCTTGCTTGGCAGGTTGGTTAGGTTATGTGACTACATTTTGGGTTATCCTTTTTGATATTCAGCGTTGACATATGACTCATAGGTGGCCTGGTTTTGTAAAGACGTGCAAAATATATGAAAGGAGTATTTTGAAAGGGTTACGTAGTATGACATAATAACAATAGAAAAAGTGTTATATGGCATGACATAAAAAGAAAAAATAATATTTTTTGAGATACAAAAGAAAGTAGAATTATATTGGTGACAATACTCTTAACAGAAGGACATACCAATCAGTGTTTTCAGTTATATAAAATTCTTCCATCTGGTACAATTCTAGCAAGAAAATAAATATTAAGGTGGAGTACTGAATCTCATTTTACAGGGTTAATAATAATAATAAAATAGAGTGGAGAAAATCTATTCTCGTGTGCTCATTTCTTTTGCAACAGCATACAGCTGTGTTCTATCTTTTATTGTGTATATTATTTAAGAATTCTATTTCTTTAAACTTTGATCATGTAATTTTCTTACATCTGGATTTATTTGGCACTTGCTAGAGAGTGTGTATAAAAGGTTAGTTGAACATGTACACTCAACTATAGTAAAAAGAGTGTAGATCTTTCATAAAATATACATGTATAATATTTATATGCAATTTAATTGCTATTTATATTGACAATAAATATCTGTCAGTGTGGTTTAAAATGGTTTAAACTAGTTAAAATTATAAGATGTTATTTTAATTCTGAATCTTACTTTTGGTTGTTGCTACCAATCTATTCCATATATATTTAATCTACTACCACATATATCTTAAAATATGTTTATTTTTTCTGTATCTTAGCATTGATCATTAAGCACTGTAATTACAGGTTGAGACTTCAGATTCTGGTCAACTCTGTGACCCTGAGCAAGTAACTAAACCTCTCATTACTTAGCTGAAAATGGGTTTAATCATAGCATTTACATCATAGTGTGATTGTAAGCATTCAAAGTGATAAGGCACATAAACTATTTAGAATGCTGGGTGGTATGTAAACACTCAAAAATGTTACCTGTCATTATTATTTACCTTTATGATTACATTGCATGTGTCCTCTTGTGAAGTAAGAATTTACTATCTCCTTAGAATCAATTATTTTAGGTTAAAGTGAATCTGTAATAATTATCAAAACTGTGTTATTCAGCAAAATTTATGAATATTGAATTCCAGGAGTTGCCCAAATGCTGTATTGTTTTTTCCAAAGTAATTGTTCTAATCTTTACTCATTGAAAGGGCATTTATTTGAATAAAACATAAGATACACAAGAACAGAAAAAAGTAGAATGGTATCGCTCTGTTATAAAAAGGAAAAATAAGATTATTCATATGTGAATATTGAAATATGATATTGGAGATGAAAATAAGACCCTTAAGAGAGTCTTAAGAGTCTTAAAAATAAGAATATTCTTAATAGAATTTTTACTTTAGAACCATGTAAATTTTATATATTTGATATATAAAAATTAAAAAGAAAAAAATGAGGCTAACACATAATGTAAACATGCACGAGAATGCATTATTTCAGATAACTTTGAAATACAGTATGGTGACTGTGCCTTAAGGCAGCTAGTCTCCAGGGAGATATATTCCATTGCTTGAAATAATAGGTACTATATAGGTTAGAGATATGTTCAATGATTTGATACCTGAATCTTTCACTTCAGTACCACAATATTATGTTTTTAACTTCAGGATAACCCCCATGAGATCTTAAGAATTAAATGATATATAAATGAATGTTTCACAACACTTGATTTTCTTCACTTTTCAGAAAAAGATATTAATGATAAATATTTTAAAATATGTTAAAACCACATGAAATGTTACCACACAACATGACAAAAATCATTTTTAAGTGCCAAAGGCAACTGAAACAACATACCACGAAGAAAATGAAAAGGCAAGTCACTGACTAGGAGAAAATATTCACAACACATACATCTGAGAAAGAACTTATATCTAGAATATACAAAGAACTCTTACAGCTCAATAATAAAAGGACAAACCAATTTAAAAATGGTCACAAGATTCTAACAGACACTTCATAGAAAAAGATGTACAAGTAAGCACATGGAAAAGTGTTTGACATCATGGAATGCAAATGAAGCTGCAATGGGATACCACCGCGTATTCACTAGAATGGCTAAAATGTGTTTACCAGTATGTATGACTCTTGTACGTTGCTGCTGGTGATGTAAAATGGTACAACCACTTTGCAGATTTATTTGCAAGTTTCTCCTAGAGTTAAACATTCACTCTTATAATGCAAGAGAATTAAATACATATGTTCATAGAAAGACTTTACACAAATAGTCATAGCAGCTTTACTTACAACGGCCAAAAACTGGAAAGAACTCAAAAGTCCATCAACAGGTAAATGGATAAACAAAAGCTGGTATATCCATACAAAAGAATACCAACCAGCAATGAAAATGTTTGAACTACACACAACAGTGATGAATCTCAAAATCATTATGCTAAGTGAGAGAAGCCAGATATAAAAGAGTACATATAATATGCTTCTAACATGAAATTCTAGAAAAAGCAACTCTAGTTTATAGGAACAGAAAGCAGGTCAGTGCATGCCTAGGACTGGGAATGTCGGGGATTGACAGGGAAAGAGCACAAGGAAACCTATAGAGTGATGGAAATGTTATATGTATATCTTGATTGTGGTAAAGAGTACCAGAAATATATATTTGATGAAACTCTTCAAGCTGTGCATTTAAAATGGGTACATTTTATTATATGTAAATTAGAGTTCAGTAAAGTTGATTAACATCTTCTGCACCTTATGAAAGGGGGGTTGAATTCCCTTTGACACTATTTCCCATGTTGAAAGTCAATTTTATTCTTTTGAATATAATATGTGTTGACTTTGAATCTAAAATAGCACTGAAAATATTTTCAGAGAAATTTCTCCTATTTCTCGATCTATCTATATCCACAGCTGTCTTGTAGACATCATAAATATCTGCAGCCATTTCCAAGGACCTATATGTTTGAATTAAAGTTCTAAATTTGAAAAATTATGGATTTCTGATTAAACAGGCATTTTAAGATCACACATCATCTTATTTCACACAGAGCAATAATAGGCTAAAAATTAAAAAGAAAAATAAGAACTGCCTAGAGTTCTTTTAAAAAAGAAAAGACAGTTTCACGGGCAAACAAGAAGCAAATGAAATACAAAGTGTGTGTGTGTGTGTGTGTGTGTGTGTGTGTGTATGTGTATTTATTTATATTACAGATCACAAAATATACTGATGTGGTAATTCACAAAGCCAGTCACAATCATCACAGTTTTTCTATATTAAACATCCTTTTGGTGGCATGGGACTTTTACTATCTGTCCATGTCTTTATTATCTGTCCATGTCTTAAAGTAAAGAGCATACCTTTGGACTCTTTTTTGAAAACAGCATCTTTGATTAATGAGTCTACTGTACTCATTAATCAAAGTGATGTATTACTTTTTATTTATTTTAAAATTATTGGGAAAATAATTTTTCATAGGATCTGAAAGAAATAATTCAGAGAGAGTTTATATTTGTGAATGACAATAAAGACAATAAAGAGTTTATATTTGTGAATGACAATAATGACAGTAAAGACAATGACAATGACAATTTTATTTTTTTTAAATTTCTAAACACCTTATCAAATCTACAAAATAAAGAAAAAGGATGCTTCTTGGGCTTCCCTGGTGGCGCAGTGGTTGAGATTCCGCCTGCCGATGCAGGGGACACGGGTTTGTGCCCTGGTCCGGGAAGATCCCACATGCCGAGGAGCGGCTAGGCCCGTGAGCCATGGCCGCCGAGTCTGCGCGTCTGGAGCCTGTGCTCCGCAACGGGAGAGGCCACAACAGTGAGAGGCCCGCTTACCGCAAAAAAAAAAACAAAGAAAAAGGATACTTCTTTTGATTACACAAAAATTCCAATTTTAAAAGTAACATACTCCCTTTACAGAAAAATTTAAGAATTACAAAATGATTTAAAACAGAAAAAAGCCACTATAAATATTTCATTTAATCTTTTAAAACTATTTTACATGCTTGGTTGTGATATTCCTCATATATAAATTTATATCCTACTTCTTACCTTAACATGACAAAATAACATTTCTATGTTAACTCTATTTTAATTCTTTTAAAATAGTTACATAATGTCATAGTACAATTTCTTACTTAAAAATTCTTGTACTAATGTACATTTAAGAATTTCCAAATTTAGCTCTAATGGGTAACTTGACCTTTTATTTTTGTATTTTAAGCACTTTCATAAGAACAAATTTCCAGAAGTGAAAATACTGGATCAAATGGAACATTTTTGAAAAACAAGTGGAATACAAAACTGACCTTTAGTTGTTGCCGTTTACTATTCTCCAAATTACTTAAGTATCACAGCTCAAATGTTGTAGTGTTAAAAAGGTTTTCTATCCTTTCCACATCTGTACAGCTTTCTCTTTGTCATCAAATTCTACTTTTATATCCACTCATAATTCCAGCCTCTCATGAAGATGGCCATCAAAAGAAACATATATAAATGCAACGAACCAGTTAGTAATTGGATCATGTTGTAAAGGTTTTTGGAAGGCAGCTGCAGAAACTGTCCTGAGTTAATTATTTAACTTTACTTTCCTCACTTGGAAAATGAGGCTAATAATATGTCCCATAGGGTAATTGCTTAGATTAAATAATATTAGACAAAGCTGCTCTTGTGCAAATGTCATTGCCTTCTCATTCCCTTCTCAAAATAAGAGAAGGCGGCTAGTCTATATGTGTATTAAACATGAACTTTGGCTCTTTTCTTTATTGAAGAAGCACTCAGGAAGGGTTTCTAAATTAAGGACCAGACTTCATAATTTAGAACATGGATAAGTGACTCAGTTACCAGTGTGTCCAGTCAGACTTCAGAGGATTCATTTGGTAATGTTTACATGTGGTCCTTTTCATGAATTGACTGGATAATGAAATTGCTGAAAATGAAGATTGTTTACTTTCTCACAATTTAAAATTGCTAAGGCAATTTTCTCTATTTTTTAAACGGAATTACCTTTATTCCACACTAAGTTTTGTTGTTGTTTTTCTGGAACTGAGGGGACTTGGATTTTTAAAAATTTTCATGTATATCCAGTTATCTTAAAATAGCATATGGTTATCTAGAAAAATAATTGAATTACAATGTCAGTATGAATATAACACAAAATTGAAATAAATGTTTACTTTTGAACTAAATATTATTTTGTAGTATTTCTATTACATACACACGTTTAAAAACTCAGTGCAAATCATTATTTAAGGAGTCTTTATATTTTGCTGTTTACATCTAGGAAAATAACTTCTGTTAAAAGTAATGCCACTACTACCTGAAACTAACACAACATTGTAAATCAACTATACTTCAATAAAAAAATAAAATAAATTAAAAACAACTAAATAAATAAGATTTGTTTAGCTACTTAAAAAAAGTAATGCACTACTTAATACTCTAGTTAAATAGAAAATTTTTATATTTTCTGTAATTTGAGCCCATGAAATTTAATAAAACAGAATAATATTGGTGATTACTTAGGTTTATTTTTAGACTACTCAATTGTGTTTTGCAACAGAAGTATAGAACTATGAATCAAAAGGCCTGAGTTCTCAAAACTGCTATCACTTTATTATAGTATGATCTTACTTAATTCTCACCCAAAGTCCTGACATTGTTTTAATACAAAATTCACTGGTAAGACAGCATAGACTCCCAGAGATTAATTTTGTCTAAACAAATCCTTTATTCTTCTCTCATGCTATTTTGCCTCAGATTAAATATTGGGTACAAAAGGAGTAATATACTGAGCCCTAGACTGAAATATGAGGTTTTATCATGTATATTAATCTTGATACTTCACTGTGTCCTATCATGCTCTTCTCTATATGGACCTTTTAATATTGTCTTGGAAGAAAAAAAAATCAGAGCAAAGGAAATGGAGGGAGGAAGAAAAGGAGGAAGAAAGGAATGAAGGAAGGGCTAGAGTGAGACTATGGACACACCTGTCAGAACTTGAGAGCATTATGGAAAAAAACATAACTGGGGTAAATTATAAATAAAATGATAAAAGGCAGTTGACAAGAGAAATATGAAGAATAAAGAAAATACAGGAAGAAATTATTTTTAACGTACTTGATATTTTGTAAGAGGTTATGAAAAGACTGTGTATTCCACTACACACGGACTTAATGAGCTGGACCTCATATGCTAGATTCCTTCACTCCCACAAAATTCAGGCTTTCTTTATAATACTGTCATTGTCTGTCTAGATGTCTATGTCCTATCACTGACTTTGGGAAAATTTGAATTTCCTGGGATATTGAAAAAGATGGTTGTCTAGAAAGAATAATTTGAGCAAAATATTGGGCCAGTGGTAATCATCAGTCCTATTGGATAATCACTGGGCAACTGCCAAAGAGAGATCCTCCCCCAGTGCCTATAGAACTACAGACATACTCAAAGGCCCTGGAGATGGATGGTGCTCATTGGTTGCTGAATGCACAGTCTGCAGGTTCTAGAAAAAATTCCAGGCTTCTTGTGCTTGGGGACAATAAAATTTACTTGGATAGAGATAGCATCAGTAGTTACTCTACTTCTTTCCATGAGATATAATCAGGTCTGGATTCCTAGTCCTATATAACACTAGCCCTTCTCTCTCTTTATTTATTTATAATCTCAGAGCTTGGAAATTTCTTAGCAAGATACCAAAATTCAGAAAACATTTTGGAAAAAATTGATCAATTCAACTAAAATGCAAACAAACCAAAAAAACCTCTGTATATCAAACAATAAAAATAATAACAAAAACCCTTTGTAATGCTAAAGATTGGCAAGAAACTCAGTTAATAGTTTATGAAGCAAAAATCTCATATAACTTGATATGACAAAAACAAATAATCCAGTAGCATAAGTGAATGATGAAATGGTCAGGCACTTTATAGAAAAAGAGATTCCAGTGGCTTATACATATAAAAGAAAATACTAATTCCACTAATAATTAAATAGAAATTAAAATAGGTTTTATCTATCAGATTGGCAAGTATGCTAAGAGTTTTGATAAGTGATAGCAAAACTGTAGAGAAATTGTCACTCTCACACTGTAGTTGGAATATGAATTGGTACAGTCCTTCTACATGGCATTTTGACAATATTCGTATTTTATAAACCATATACATTTATTCACAGCAAAGCACAGCTGGGTATTTGCCCAATTAATATATTCCCAAAAGATAAATATTTAAGAAGGACTTTTGCGGTATTGTTTCTATCAGCAAAATTCTAGAAAAAAAATCAAAATATTCAATATAAGATAATAATGTTTAGTATATATTGCATTCTTATGATTAAACATTTTGCTCTTTTTAAAACAAAGAGGAAGATTTGTACCTCTGAGATGGAAGTTTTTGAGCTCTAAGTTTTAAACTTGGAAAAAATAATGTACAGGATAGTGTGGATAGTTAACTACCTTGTTTTCTTTCTGGGCACATAATACATCCCAAGTGCTTGTCTACATCTTTCACATAAATAATCACCTTCTGTTATCTAATCCAGTCTGTTATCTTTGGCCTTCAATTTGTTCTGCGATTGGTCATCATGGGTGTAGTTCAAAATAAGTATTTGGTAACAGGGCTTATTTGTGTTCCTTGTTTTAAATCACTAATTTGCAGCCTCTTAAATATTTTGTACTAAGCCCCATGTAAACAAAATAGCATACCACTGCATACATATTTAATGCCCTTTGCCTGCTTTTTTGTTTGTTTGATAAAGCCTTGGGTAATTAAACAGGTAACTAATTCAAATTACTAATAAAAAAAGTATTTTTCTCTGTACTAACCCACCAAACATGATCCATCAACTTTGAAAAATAACAATACTATGCTTTCATCCCTGATGAGCTAAAAAGTACAGTTCTTCATCCCCCCAAATTTGATAGCTTAAAAAATAAACACCTATTTCACAGTTTCTGTGGGTCAAGAATCTGGGAGCAGCTCAGCTGGGTGGTTCTAGCTCTGGGTTCCTTAGGAGGTTGCAGTCAAGCTGTCAGATGAGACTGCTGTTATCTCAAGGCTCAACTAGGACTGGAGAAACTGCTTCCAAGCCCAGTCGTGTGGTTGTTGACAAGCTTCAGGTCATCCTGTCTGTTGGGTGGAAGTCTCCATTTCCCCCCCCCCATCCCTGCCTAAATCTCACAAGGTTGTGATTGGCTTCCCCCAGAAAAAATGATCTAAAAGAGAGTGCACCCTAAAGATGGAAGCTGCAGTCTTTTTATAATCTAACCTTGGCAGCGATACAACCCATAACTTCTGCCACATTCTATTAGAATCAAGTCACTAAGTCCAGCCCATACGCAGAGTTAGGGGAGTTAAGTCCCACTTCTGGAAGCATGGAGTGTCAAAAATCTTTTTGGACATATTTTTAAAATATCATTGCGTTGTCCTTTTTCTCTTTAACATGTCATAATTCAAGCTTTAGATAAGGCGACTGTGGATGAGAATTGATCTATAATAAACAACATAAAGAGCACTATTCTACCTGAACATTGCAGTGTTATTAGTTAATCACTAATATGAAATTTCCAGCCTTGATAAATATTTTCTTATTAGATATGAATAATATAATTTTGATGTAGGTAATTCCCTTAACACTGAAAATTTTTTATTTTTGCCCATCAATCAAAATAGCGCTTTGGAGAATATTTGGTATCTATATATCTATATAGTTTTTAGAGAAATTGAAACCTCTAATCAAAGACTTCCACACATTTTCATAATTCTACAATTTTATTGCATCTTTCATATTTTGAAGTTAACTTGGAAATATATATTTATATATATAGTACATACAATAGTATATACATATGTATAATATATATAATTTTGTATATTTGGATAGGAATCAGTATTTTAATATTGATATATGACACAAAATACTTAAACTTATTCAAAATTAAAATGGCTCTTTATAAAGTTACCATAACTAAGTGACACTCCTGAAATATAGATATTTGAAGTTTTATTTAAAATTCGTATAATTCATTTCTATCCACAACTTTCAAATTGGATTGTTTCCCACACATGTCACGAGTTAGGCAAAACTTCAAATTAATTAACACATTTTTATCTGAGGATGTTTTTATTTAGTAATTTACATTAGTATTTCCTTCTTTGTGGCACTTAGCCTATTATAAAGATAAAGTTAACTATTTTACTGAACTGCTTGTTACTCTACTCTTTTCTTTTAAACTTAGGAAAGTACATCATGATGTTGCTGTTGTTTTAACTATACACACCTGGCTCCTTTTCATGCTCATATCTATTCCTTGTCTATCGTAGTTTTTTTATACAAAATTCGGAGGTAATATTGACAAAGGAAATTCAAGCAATCACCATTTGAAACTCTTAAGTTAGGATGTCTCAAATGAATATTGGCTGGAACACTAGAGTAGGAAATCTAAAGACATAAAATATCAGGAAAACCAGGAGGAAGAAAGGGAAAAGAAAGTAGTATTTCAGCAGGATTACAAAATTGAGAAATGGCCTTGAACCAAGGGGAGAAGAATAATCATAGTCTTTAGTTAAATTAAAAGAAATGTTTCTCATATTGAGTAAATTACTCAGGTTGGGAGTTAGAGTGGGAGAAACCCAGGAGCTGGTTACTGGATCTTCACAGTAAAAGGCCTATTCAGTGCAACAAAATAAACATTCATTGGCTTGATCAGATGCTAGAGCAGTTGGATTGATTCGCTGCAGCATAAACCAAGTGCTGAATTAAGGGTTTTTTATATTTTAAGTATTTATATTATATATTTAAATAGAGAAGGTAATATATGTACTATACTGAGAGCATGAAGGACTAGTTTAAATTTTAGATTTACTACCAATCTTATATGGTACATCCAAAGATACATATATATTATTTTGGTAGCATCTAGAGATTTTCCTACATGCTTTACTGACCCATGTCAGAGGTTGATTGCCACTCTTTGCTGCAATCAGAGCCCTATCACAGCTACTTGGGGTGAAATTGGCCATAGTGGGGTATCGATGTCTGTCCCCACCCCAGTCTCTACCTGGGCCTCTGAATCTCAGGAGGATAGTGCTCTCTATCAAAGCCAGTCTGAGGTCTGCTTTCGCAGCTGGTTTCTGCCAAAAACTTAAGTTTGGGAAACTGGATTACAGACCTCCCTTCTATCTTTTTGGGAAAATTTCTTTTGTTGTACCCTTGCTTTGCTCGAAATTAAGAGGTAATTACACACTTTCTGTGTAAAAACAGAAAACACACTTTCTGAACGTTTATTTCTCCCTTGCACATCACACATGCCTATAACTAGGATAGATTCCTTGTGTCCTTCTTTAATTCTGGTTCGTGATTGCTGCTATTCCTGAGTTACACTTTCTTTCTTCATTTTCCTATACTTTCTATCCCTTCCTACCTGTCTCACCAAAAGTTCAGGTGAGAACGGAGTGTCAGACCATGCTCCTGATAGCTACTGCTGACAGAGGTAAAAGCTTTGTACATACAGGGAGATGTCTGGGAATCTGATTCTTTCTCTGATGCTCCTTCACTGGATCTTATTTTCTACCCTGGCTTTAGAAATTTCATTTTTGTAATCTGTGAAAATGGAGACAGTTGGACTCATTGTGCATTTAGAAATCCAGTCTCTGCTGGATCTGAATTATATGGATCATTAATTGGGAATGTGAAAAAAAAAGTTTTCTTGGCACTATAACAAAATGCTTATTTGAAAAGTTGTAGTGAGTCTGTCAGCATGACTACATGATGTCACAGGAATTGACTTGGTTTTGAAAAGTACCTGAATCAGCCATTTATTCTGAATTTAGTTAGGGTGATGATTACCAACTGAATTTTTAGCTGAAAACACTGAATGCCTATACTTATTTGCCTATGTATATTTCTCTAGCAGAATTTAATGTCACATAAGCATATTTATTCTTTCAACATATTTTATTATTAATCTAATTTCAGCAAGCCTAATTAATTTATGAATATTTTAAAACTTTTCAAATAATTTAAAAGTATAAAGATATACTAAAGTCTTATTCACCACTGCTTCATCACAATTTCACTGTCTTATCCAAAGGGGTTATTGTCAACAATTTAATATAAATCCTATTATCTAAATACCTTTCATTTCATGAAATTAAGTGCTTTTCATAAATAGGGCTTTATTATATACATTATTTTATAACCATTGCATTAAAAAATATATATTTTTGAAATTTTCACTTCATTATGTATAACACTCCTTAATTGGATTCATAGTGTTTTATTTTAAAATGTGGGTATACCACAATTTATTTAATCATTTGTTTTTTGATGGATACTTAGGTCATTTTAATTTTTTACATTATAAAAAATCAAAGTTCAAAACGTTCAACGTAAATGTTTGTGTGTACTTTTGTAAAATAAATTTCGAGAAATGGAATTACTAGATCAAAATGAATATCATGTTAAATTTTGAGAGATAGTTCCAAATTGTTCACCAAATGAATATATATACTTGTCCTCCTGTGAAAATTATATAAAAATATCCACACTCTACCATTTTGAAATGGTCAGTATCCTGTTCTAAATACATTTTTCTACTCATTGTCAGTGAGAACATACCAATTTATAAAGGAAAATGTAATATGATGATATAAAATTATCACTGATTTTCTCCTCTCTACTTTTTAAGGAAAAAGGCATCATACAGCATGGGTGCAGGGAATGGAATGGAAAAATCCAGTATTTAGTTGACCATTGGGACAATAGAAAAGAATGAATAATCTGCAATGCAAATGACTGGAAGTTAGTGCTGCCTGACAGACATGTGTAAAGAGAAAGATGAGTGATAAATATTTAACACAGAAGTAAATAACACTTGGACATAACTGATAGTTTTTCATAAAGATGACATGCCCAAAGTTAAAGTCTCAGAATAAAGATGAAGAGAGATGAGTGTAGTAATCAACCTGGCAAGTTGTAGTTTGGAAAATACTGAGCATGAAGAAGCATGCCTCAGTGTGTGGAGAAATTGTAATTTAACCGTGAGGAATCCCCAAAGGCCTTCCACCTCCACAAATGAGATATTAAAACCTATATTGTTAAATAAGAGCCAGGATGGATTAATGGATTTAGTGAAGAAGTGAAAAATGGTCAGGCAGGATAAATACAAAAGAGCTAGGTAAAAATGTAATAGAAATATTTATTACTCCCTTTTAGGGAGATTGCTTATAATAATATCCAGAACTATTTGTTGAAAAGACTATTCTTTCCCCGTTGAATGGTCTTGGCACCTTTGTCAAAAATCAACTGACCACAGATGTATGGGCTTATTTCTGGACTTTCAGTTCTATTCCATTTGTCTATATATCTATCCTTATGCAAGTGCCACACTATTTTGATTACTATAGATTTTCAGTAAGTTTTGAAATTAGGAAGTGTGAGCCCAATTTTATTCTTCTTTTTCAAGATTATTTTTTGGCTTTTCTATATCCTTTGAAGTTCCATATGGATTTCATGATTAGCTTCTACATTTCTGCAACAAAAACAATAACAAAAAGTAGAAATTTTGGTATTGATTTTGTTGAAAGTATAGATCAATATGGGGAGTATTGCCATTTTAACACTATTAACTCTTCTAATCCAAGAACATGAGATGTCTTTCCATTTATGTAGATCTTGCTTACTATCTTCTAACAGTGTTTTATAGTTTTTGGTGTACATGTCTTGCATTTTTTTGGTTGAATTTATTCCTATTTCATTCTTATTGATGCTATTGTAAATAGAATCGTTTTTAAAATTTCACTTTTGGGATTGTTCATTGTTAATGTAAGAAATGAAACTTTTTTCTTTTAATTGTGTATCCTGTAATTTTGCCAAGCTCATTATTAACTCTGTTTTGCGTGTGGGTGTGTGTTTGGATATTTTAGAGTGTTCTATATATGAGATCATGTGATCTGTGAATATAGATACTTTCACTTCTTTTCTTCCTATCTGGATGCCTTCTATTTCTATTTCTTGTCTAATCTCCCTAGCTAGGAAATTCAGTACAATGTTTTAATAGAAGTGGTGAAAGTGGACATCCTTGTTTTGTTCCTGATTCTTGGGGAAAAGATTTTAGTATTTCACTGTTGAGTGTGATGTTAGGTTTGGGTTTTTAATAAATCCACTTATTATATTGAGCAAGTGCCCTTCTATTCACTCAAATTGTTGAGTGATTTTATTGTGAAAGGGTATTTGATTTTTATCAAAAGCTTTTTCTGTATCCACTGAGATAATCATGTGGATTTTTTGCCTTTGTTCTACTAATACTATGTATTATGCTGATTAATTTTTATACAATGAACCACCCTTGCATTCCTAGGATAAATTTTACTTGGTCATAGTGTATTATCCTTTAGCTATGCTTCTGGATTCAGTTTCCCAGTATTTTATTGAAGATTTTGCACCTACATTCATAAGGGATATTGGTTTATAGTTTTCTTGTGATGTCTTTGACTTTGGCGTCAGGGTAATATTGGCCTCATAGAATGAGTCAGGATGTTTTCCGTTTTATTGTTTTGAAAAAGTTTGAAAAAGGATTGGTGTTAATTCTTCTTAGGTGTTTGGTAGAATTCCCAGTGAAGCTATCTGGTCCTGGACTTTTTCTAGTGGAATTTTTTTAGATTACTAACTCAATTTATTTACTTGTTATAGGTCTATTTATATTTTCTATATCTTTTTGAGTCAGTTTTAGTAGTTTTTGTGTTTATAGGAGTTTGTCCATTTCATCTAGGTTATCTAATTTGTTGGCTGCTTCAAGGTCAGCAGAAGATGAGACCTTAGAACCTCATCAGGTCTTTCCTGAGCTTGCTAACAGCTCTTAACATGCATGTGACCTTCCAGGTTCCCAGGAATATGTTGGAGTTTTTCAAAGCCCTTAAAGACATATCATTCCCCAGCCTTTCCTCCTAAGCATCACTTATCAACTGTTATCTATTTCCTCTGGCAGCAGCATCTAAGAAATTAAAATTAACCTGTAAATATGTTTTTAAAATGGCCTTCCCCTGCCCTCTGGAAGCGACTTTAGCACTGGAATAGTTCTGAATTAGGCATAAAAAAAAGATAAGTCTTTTGAGCTGTTCTTCCAGGGAGCTACCAGCCAGATCTGAATAAATAATTAATTAAAATTCTTTGTGAATGAGGTCCATTGGTGAATGAGGTCCTGGTTCTTTTAGTACCAGGAATATGGACTTTTATTATTTGCCTGCAGCTAGGCGGAGGAGTGGAAGATGGGACTAGGGTAAGTTAAAATGCCACAATTTTAGTATTCTTACTTGGAATCAGCTGTTTTCTTGAATGGGTATTACCTGGGTTAATGTAAGCTTTTGACAACTTTCTAGAGGTCTGTTGATTCTGACAGGTTTTGCCCTTTTAAAATTACTTTCATGGAAGGATGTATTTTGGAGGTCCTTTCTCTGCCATTTTTCCTGATGTCACTCTTATTCAATTTTGAAGCCCTTAGCAACTTGCTCAGTAACAAACGCAATAAATGTTGGTTGAATGAACACTTTAACACATGAATGAATTTCAGGTGGCACACTTCATGTAAAAAAATGAGTTCTTTATAGGGTAAATAATATTTCAGTGGAATAGGATGTTTAAGATATAAAATTACTTACTCCCAACATTTTAATTCCTAAAATAATATTTTCCATGAGAGCTGCACATTTTTAAGGCTGTCATTATGTATTGCTCTGACATTGGTCATTAGAGAACACAACCAGTTATATAGCTATGTTCTGTGTGCATAGATCATTCTTTTTTTCTTTTAACATCTTGATAGGAGTAGAATTGCTTTACACTGTTGTGTTAGTTTCTGCTGTATAACAAAGTGAATCAGCTGTACATAGATCTTTCTAAAATCTGTTTATAAGTAGCATAAGGTCAATCCAATAGGAAACATAAGAAAACATGGTCAATTCTTGAAAACTGAAAAGAGAAGGGTAAGCCGTGCACAATTCAACAAAAGGAAATATAGCTGTAATCCTGAAACACAGAATTTTCAAAAAGTTCTGGCAAGAGTTTGAGGAGAAGGTCTATGCAGTGAGCATGATACCAGGAATATTGTTTTATATTTTAATAGCACACTAACGCTATTAAAACTATTGGTGAAGAAACTTCTGGGAGCTCAACAAATATCTCAAAATAAATCCATCTATTGTCTAACTATCCTGGTACCTTTAATTTATTTATTTAATTTATTCATTAATTTATGTTTTATTGAAGATGGTTGACTTAGTGTTATATTAGTTTCAGTTGTACAGCATATGATTCAGTATGCACAATACAAAATTAATGCAATATTAGTGACTATATTCCCTGTGCTGTACATTGCATCTCTGTGACTTATTTATTTTAAAACTGGTAGTCTGTACTTCTTAATCCTCTTCTCCTATTTCCCCCATTTCCCCACCCCCTATCCTCTGGCAACAGCTAGTTTGGTCTTTGTATCTATGAGTCTGTTTCTGTTTTGTTAAGTTTATTAGTTTTTGTTTTTTAGATTTCACATGTAAGTGAAAGCATACTGTGTTTTTCTTTGATTTATTTTACTGTTAAATAAATATATTTGGAAAGGCTAAAATATGACTGTTTGAAATATGATTACTTTCAATGTTTTATACATGACTAGTGCCTTCTAAAATGGATTTTTGAACTAACAAATTAAAATAAGTAACCATGTAATAAAAATAGCACAAATAATAATGGATGAAATCTGATTTTAGTTGTAAACCTTATAAAGTTTTGTGAAAACTTCTTTCTAGGCTAATTTTGACTATAGTCACTATTAGGAAACTCCTAGTTTCCTAACAATAGAGTTCTGCCTGCTCTCACATCAGAGCATATAATCATTATTCCATCATTCAAACATAAATTGATCAAGGGTCTTTTATCTTTTTTCATTGTATAATGGATAAGCCATTTTCTTATTACCATTATTGATCCTGTGATTTGCTACATTAGAAGGCTTAAATCACTGTAATATAGTGCCCTCCCCTCTACCAATTGTGGCCTAGAATTTATGATCAAAGGAGTAGATAATCTGCATAAATGGAATATCATTATACTTATACTCTACCTTACTGGAAGTCTTCTGCAAGCTTAATTAGACCTTCATTAATAACTCAGTAAGAGATATTTGTGTGTTGTTTCTACATTGGTCTATTGTGGTTCACATTGGAATATCAAGCAACTCTCTTCCTCTACTGTTGCTGATCCTGGGAGCCTCATGTTTAATGGATGGAAAAATTGAGGGGATAAGCAATTAAAAGACTATTCTTGCCCACGTAAGGAAGCAGCATCTTGTTTTATGCATATGAGAAGCAGCAGCAGGAGAGTATAACCAGGGTCATGACTAACCAATACTTTTCCTAAATAGAGTCACCTCTTCTCTTCTGGATCACCTGCATCCTGGAGGTTCTTTCTATTTCTAATCAGGTTTCCTTCTTATGCTCCAATTTTGCTTTTTGCTATTTTGTGAGAAAGTCTTAAACTATGCTTGAGGAGGTAGCTGATAGATAAATTAGGTGCTGGGTTGAAATGAGTGAAACAAATAACACCAATGTCTTTCACACAATGATGATTAAGATAATTAAGACCACCCCCTAAAAGAATAAGGAAAATTTGAGAGCAAAGCTATTCACATTTATAGTTCTAGAAAAGAAAAATCCTCTCAGATAAAGCTTCCATTAGGCCTAAACCAGCTGTACTAAATTGAATTGATTGTATTCCATGTAGTGAGTCCTTTGGATATCTGTATCCCTAGTGTCCTCTTTTTATTTTTTAATTAATTTTTTATTGGAGTGTAGTTGATTTATAATGTTTTGTTAGTTTCTGCTGTACATTAAAGTGAGCCAGTTATACTTACACATATATCCACTCTTTTTTAGATTCTTTTCCCATGGAGGTTATTACACAGTGTTGAGTTCCCTGTGTTATACGGTAGGCCCTTGTTGATTATCTGTTTATATATAGTAGTGTGTATATGTCAATCCCAATCTCCCAATTTATCCCTCTTCCCCTTTTTCCCTTGGTAACTACAAGTTTGTTTTCCACATCTGTGACTCAGTTTCTGTTTTGTAAATAGGTTCATTTGTACCATTTTTTTAGATTCCACATATAATCAATATCATATATTTGTCTTTCTCTGTCTGACTTCACTCAGTATGACAATTTCTAGGTCCATCATGTCACTGCAAATGGCATTATTTCATTCTTTTTTATGGCCGAGTAATATTCCACTGTATATATGTACCACATCTTCTTTATCCATTCCTCTGTTGATGGACATTTAGGTTGCTTCCATGTCCTCGCTATTGTAAATAGTGCTGCAATATATCTGGAGAAAACCATAATTTGAAAGGGTACATGCACACCAATGTTCATTCCAGTGTCCTCTTTTTAAATTTAGATATGTCGCCGCTGCTTCCCTATCAAAATAGAAGGATCAGATATGACATTTACACTTGTTTATTAATAACTGTACTCTGAATGAAACCTACTCATGCAAATGTGCTTTTATAAAACAAAGTTTATTAGCTTTTGTCACAGTTGTGGAATAAAAACCATGATACATGAAACTTGCTAGATAATTGATTAGAGAAACTCATGAGAGAGTATACACAGAGAGAAGAGGTGATTGGTTGGTTTTGTGGTATAGTGGTATAGTCAGTTGAATACACAAATAAGCCTAAAAGGCTGCCTTAAATATGAATAGAGTTCTTTAAAAAAAAAAAATATATATATATATATATATATATATATATATATATATATATATATATATGATTTGGTAACCAAAAAGCACCAAGCCTCTCTTCCAGCTGACTGAAAACAAATTTTCTTTGATCTAGCTGCAAGGCCATCAATAAAGAAAGTTAAGTCTATCATGAGAATTGAAGGATGAGGATAGAGTTCTACGTGTGAAAACTTAGAGGGCAAATGGAAATAAGAAGGCATATGACCTCGGTGGGTAATACATGTCTCAGCAATGTTTGCCTATACTAAATACAACATGGTTTTTCTTGGTTGGTTATCAAAACTTCTTAGGATGTAAGCTAATAATATAGTATCAAGCTCAGCTTAATAAAATACATTTTATAGGGCACTAAAAAGATATGTTCCAAATACAAGATTCCCTGATGAGCTGAGTATTTTCAACTTAGGCTGATTTCCACTTTAAAAAAGTTGAAGCATTTAGCCTGAACACATTCATCAATAGAAGGCTACCTTATTTCTGGAAGTATATGCACTACCAGCTCTATGGTCATGGCAGGATCATTCAAAATTCCTTAGATTCACTTTCTTTGATTTTAAAATAGTCTTCGTAACCCTAAATTGGCAGTCATGTTTTGATTATTATATATCATAACATATATGTTGAAACTGGCTGTGTCTATTCTCTTTAGAATGGAAATCTGAGCCTCATTTCAACATAATTTCTGTTTGTCCTTGTCTTATGTATTAAGTCAGTCTACAGAATAAGCATCCTAAGAAATATCTAGAACTTTAATTGATTCAGTTGTCAATAAGTATCACTATATTGTCTGGTTCTTCTGTGAAATGTGCGTAGTCTCAACTCATTTACTTTAGGGTGGTTTCCTATGCTCTGGAAAAGGCTCTTATTTACAAAAATTATTTAGAAAATAAAATGTAAAGAAAACATAGCTGTAAGATAATATAGTCCCAAATGTACTACTGTAAATACTTAACAAATCTCAAATTAATAGCTGTTATGTTTAGGACTACCTGAATTTTTTAGTGGTTTTAGCAAAATCAAAAATTTGTCAAAAATTACAAAATAAAACCCATGTCAAAGACACAAATGCAAAACTGGCAGAGGAAAGGGAGTCCATACATCAAGACTTTGGGTATTGGAAATTACTGCTTGGGAATTGAAAGTGAATTTTGTTCCAGTGTTCTTTATCCTGCTTTGCATATGAATGATTCCATATTTTTGGATTTATAATTGAATTAACTGTGGATTAATGATTGGATTAAAGATAATTTAAACTTTTTAAGGGTATTTCTCAAGACGCATCTATTCACTGTAGCTTCTTATAACCAATAAGAAATTCAATATCTTTTCTGATGTATGTTTTGTGTAATATAATGAGCTCATTCCATAATCCATGCCAAAACATTATTCAGTATCACAGTTCACTCTCAAGGGGTAGTACTAGTATAGCATGAGGCCATGTATAAAACATGCTTTTTTAAGAATTCTTTTTCTTTGGTGTTAGAATCAAGACATATGGGATGCATTTAGATCTAGTTTGCTTTTGTAAAACTTGTCTAACTTAGACAATTGTTGAAGTCATTCATCATTCTTATAATTAAAGGTTGTTTATTTTTCCCAGTTGTAATGAACGATTGATATTTGTAATAATTAAGACTTTTATATCATCACAAGCTAAAGAGTCCCACTTTTAGAGTTATATTTTATTACTAAAACACTTCCTCTTTAGCAAGTTAAAACCTTTAGATGAATAGCATTAATAGCATTAGAAGTCAAATCACACATAGAATACTGTGTATTATAAAGTGGATTCATCAAAACACAGATGAGTTGGGTAATTAATTAGACTAAACAATTATTTAACCTTAATAAAGTCCTACTAAAAGCTTGATAATGCAAACGTGAAGAGATATAAGACATATTATCTAATCTTAATGTTTTTCAAATTAGATTGGAGTTGGTGGTAAAATTAAAAAACAATTAACAAAATAATAATGCATATTCCAAGATCTTCATATAGGTCGTGAGAATTCAGAAGAAGAGAAAATGCATACTGTAATAGAGAAAAGGTGCTTCATGAAAAAGCAGGGAACTGAGTTTTTTCAAGAATGGGCATGGTTAAGACAATAGAGAAACACTTAAAACGGGGAAATGGTAAAAGTAGAAGTTAGGATGTGAAACCAATATGTTTTTAGATGATATCAAATCTGGTTTCTTTCAGAAGTTTGATTCAATTAGACAGGTTTAGAAACTGAGACGACAGACTAAGTTTATAGACATTATGGAGCCATAGTTGATCAGGAAAAGAGTACAATCAAAATATTCTTTAATGGACAGGATTATTTAAATGATTTGGACTATGGGAAGAATTGGATAGGATGGATTTAGAAGTGGAGAAACCAGTTAAGTGCGGGTATTGGTTTAATAGTACCCTTAATACAGATACAGAAAATATTTGAATTATAGGTTGAAAAGTTAAATGGTTCTATTATTATTATTAACATTTATGAATTAAAAATGAAGTGAATGAAATCTATGTACTAAAGTGGTACTATAATTTTTAATATTCCAAAATACCTTCAACTAATTAATGTTAAATGCATATTTAAAAAGATAATTTGGAAAATATTTTATTTAAAACCTTATCCCTGTGTAAGATCAACTTAAATCAGAGCTGTAAATAATTTTTGTAAGTATATTGTCTCAAGTGAAAAATTCTCATGTTTCCAAAGGAAACTGAGATGAAAAGAATGCTGAAATTATATAAGAATGTACCTTTTAATTTATCTTTTCAAGCCACTGGCCAATTCATAATAAAAATGCTTGAAAGGAAATTATATAGGTTATACTATATCTAATCTATTAGAAAGAGGTAAATCACTAACCAAAGTAGGGATGTATCTACTCATAGTAGATACTTAGTCAACAAATTCTATATATCTTTAATACTCTCTGATTGTAAGGAGCCCTTCCTTTGAAAATTATAACAATACTTTAAATATGTTCAGATTTTTTAGGTGTAAAGTTTGTTGTATAATAATGTCATGTAATAATTTATTAGTTTATTTGGCATAAAAATGATTATTTATATAATGCATATATTTTGCTATATAAAGTCCCCAAATGGGTTTGATTTTAAATTGCATTAAGTATTTTTTTTTTTTTGTATTTATGACTAGGAAGACAACACAAAGTATGATGATGATAAAGAGCTGAAACATCTTAAAACGTTGTAATTTCCCATTGCTCCTTTCTTTGGAAGTTTTTAATCATTCCCTGGCTGGTAAATCCTTTTATATTTATAGGGTAGGGTGCAAGCTTTAAAAAAAATGCCATATTAAATATAAAGGGTCATTCTGAGGTAATCCTTCAGAAAGAGATTTAAAGTTTTAAGTTAGGAGTTTAATGACTAATGATTTTTCAAAATACTGTAAACATTGACTGTCTCTTCTAGCAGTTCCTGTTAGGATTTACCTATTTAAGCTTTTTGAATTTTAATATTTAACTTTACTTGGAAGATTTTTGCCTAGTGATGTGTTAAATTAAGCACTGTTTTAGGATGTACTGTGGATACTTACGATGACACGATGCCAAGAAAAATGATTTTATTTAATATTTCATGAGGAAAATAATTTATATTGTTCAAAGTGGCAATCTTTTATCCTAAAAACATATAAATATTGTTAGAATGATTATATTAATATATAATTTAAGATTTCAGAGACTTTTTTTACATTTAACAGTAATCTATATGTCAAAGAAAGTGGCACCATGTTGCATATTTTGACTTACTCTGTGCACTAAACAGAATGCTGAAACCAGAGTTATGATTGCTATTTCCTGTAAATGAATGAGGAGAATTGCCTGCATTCTTTCCTTTTTTTAAGACTTTTTTTTTAGAGCAGTTTTAAGTTTACAGCAGACTTGAGAGGAAGGTACAGACCTTTCCCATACATTCACTATTTTCACACAAGTACAGCTTTGCCCATTATCAACATCACTCACTAGAGTGGTACATTTGTTACAAGTGAGGTACCTATATTGACACATCTTAATAATGCAAAGTACATATTTACATTAGGGTTCTTGGTGTTGTATACTCTATGGGTTTGGACAAGTATATAAAGGCATAGAACATCGTTATAGTATTTTCGCTGCCCTGAAATTGTGCTCTTCCTCTTTATCCCCCCCAAACTCTGGCAATTATTGATTATTTTACTGTCTCCCATAATTTTGCCTTTTCCAGAATGTCATATAGTTGGAATCATATAGTGTATAGTATTTTCATATTGGCACTTTCCTTAGTAATATGCATTTAAGTGTCCTCTGTATCTTTTCATGGCTTGAAAATTCATTTCTTTTTAGCACTGAATAATATTCCATTGTCTGGATGTACCCACCTTTTATTTATCCATTCACCTATTGAAGGATATCTTGGTTGCTTCCAGACTTGGGCAATGATGAATAAAGCTGCCATAAACATCCATGTACAGTTATTTGTGTGGATATAAATTTTCAACTCCTTTGGATAAATACCAAACCCAAGAAGTTGACAGTGGTACAGTATTGTTAACTAAACTAAAAAGCACATGAATCTTAAGCGTGTAGCTCAATGGGTTTTCACAAGTTGAATATGCTATATAATTTCATGCATACAAAGTTCAAAAACAGGCAAAGTGAATCTATGTGGTTGGAAGTTAGGACCCATTGTGGTGGAAAGGGGAGGTGACTGGAGGGGGCGTGAGTGTGTGCTTTGGGGGTAACTACAAACTTCTTTTAACATTTCTTGCAAGGCAGTTTTCACTTCTGCTCAAAAGCTCTGCTCAGGTGTGCCATGATGCCATGTATTTACCTGTTTCTCCAGTCTTGGTGCAGTGGTTTGTCCGGTGTCTTCACCTCTCTTCTGGCTCCAAGAAAAATCGATTTTTCAGTTTGGTCAGCTTTTTACTTGTTGTTAGGACAGAATGGTGACTTCTAAATCCCTTACATGTGGAGCCCAAAACCAGAGTCCATTTAGAGGCTTTTTACAAACCCTTATTTGTGTTCTTTATATATAGTCGGGACCCAATATAGAACAATTTTTAAATATAAAATTATGTTATATTTTGATTTAGCTATGAAATACCTTTGAAAGTGTAAATGGAGTGGAATTCTACATTCTTTATTTAAAGTTCGAATATCCTTGGAGGGAATTTGGATAAATCAAATTCTCTGATTAGTGTTCCAAACAAGATCCCAGCTGTGTAATATCCAAACATATATATCTTTCTTCTTAACTATATTTGTCACAGAACGATTATGTATGTGAGCAAATAATATAGTAAGCAAGTAAGAAAAAAATCAAAGTAAGCAAAGCAAGCAGGTAGTACTAAGTATTACTTCTGGATTCAGATTCTAGAAGCTGAATTTTGTTACATATCTATTTTTATCTCTTTATTTTTATAATCAATTATCAAAACATGTAACCTGTCAAAACTAATAGGGAGGGCTTCCCTGGTGGCAGTGGTTGAGAGTCCACCTGCCGATGCAGGGGACACGGGTTCGTGCCTCGGTCCGGAAAGATCCCACGTGCCGCGGAGTGGCTAGGCCCGTGAGCCATGGCCACTGAGCCTGCGTGTCCGGAGCCTGTGCTCTGCAATGGGAGAGGCCACAACAGTGAGAGGCCTGTGTACCGCAAAACAAACAAACAAACAAACAAACAAAACTAATAGGGACGTAAAAATATGCTACTTACAGTGGTCACCAGCTCTAAAAGAATAAAAACTGCTTTACCAAGATTGTGGATGGACTGGACCAACATCACAGTTCACTCTAAGTATATATGAAAGTTATGAAAAAATTAATCTTAGTTCAGTAAAAGGTGAAAAGAGAGGCATTGGCATAGAATATGATGCTTTCCTTTTACAACCAGTAAATTATTCATGTTATACCTTTACTAACTTTCATGTTATCCTTATATTTCTACAGACTGCTGATTTTGTAATCACTCTCTACTATGCTTTATAAAACTTTACTGGTATATGAATGAAATGTAAAACATGTGTTCATAGGATGAGATAGGTTATGAATAATTTTCACAGTCTGCTAGCTTTTGTTTTCCTGGAACTTATTTTTTATTATTTGAAGAATTCGGTTCAACTTACTCTTTGGAAATATAGTATTAAAATGACCTCAGGCCATTTCCTTTGCAATTTTTGGGGGGGTCACTTTTTGTTTTACTTTTAAGATGGAAAATACTGTGCATCTTTGTAAGCTTATGGGAATGTTTAAGTATAAAGAAAAACTGACATTTCAGGAGAGAGGAGAAACCTGAAAGACTGATACCTTTAGGTAGTCAGGAAAAGAGTGGGATCTAATTAGAGAGGCTGGCTTTACATGGGTCTTAAGAATCATTAAAGTAATAGGAGTGTGGTGGAAAATATGTAGCAATTCTCTTCTGATTGCTTCTGAGGCTAATTCATGAGTTGAGAGCAAGGAGAGGGGAAGGATTAACAGGTATTTGAGATGGAAGGAGAAACTATGAAATTAAATCATGGAGAGTAAGAGAGTGAATTGACTAAGGAAATTTAGTTGGATTGCTTGTAGCAATAACAGCAAAATTGATGTTGGGTAATCATGACTGAAAAGTCAATATAATGTTATGAAGAAAGAGTTTGGCAAGGGAGTTGAGGAGGCGTATGAGGATGTTATTACAAAAATGGGCCATGGAACCTAAGCCATGTGTGGAGGGTTTAAGAACAAAACAGAGGTGAGAAACAGTATAAACTGTGTAGGTCCTGAAAGAGTGAAGACTATATTTATCAAAACCCATCTTATGACCATGGAGGTAGATACCTGAGACGGGATTGGAGATGACATCATTGGCAAGAAGGAGATCAGGAAATGGTGATACGAGATTGGAAGCATCCTTTCCAAGTATATTGAAATCATCAAGAGCATTTACAGGACTGATTAAGAGAGGAAATAATTGTTGTTATGAAGTTGTGGGTGTTGGTGGTAACTTTCTAGGAGAATGAGAGTCTCTGAGGGTCTCTGCTTTAGTCAGCCTCTGATGGCAGAATTGAGGTCTATAGAAGGTGGGTGGCACTGAAAGCATGAGTATCTAGATAGAATCACTCAAATTATAATGAATTATTAATATAGGTATAAATATTAGCGTATAGATTGATCTATATTCCAATTTTGCTCTTGAAGTTTAGTTCCCAAAAAGTTCCTGATAAAAATTCCTCATTAACTCAGTTTTATAATTCTTTACATGTTTCTGATAAAACAGAGAAGAAGTTTTAAACATTTTCAAATAGTCAAAAGGAAGGGTCAATTTCTATTTTCTATTGATTGCATAACTCACACCAAACTAGGCAGTAAATATACAAATGAGCCTCACAATGGCCAAACATTGTGCTGTTACCACGTTGCTATCTTGGTATTTTAGCCTTAGTTTGGATACAGGGACTAAAACTTATTTAGTGGAGGTCTAGAAAACTTTCATTTTAAGAATATAAAGAATATAATGAAAGAAAATTACTGAAAGAAAGCTGACTTTAGTGGAAATTGGACTGTCGTGGAGCAGTTTTCTTTTCCACTCACTTGCTCTCTCTCCTAGGATTCATTTCGCTCTGATCTCAAACTGTCCTTTCGTGCATATTCTTCCTTTATTGTCTTTTTGCAGACCAGTTCATTACTGCTGCCCAAAAAGCAGCAGTCCTCACCCTTGATTCTCCTCACAGTAAATGCATCACAGCCAACTAACTCTTTGTCTCATTTTCAAACACTTAGGCTAGAAAATTTGTTTGGGTGGCTCAGTGTCAGTCAATTGTTTATCATAAACTAACCATCTGGATCCAGCGTGAATGGGGTTGATGATGGAAGGAAGAATTGATGCAGAAGTTGTACAGCATTCAGTCTTATTGATTCCAGATGATGCGTGGGTCAGGTTCTCCAAGAAGGGATGTTAGGTTGAGAGGGAATGACTGACCTCATAGAAAAGAAAGAATTATAAGATGGTATCAATAAATCAGAGTGGATTACCATTTTGGAGAAATAAATTTATGATGCATGCACAGTTTACCAATGACATGATATATAGTTTGTTAATCTTTAACAAAATTTATTTTAAATTTATTTATTAAAAATGTCTTTAATAAACATAGTGTGTATTTATGAACAATATTGACTTTAAGTGGAAAAATGTGTTTCGTGCTCTAATTTAAACTTACTACACCAAATTTTCAGAATATGCCAAGTAATGTCTCCAGGGCCCATCCTTGAGGGAAGATAATATAATAGAATTCATAATTAGAAAAAGAAATCTATGATTGATTTTGACTGAAGATACCTTAGTTCTGTAGTACTTTATATATAGCACTAGGTATTTTGCAGAAATTAAATTTTTTCTAGTTATTATATACCCAGACTCTATGAGTTCTGCTAAATCCAGCATCATTGTAATCTATTGAATTTATTGACCTTCATGCGCTTGTGAAACATAAATTTCATGTAAGTCTAATGGAATATATTGTTCCCTAGGAGGCTAAAGATAAGAATACGTTACATGCCCACAAGTAATTATAGACCCTTACAGTTAGTTAGTTGTCACTCATAAACTCCAGCTTTTACCTGCTACTACATTACCTGACTCCCTTTAAAAAAAAAAACCAAAAACTCATTTACTGTCCTTAAGAACTTCATAATATGCACTCTCACATTTACTTTTTACTTGTAATTTGATCTTTCCAAGGAACAGAGGGAGAAAAACTTCAGAGATGTTTTATGTTGAATCACTATAAATGCACATTCAGGTTATGTCTACTGTAACCAATACTATGCAGAAGAAAAATGGGATTAATTAAATCTTTTGTTCTCACCATTATGTTCAATTAAATGATTCTTTTATGGCTCTTTTCTTGATGTTTATGACTTTGAACAACATTTATGGACTCCATCTAATGAAACAAATTAAAACAGAATAAGAGATAAAGAGAAAAATCAGAAAATAGACTCTGGACTTTGATTGTAAGTATACAAACAAGAAGAACTGACTAAAAAATTCTGATTGAAATCCACTACTCGTAAGATTCAAGTTGATTACCATTCTTAGACCTCAAACCTGTAATTTGGGAAGCTATCACCATAAAACAGTTGCACTTTGGCTAAATAATGGAGTAATCATAGCAGTGAATTAAAAAATATATTAACATGATCCAGTCATATAACTTCTGTATTAAAATACTCAATTTATAATTATTTGTGCAAATTAAATAATTATTATAACAATGCTTATACATCAAAACAAATAACATATAAAATTTTAGCATTTTAAGACTCACATGAATCCTTGGTCCTACCATGTTTTTACCAGTGAGGAACTAGAAGGAATACTCCTATAGGATGTCATATTTTATCTATCATCATCAGTCATTATCAGTTTTTAGTTTGCCCTGGCTATCCATGTCAGGCTGTATAGAATTTTTTTCACAGTACCTTGAAGCTATCTTACTCTGCTTTTTTCTTTGTGGCATTTCATCAAAAGTTCCACAAAGCTTCTGATTTTTTTACTTTCTGGTCCTGACTGAAGAGTCAGGTACCAGAGTTTCACATGAACCATGAGGTACGAATTGTTGTGTGAAGACTTTAATTACAGTAGCTGTATCTTATTGATCAAAGTCCTGACAATTCCCAGTGTGGTTGAAAATTTAGTATAAGTCCTTATTGGTTTTAAGGAAATGAAAATTAACCATATAATGGTGCTCCTGCCCCTAAGGAATAACATTCTAGGATCAGAAAAATCATATTGAAATAATGTGACATAACTTCTTGCTTGGTTTTATGCTCTTACCTTGAATAAAAGCATCAACAAACATATTTATTAAACCCTGTTCATTGATCTCTAAGATAATGGGTAATTTCCCAGATAAAGCTCCATGGAGAAAATCTTCTTCAGAGTGCATTTTTTCATCTATTAATGATATACATTTTAAAAAGGTAACCATGAGTGGAATCGAGTGGATAGTAGAATAACATTCTCAAAAGCAATCTTACACTACACTTCAACTGCAACAACAAAGTAATTACTTTTTTTTCTGATGTAGAAAAGGTAGTTAAATTATCTTTCATTTCAAGGTGCTGAGACAAGGCCATCTTATGAGAACATAGTGTGGATTATATAATTGTTCTTAAATGGTAAGTGAAATAACATTTATTAACAAATGTTTTGTGATCTCTCCACAGATATGGAATGGATCTCATCCCAATTAATAGATTGGATGCAGAGGCTGATGCAACTTCGAGCAGCAAAGAATTTGAAAGAAGGTTTATTATTCACACAAGGGACTTCTGGAGAGAGAAAGGTAGGTGCAACACAGGGTGGAAAGGCATGTGCAAAAAGCATAGTAAGAGTTGGGCCTTTTTGGTGACTAGTGAGTGGGGCTGGACGATGGTTCCATCCAAGGCAAGGGCTGCAGTATTCAAACTTGCCACCAGTGACTAGCTTTTTTTATAAAGAAAGTATAAAAGGAAGTACCGGATATGTATTGGTGGAGAAAGGAAGAGTGGAAGCCTAAATGCTTTTGTCAGTAGGTCAATGGTCGAACATCAAAAATGGAGTCAGGCTCTTACACCAAGATAGGAAAAATACCGTGTGTGTGTGTGTGTGTGTGTGTGTATTTGTGATTTTGTGACTTTTCATGTTACTCATAAAATGACATGTTTAACATCTAGCAAATTTTCAGAAAAATGGTATCATAGCATTTAAGAACTTAAAGAGGACTTTGAAATCATCTGGTTCAGCTGTTTCATTTTACAGAGGAAAGTAAAATCTCTGAGTTTCAGGGACTTATTGAAGATAACCCAGCTTGAAAATGCCCAGATTTCCAGGTCAAAACCCTGGGCTCCTAATTTCCAAGCCAGCACTCTTTCTAGTTCCATATTATTATTGTGAAATCCATTCAGAAACGCTTGCAAAGAAACTAACTTCATAAATTCAGATGTGTATGAAAAAACTCTTAGTTATATAATATTTCTGATAAAACACTTAAAAAAATTCTTTTAAGTTTCTACATTCCAATATATTGTGAGACCATTTATTTAAATTTGGCTCTGACTTACTTTTAAATAAGTCTATTGTGCTACTTCCTGGCATATTTGAGTAGTTTCATAAAAGAGCTGTATAAGAGAATTAAGCATAAATTCTGAATAGATATAATAATTAGACTGGACTCTGCAAAATTGTCAGTGTTTTCCTAATTCAAGGTGATAGGATGCAGTGCCCATAGAGGCAACAGGTACCTCTCAATATCTGTATGTGAAGACATATTTCCCTGGAATGTGGTCTAAAATAATCACTGCAGGGAAATATTCCAGTACACTGTGTACACGTAGCTCTTGGGTAACTGAAGAAGCTCCCCTCAATATTTAGAAGTCTTTGATGCTCTTCATCCCACTGAGGGGTTTGCTTTAGATGAATTGTGAGCAGGTGAAAATTATAGAGATCCAACATTATTAAATAATTATATAATATATTATTTATATAAGTGCAGCTTATGAATAGAAACTAAACTTCCATTATTAATTTTATGATTAAAATATTTGAAAGACATTTAAAATTGCATATTAGATCTCTCTTGATACCCAGCACCTAGATCTTGGTTTCTAATACCATTCTTCAATGAAAAGAACCAGTGCTCCTTGGAGAAATAACTGAATCTAGGATGGGGGCAGGAAATATACAAGATGAGCCTAGATCATCTTGTGTGCCAGGAACTAAGGAAGTGATCATAAAATGTTAAAACCTGCAATGATGGAGTATATCAAATAGATACAAGGGGCATCCAAAAGAGTTCCCAATGACCAAAGGTGGAAAAATTTGAGCAACAGAATAAGTAAAGTGATATTGGGTTATAATCCAAAGTATAAAATAAATATCCATAAATTTATACTGATGTAAATTAATTAATTAATCAGTTAGCTAGTTAGTAATTAATAAGGTAGAATAGGTAAATCTCCCATTGAAAAGAATTCCAAATAATTTATGTAACTACTTCAGTCTTAGGGAGGGGTAGGCATAATTCCATACTCCTTAAGTTTTAGCTTCATTTAGAGACTTTCTTCCAAAGTGTACAGTATGGAAAGTGAGAAAACAAAGGAATAACTTGACATGGAGAAACCAGACAAACACTACATCAAGCTAGGTAATCAAGGTTAACAAGTGATAAGTGATAAGTTATGCTGATACTATACCCTTGCTATGATGTGATGAAAATGGTACTTGGCCTCTGTGGTCTTCCTCCTTAAAACACACTATTCCTGTGTACTCATGTCCCAAGTTGAGGGGCATTCTACAAAATATCTGACCAGAAATCCTCAAAACTGTCAAGGTCATCAAAAAGCAAAGAAAGTCTGAGAAAATGTCACAGCCGAGAGAAGCCTAAGGAGACATGACCATTAAATGTAATTTAGTATCCTAGATAGGATTCTGGAATCAAAAAAGAACAGTAGAGAAAAACAAATACCGTACGCTAACACATATATATGGAACCTAAAAAGAAAAAGGTCATGAAGAACCTAGGGGCAAGATGGGAATAAAGACGCCGACCTACTAGAGAATGGACTTGAGGACACGGGGAGGGGGAAGGGTAAGCTGGGACGAAGTGAGAGAGTGGCATGGACATATATACACTACCAAATGTAAAATAGATAGCTAGTGGGAAGCAGTCACATAGCACAGGGAGATCAGCTCGGTGCTTTGTGACCAGCTAGAAGGGTGGGATACGGAGGGTGGGAAGGAGGGAGATGCAATAGGGAAGAGATATGGGGATATTTGTATATGTATAACTGATTCACTTTGTTATAAAGCAGAAACACACCAAAAAATAAAATAAAATAAATTAATTTTTAAAAAAAGAACAGTAGGTAAAAACTGAGGAAATCTGAGTGAAGTATGGACATTAGTTAATAACAGTGATTCAGTATTGGTTCATTAATTGTGACAAATGTACCATACTAATGTAAGATGTTTATAACAGGGGAAATTGGGTATGGGGTATATGGGAACTCTCTGTAGTATTTTCACAGTGATTCAATAAGTCTAAAATTGTTCTAATATAAAAAGCTTATTAAAAATACTTTTGAGTGAATGATACACATATATTTGAATATGTATACATATATTTATTTTCTTTTAGGAAAAAAATAAGAAATTCTAAATACCTCTATTGAAAATTTCTTTAGGTTTGCATATTTTTCTTATTGATCTCACTATGATTTCCTGGTTTAAAAATAGCTGGCTTTGTATTCAAGTTCTTTTTTCTGAACAAATTTTATATGTCAGATAAATGAATGGCTTTTTCAGCAGTGAATAGATGTATGGTATCTGGTAACTCCTTGAAGTTGTTTTTTTTTTTTTTTTTTTCCTTGAAGTTTTGACAATAGTCTGAGTACAACTGGGAATCTTTGTAAAAGTATGATTATTAATTCTTGTAATAAATAATTCTAAAGTTATATAATATTTTTGTTTTGAATATTTTGAATATCTTTGTTCATTAGAAAGGTGTTTCTTAATATCAGAAGACCAGGCACAGGGTTTTTCTAACTCATGTTTATTGGTTTTTTTCTTCCAAATGTTACAGAATTTAAAGTTCTTTTCAAATGTGAAACAGGTTTATAATTTGGAGAAAAATCCACTTAGCACTTAACAACTTATGTCTTGTATATGGGTGAATATATGTGTATCATATGTGTATATTTATAAATCTGAGTATCATGTTCTTTCCAGTAAAATAATTACGCAGATTTAGCTGATAGAGACCTTAGACTCCAATTTGTTTATTCAGATGGTTTGTTTAGGGCAACAGAGGGTAACTATTTTTAGGTAAACTGAGTGAAACTACAACTCAGTCTTTCTTGAGTCACAGTTCAACGATCCTTCCACTCCATCTCACAGAACAAGTTAGCAGAATAGTATTAACTAGCCTGGTAGAAAATTCTATGAAGAAGGTGTTAGATAGACGATTCTTACATCACCAAACATGAGTGAAAAGTATACACCTTTTTCTGACAAGCACACTGATTTGAACTTTCATTGGTCTATGAAATATCTATATTCTAAATTCCTATAGTTAATTTTTTGTACATTTATCATTAACAATGTCAAAAACTTCTGCTTTCATATTTTTATGATTGATTCCCACTCAATCAAAATAGATCTTAGGGAGAGTCATGAAGGGAGTTTATAAATAATTTTATTTTAGAACAGTAGTGGTATTTTTTTTTTCAAATGTTGAGCCTTCTTTTAATTTATTTTTTTTTTATTTTTGGCTGTGTTGTGTTTTCATTTCTGTGCGAGGGCTTTCTCTAGTTGTGGCAAGCGGGGGCCACTCTTCATCGCGGTGGGCGGGCCTCTCACTGTCATGGCCTCTCTTGTTGCGGAGCACAGGCTCCAGACGCGCAGGCTCAGTTGTTGTGGCTCACGGGCCTAGTCGCTCCGCGGCATGTGGGATCTTCCCAGACCAGGGCTCGAACCCGTGTCCCCTGCATCGGCAGGCGGACTCTCAACCACTGCGCCACCAGGGAAGCCCAGTAGTGGTATTTTTAAGTGATAATCTAACTTTAGTTGCACATGTATTTGAAACTACTTCGTAACTGTCCTGTAGGATGTGAATGATTCTTGTTTGAATTGTTTGTTTCTTCTTGCCTTTTTTGTTTTTTAACACCTACTGGAAGTCTTGCATTTTTTCCCCCTATTCAATAGTACCTTCAAAAATGACTAGGAAAGAAAAAAGTTCCGAGGAGTGTAAAATTTACATGGTTGGGATTTTAGAAGACAAAGGAACCTCAGACATATTCCAACTGGAGAACAGAGTCTCAAATAGATTAAGTGGCTGCCTTTGTACGTAAAATGGCAAGGTTGGAACCTGGAACTCATTTTCAACTCCTGGTCCAGTACTCTTTCTGAACATTTGCATTACTGCTAGGTAATTTATAAAGATTATAATCTCTCTTACACCTCGCACACACACACATTCACAAAATCACATAACACAAATATGACACAGCAACAGCTGTGATTTTTTCTTTCAGACTGATGTTTAGAAATACTTTACACAGATGCCAATTTTATATTTATAGCCATGTAGTTTAATTCCTAGAATAGAAATATGAATACATTCTTTAGATGGCAGCCAAATTTGTATATGTGCTGTTTGTGTGTGTGATTTGGAATGTGTTATTCTTACATTAACATTAAAGGATCTATAGCTGACAGACTTACTTTGGGAAATATCAGGTCCCTTGATAACTTTTCACTGTTGTCCACTTTCAGAATCAGTCTTGGTCATTTAAAAGGGGATTAATCCACAATTCTCTAGAGTGTGTACATCTTGTGTAAGTAAATTTTTAAAAAATGTTATCAGTCTGCAAAAAAAACCCCAAATTTAATTAAAATGATGATATTCCAATCCTCAATGCTATCCAACATTCTTTGGGGATAAAAGAGTTCCAGAATATGTAATGAGTTGTTTTTTCTTTTGTGTGTATATGTGGTATGTGTGAGGGAGGAGGCGGGGTGTGTGTGGGTGTGGGTGTGTGTATGTGTGTACTCTCTAACAAACAATGAAAGAAAACCCTACTAAGGATATTTAGTCTGTCTAGCTAAAGGGCAGAACATTTATAAAATGTTGGGAAATGTATCTGAGAGTTCTCAACTTTTCTCTTAATTCTCACAGTTATAGTTTACAGGGACAGGCCAAAAGCTCACGTGGAAGGAATATTCCATTTGGTTATATAAAGCATCAAGAAGACACAATTAATCTTTGTGAGATATACAGCCTGACTCATGTATTCTAAGCTGATCTCAGTCTTATCCTAGCACAGCAAACTCATACTCCTTTTTCTGTAGAAGAATAGTTTTAATAACAAATTGAAACCGTAAAGAGTGAGCTAATTAAGAGAAGAGACTTTTGACATCACCTTGAGCCTAATGGTGCCTTAGAGATGCATTTTCATCAAAACCCCACCTAAGGGTGCATGTTTTAAAATTTGGCTATTTTCCTTGCAAATGTAGTGGAATGTATTACTGGCATATTACATTTTTGCTTTTTATGAGTTGTGTGCTCCCTTCCCTAATCTCATACAGTTAAATGTCATATCCCTGAGGATTCTGAAAATATTATTAAAAGTTGGCACAAATATTAAATTTAATCTCTATTTGTACCTTAGCTATCATGGCCAATTCTAGTAATTATAGAGGAGAAAGGGCATGCCTTTGTCTACAAGATACCTAAGAGTCTCGTAAATTTACAGGGTATCATAGAAGAAAAAGTCACATTGGCTCATGTCTTCATGTCTACCACAAATACACACACACACATACATGCTTCTAAAGAAATGTGTATATCATGTAGAAACAAACTACTTTAGGAAAAACATTAATTGTAGTGAACAATGCTTGATTTTAGACTGTCTTATGTTTATCAAGTAAATCAAAATTTTCATATTTAATAAGCAAACTTTAATTTTATTTCTCAGAAAGAGGGATATATACCACTATATAAAGGTCTTGCCCATTCAAGCTGGGCAGGCCTGTAAACTAATCTTGACTTGCCACAAAAGAGTTGTATGATCTTGGGCAAGATTTTTAACTTCTTGGAGACTCAGTTTTTTCTTTGCTAATAGAACTGACGGGATTGTTGTGATTGTTAAATGAAACATGATACATAAAAGTCTGGTACAGTAATGGCATATAATTAAATGTCAGTGAATATCTTCTTGAGAAATAATTTTGCTTATCATAATGACATTTTTAGTTAGGCTGCTTATTATTAAAATGATATCTAGATACTATAAGTACTTTGAGGATAGGGCCATATCAGGGCAGCTTGAATTAAATTGAATTAATTTTATAAAACTTTTACTAAATATGTGTTAGCTTTTGCAAGATTCTCTCATTTGAAGGATAGTGAATTTCTTTTTCATTTCTAGAGCAAATGAAATCCATGCTTGATATGATAATTATTAATTAGATTTAATTTAAAAAGACAGTCAAACTAGGTTTGTGACTGAAGTCCCACACTGAGAAAACTTCAGTGAGAAAAGGGAAATAAATAAATGATGAGGATGTTGAACAATGGAACCTGTGTATAGAAAGATATTCCAAGGTCTTCAAATTGTTTAGGTATCCTAGGTTTATTTGAAAATGATCTGTAGATTTTATAGACATGTAGAATATTCCCACTGTAATTAAATCGGGGCAGGACAACTTGGTCCAATTTAAGTGATGCTTTTATATTTGGATCTTCCTCAGATTGAATAGATGACTCAAAATAGTCACTAGAAGATTCCAAAAGAATTTACAGGAATGTTTGGTTCACTCTAATGGTCACAATGAACACTGAATGCCACTATCATTGCCTTGTATTACAGGGAGCTGATTAAATAAGTGAACCCTAGTATACATGTGCTGTGAGACTAATACAAGTTAAATTATTCTTGTAATAAATTTTGTGTTATATTTTTATAAAACCAGGAATGCAAACCAGTTTTACATAAAATAAAACTGGCATACTTTCTATTTTCATGCAGAATAAAAACCTTAAAAGTATGTGTTAAATTTTAAGGAGTATGTCTGAGACAGTTCTCCATAGTGATTTTTTTAAGCCTAAAATTCAAACTTGTCTTGCCTCAAACGTAGACTGTAGTAGTGATTAGGGTATGTGAGAATATCAGGTGAGAAACCCAGCCACTCTCAATGAGATCTCCAAAAGTTACATAATCCTATTTAATTCATTGAAGTCAATAGTTTGGACCAGGCTTATAGATCAAACATCCTCATTTTTGTCCATAGAGTTGACTTGTCTCTTTGGGATTGGCTTGTGCTTTTGAGATTTATAAGTAGTATATAAATATAAAAACCTCAAACTTCAAAGTATTAATTTACAATGAGAAGTTAGAGAACTATATTTACCATGCAATTATAGGAGCCCCCAACCATCAGAAGTATATGGCCTCTTGAGTCTAGAACAACCCTACAAGAGGCTTCAGAGTATACTGTGGGCTTTGATGTGGAGAGTCTTGACTGTGAAGAAAGGGCGTGCCTCTGCACTCTTCCGTCTGACTTGCAGTGGTTGGTTGATTACTGGATCTAATACACACACACATGCACACATTTGGTGCCAAGATGATTAAATAGAATATTTTAGATTGTTTACAAATTACTAATTATTACCTTGATGCATAGTTTACAATGATTTAAATATATTTTTCATCTTCAAATATTACATTGATATTTTAAAACTTTTATATTGAGTATACCTTGAAGAGAGAGGTAGTAGAATTGTAAAGCAGATAATCCTTAAAAATGACTAAAAATTGTGTGTGTGCACGCATGTGTGTGTGTGTGTGTGTGTGTGTGTGTAATGAAGGGAGAAAATGCAGATATTTCAGAAAATAGGAAGTCTATGTCTAGATAAAATAATATTTAAAAAAATTATACTTCCATACATTTGTTAATCCCTTAAATTAGAAGAAAACTTTGCCTGAAGAATTTCAGAAAATCACTAAGAGAAAATATTTCTGCTAAATCCAGGATACCAGGCTCTAGTAGAAGGGAGTTACCTTCTGAGCCACAATTCTGCATCATTTTATGGCTTAGATCCATAGAAAATAGTTGATTTAAAAAAAATTTCTGTCTTGTGGTTAACAGATTTTTCTGATGAATCAGCTAGTTCTGGCTTTGTATAAAGCTCTGATCTATAGAGTTACTCAGCTTAAAAGTCTCAAAATATTTTCTTAGCAATGTGGAAACCAAAGAGTGAAGGCAACAATCATATACTATATCCTTTACGCCTTTCATAAAAAATATTATTACATAATTCGATCATTTGCTTTTGCTTAATGTTACGTTTATATAACTTGTATTCCTTATTCCAAAGTTTTGATGTCAAAACTTACATAACGTGGAAAAGAATGTAAAACTCAGAAGTGGTAAATGAATGTCTTCAAAGCCCAAATATAATATAAAGATTACTTTCTGAGTTTAATTTTCTTTATGAAAGACCATTACTTCTGTACTATTAGTGTATTACAATCTCTCATTTAAACACAGGTAATTTTAGGAAAGAAAAATAAACTTTGCATATTATTATAGACCTTTATTTAGTCATTGAAATAAAGAAAAGTTAGCAAAATTTGAGTTTCTTCAAACTACAGGCTTTCCTCATGGTACATCTACCCTTCTGAATTATTTCACCAAAGTTACTTATGCCCACTTAAAGAATAATAACTTGTCTAAAATTCATATTTCTAGTTCAGTCCATTTAATACCCATTTCCTCTTTGAACCTTTTTTCTCTCTTGCTCCTTGCAGTTTGTATCACCCTGAGGTCAACAGATTTAGTAATTTCTTACTTATTTTATAAATATTCATATTCAATACTAGTAAACATAAATAAATAACAGTGAAATAGATACTGATTGTTGTGTTACCAAATTATTTAGTATCTAAACTTGAACAATTTTGAGAGTGGGAGGGAGAGAAAATAATAAATGCTCTGGGCCTCGGGAGTAAACAGACTTTTTTCCCAGGCAAACTGCCTTGCATGGCCATCCTAATTATGTAAATTCAACGAAGGTCAAAAGCATAGAACATATTTGAAACATTTAAGTTGGAAAAAGGAAACACATACAAAAGGTGAAAAAAATTGTAGAGTAGTGTGTTTTATTGAGGACTAAATAAGTGTTACAGTCTATATGTGTTCTCACAGGTAATAGATATAAGCATTTGTGTTTTCAAAGTGAAAAACGAACATGTTAGAGATTTTGGTTGTGAATATGCAGAGGAAGTAAAAAGAAGAGTATGGAAAAAAAATGCAGCATCAACATGAAATTTGAAGTCACTGACATCAGTCAGTTGAGTGCCAGGCATTTTGCTATGTACTGTAGATGGAAAGAGTCCATTTCATACATTGTCCTTGAAAGGCTTATTCTAGTGAGAAGAACAATAAAATTAAATATTTAAAGAAATGGTAAGTGCAATATTCAACATTCATAAAGTTCTATAAAAGCATATGTGAGGGAAAAATGTGTCTTTGAAAACTGGGAAGATGGTTCAAAGATGTTTTTTTTGCTGAATATAGATGAAGGATGGGTAGAGGAAAGAGTGTGGGATTGCTGTATTCCCAGAAAATGAACAGCATCTTATAGGCCAAAAATGTGCCTTTAGTTATGACTGCAGTATAGAGTACATGTTTGAAAATAGCATAAGGGTAGAGATGGCTGAAAGGTCATGTAATGAAAGGTTTTTGTGTGCAGAATTGGGAATTTTACTGAATTTGAGATTTTAGTGAACGTGATGGAATGAATATATTTTTATAGAATTTGAGATTTTACTGATTGTGGTAGGGAAGTTTTAAGTAGAGATTTACCTTTGAACTTCAGAAATATTACTGTTACTTTGACTATAAGAATGGATTAGGGAGTTACCATACCTGAAGCAAGAGGACAATTTAGAAGGATTTTGTGGCAAGCTATGCAAGAAATGATAAAGATATGTATTAAGGGAAATAAAGAAATATGCAAAACAGAGAGATAGCTTAAAGAGATATTAAGTAGGTCGAGTGAGCCAAGTTGGCTAAAGACGACTCCCCAGAGTTCTGGGGGAGAATGGAGATCCTAGGTGGTTGTGGTGTTTCTCAAACAAGAAAGGTTGAAGAACCTACAACATATTTTAGGTGGAGCTATCTGGTACAAAATTAGAAATCTAGAGCTCAGGAAAAAACTTAGGATTAATTGTCAATTAAAAACTATACTTCATATTAATTTACCTCCCACATATTTCTGAATATTATCCATCACCAGCCAGGACCATCTTCCATGCTCATGATTTGTTTTCAGTTAACACATTTTTGCTGTGCTGTGCTGTGCTATTGACTTGATTCTACTCTGGATCTTTTACTGATTTTTCAAGACTCTAATAATATGCCCAGTTATAGACACTCACTCTAGACTACTGATGTGAATTTCTTTCTGCGGGGAAAAAAAAAAAAAATCCAGTACTGCAAGAAATAAAAGGAAGACATATTTTGCTGTCAGTACAAACAATTTTCCATGATTAAACAAAGATTTAAATTTAGGTCAACAAACATTTATCGAATCTTTCTATGTACTAGGCACAATGCTGAGATAAAGAAAAGTGTATACTGTCATTGTTGGTCCTCAAAGAGTATGCAGTTAAATAGAGAGGAGAATTGAAATTTAGATTTATCAATGCAAAAACAGAAGTATGTAAGGTATCCATGTGCTGCAAAGAAGCATTGATCAACTGTTTGGATAGAGTTCAGTTCAAAATGGAATCGACACACAATGCTTCAGTTTTTTCATGCATTTCTAATAATTTTATTTAAAACATTACAAAATACAACTAGAGAAGAAGACATATTTCTTAGAAATATCCCATAAATTTGTCCTAAATTTTATTGACAAACCACTAGGAAAGTGAAGCTTAACAGTTATCTATGTATAATAGTGATCCCTATAATTTTGCTGTAGATCGTGAAAAATGTATTCATTGAAACACATGTTTTAGGTTGTTTTAAATGCTGGGTTAAGTTTTATCAGCATCCTCTTACTTCACTAAAGGAATCTGACAGCATACATTATAACCATATGGCTTTTCTCTCATCTCAAGAATAATGGTTCACATGGGATTTTATTATAAAAATTAAAAAATTGGCTACAGAGTAAATGATTTCTTAGAACCACACCTAACCATGGTATAATATGAGATTTAAGGAGAAAGTAGCCAAGTTTTTCATAATAAATACCTAAAAAGAAACTTTTCATTCCAAAGAAGAATTCTGTTTCATTTTTTACATATAAACATTCTCTCCTATTAGAATCTAAAATAACTTAGAAAGTTGGCATAATTGTTAGTATTTGATTAAAAAATAGTTTTTTGTGGAAACACATGTAAATAGATTAAAAAGACTCCTATTGGTTCTATAAAATCCAATAAGCTACCCTGTGTCTCAGGTCTATAAGAGAACCATCAAATACTAAGATTGGAGACACTGTACCTCAAATTTAATTCTCAGTACAATCATCTATTATAGTTGTAAGAAGTATTTTTGTACTATGAATTTTATATAAGGTAAAACCAAAACACAGTGCTACTTTTTATGATATATACCAGAGGTGTCATAGTTCAAGTATGATTCTAAATATAGTTCTCTTGAGGAAAAAGTCAATTATAAAAATTATTTATTATGTTTACATTTATTTAAACTATTTGATTTTATATTTGTACTTAAAATAATGTTTAATAAAGATTTTGTTTTAATGCTTCTTACAAAGCCCTCTTATCTTTCCTTAAAATCCCCAATCTCATGCATTTATTCTACTTATATTTAGAAAAAAATTAAATATAATGGTACACACTCAGAATCAGTTTCTAAAAAATATAATGAATGCTGTGATTGATGGGTCATTTTGCTGGAAACAAGCAAAGAAGTTATTTTTGCCTTCAAATTGGTAGTAGAATTGTTATAACTTTCATACCATTAAATTGGCTCCAATAATTCTATTCAGGATTACAATTGGAGACAGATGGTTCTGTGTCTCTGACAATTGATCATATGATTTTGTAAACAGATAAGATAATATCAACCTGGCAGAAATGATAGACACAACCTTTCATTAGCCTTTCAGAAACTTAGCCCCTAATCCAGTTTAGGTGGATCAAATTTAATGTGGGAAAGGACCCTTTCACCTTGCAAAAGAACACAGGCAAGAGGAAAGAGCTGCTGCTAAAACACATTTGCATGTGAATGCTTATATGAATTGTATCTTGCCTGTTTTTTTCATGTCATGAAGTCCCTGTTAGGGATATTTTTATTTATTTGTTTATTTATTTTTGGCTGTGTTGGGTCTTCCTTGCTGTGTGTGGGCTTTCTTTAGTTGCAGCGAGCAGGGTCTACTCTTCGTTGTGGTGCGCGGACTTACTGTGGTGGTTTCTTTTGTTGCGGAGCACAGGCTCTAGGCACGCGGACTTCAGTAGTTGTGGCACGTGGGCTCAGTAGTTGTGGCTCCTGAGCTCTAGAGCACAGGCTAAGTCTTTGTGGCCCACCGGCTTAGTTGCTCCGCGGTATGTGGGATCAGGGATTGAACCCATGTCTCCTTCATTGGCAGGCGGATTCTTAACCACTGCGCCACCAGGAAAGTCCAAAACAGGGATATTAATAGCACCTATTTCACAGGGTTGCTGTGAACAGTGCCTGTTTTATAGGTAACTGCTATGTAAGTATTAATGACCATATTTCTCCATTTTTTTCCTCTGATAGTTCCTAGGAGCTCCAAATTCTTCTCGCTCTATTATGCTAAGCAGTTAAACTCCCCACACTTTAACATCCAGGTTTTGTACATCTCTTAAATGCTCCTGAAATATTCTGAATATCTTCTGATATAATACTTACACTCTGATGAAATTGCCTAATTCCTACACTGTAAGACCCACTAAGACATGAACTGTGACTGTCTTGCTTATAGTTGTATGTCAAGTAGCTAACATTGATCTACTACTTAGTAAATATTTAAGTAGAGAAGAGAGTGAGGAAGGCAGGCCAGCAGACTACTGCAGCTATTAATTCATCTGTTAAGTGGAACTACCCAAGCCCTCATTTACTTAATTCTGATCTTCTATAATCCATTTCACTATAGGTCCAAAAACCTTAGACCCTTTCTCTTCACCCTTGGTGACAGATGTGTTTCAAAATTCAAATTTTAAAAATATTTTAGAGAGTTATATATGCTATATATTATGGAATACCCCTTTAAAAGAGTGTAAGCAGATCTATAATCAAAATATTAAAATAATGACATAAGAATATTTACACTAAGCTGTATAACAAGTAAAATATTGTAAATAGCCTCATATCAGTCCAAATCAGATCCACTTTCTTTTTTTTGTCTTCCTTCCTTCCATCTTTGCCCTCCCTCTCTGTCTCTGTCTCTCTCTCTCTCAACAAGTGAAAGGTTTCCTCAGTCTTTGCTACCGATGGCATACATTAAAAGTAGGTTTCAGAACTTTCTGGATTTGGGAATTGCAAGTAAAGTATTGTAAACTTGTCATGTAAGAGGAGTTAAGAAATCACAAACTGAAAATTTCACTTGGATTGGAGGACAAATATAAGTTATCAAAGGAAAGTTTTGATAAGGATTAGATTTTTTTAAAGTTCTCCTTGAGTATAAAAGCTCTTTATATGCTTAATTATAAATATAGCTACTCAAGCATGTAAGCCTAATTTATTCGTCATGTGGAATGAAACACAGACTGAACACTTTGTTTAGTATAACCCAAAAAGTCAACTGTTAAGTGAAAAACCTCCATGCCTTCCCTGCTTGGGGATAACAATGATGTTACCTTATCAGTTATATGCAAAAGCCTCTGATTTAATAGCTTATGCCAGATCTCCTAATCTTCTCTTAGGGATTACCTTAGCATTATTTCGTATCTTCTCTTATACCAGTCTGAATCACTACTGGAATTCCTCTCACTTTTCTTCAAGTTTTCAGCCTTATCTCCTAAATAGCCCCAATACAGCAAGCCACTGAAAGTATTTTCTCCCCTAGATCTTGTCATGGACAGTCCATCAGACAGGATTTTTTCTTTTACCATGGAGATTTTCCAAAGGGATTTCATTATTGATCCATATCCCTCACCCCACCATGGCTCTATCTTAAATTTTGCTTTTCAGTGCCTCCTACCCCTAGATATTGTGGACACACTTGTACCTGCCTGAAACCATCCATATAAATTATTGTATTCGGTTCAAGTTCTCAGATATATCATAGCCCCAATTTTGATATGATAGAGGCCCTCACTGTTAACACAATCATACTCAATAGAGGAAGGGGAGGGGAAGAGTGAATAGGTGGAGAGCTTAGAATTAGTTGGATAGTTGTTTTAATTTCATGCTTTGCTCAGGAGAGCTGGCTACAGTTCCACATAAGACAACTTGTGTCTCTTCTATCCTGTGAAGAATCATTGTCTTGAAGAGTAATGGCTATTGATGGGAGAATGGTTTATCGGTGCTGCATTTTTTTTTTTTTTTTTTTTTTTGCCGTACGTGGGCCTCTCACTATTGTGGCCTCTCCCGCTGCGGAGCACAGGCTCCGGACACGCAGGCTCAGCGGCCATGGCTCACGGGCCCAGCCGCTCCGCGGTGTGTGGGATCCTCCTGGACCAGGGCACGAACCCGCGCCCCCCGCATCAGCAGGTGGACCCCCAACCACTGCGCCACCAGGGAAGTCCTATCGGTGCTTTGAAAAGACTGAAAATCACTTAATCAGCTGTTGAGTGATACCTATAAACTATTTTACTTTGTTTAAAATTATGAACTCTTAGCTAGCTACTTAAATAATCCACTTTTTTTACCAATTATATTATCTGTATTGTTCTACCAAAATATACTGTGCATTTGTAACCTTCATTTTGACATGAAGAATCAATACTCACAGCTACAAAAAATATATATTTTGAGAGTCTAGCTAGGGTCAAATTCTAGACATAAGTAAACTATTTTTTCTTGTGTCATAAAATGTGTTTGTGATTTTGCCTATTATTAAAGGAAACATATCAAAATCACTGTTTCTTAAGCTAGTAAAAGAAATGTATGATGAAGTGTATTTGTTTACATTATATTAATCCTATACTCATTAATTACTCCTGAAGTTTAATGTAGAATTTTTAAAAATTATATAACTGGTATAATTAATTGGATAGAAGTATATTTCTGTACAAAAAGCATATATTTATATATGGCTAGTACAACATAATTGTTCAGATGAATAGGTTAATAATATGTATATTTACCTCCAGCTTACAAAGAGTATTGTATTTCAGAGATTAATAGGATTATGGCTCTTGGGCAACACCTGCCCTTATTTACTTATAATTATTAAGTTTAAGATACTAAAACATTTGTATTTCTTAAAGACAAATATTTCATTTTAAATCTAAAGAAAAAATTATCTAGAATAATTGTCCATAATGCTTTGAGCCTCAACCAAATGACCCTTAAGAACAAATAAAACCAGATTCAGGTGTTTCCAAAATCATAAGCAATACCAAAATACAAAATTTGAATTGACCTTTTCTCATACACAATGGGTATTAAGATATTTAAATAACAGATTAAATTCAAATTGCTTCATTTCAAGAAATCTGACTGTAAATACGTCATTTGGTGCTACACTTTCGGAAAAGCGAAGCCTGCTTTTTAAGGCACAATATAAACTTTAATGTTTTAAAACTCAAAGTGAATTTATTTGAAAGGTTAAAATTCAGAATGAGACTCAGCAAGGCAATGAGTAAAATTAACAAATAAAAAAGTCAAGAGAACAGCTGGTACCCAAGTGTATACTGAGAGACCAGAGCTCAATAAAGAGTAACAGATAAAATCCAAGTAAATTGTTAAGATTCAGAATTTTTTAAATGCAATGACCAATCTTCTTTCATTAACGTTTCCTGCTGTCATTAATGTCCAAGCTTCGCCACTGAGTACACTGTGATTCCCATATGTTTTATCCCAGTCCTAGACATTAAATAACATTACTTCTAGCCAAGGGTTTTAAGGAGTCATAAGCCCAATGGTGTGACAACATGTCAGATTCCTCTGCTTCTCTAATAACTCAAAGCTAAGTTTGAGTACACACTTTCTCACTGTCTTTCTTGACAACACAAAACATTTTGAGACTTGCTTCAAGAAACTTGACCTCAGTCTTAAACTTTTGATGAGTACTTCAGTTTTTACAGAATTGCAGCCCTGTTTTACAGAATTGCAGCCCTGCTTTGTTTTCTTTAGAGATGGGAACATTGCATCTGAACCTGGTCCTTATGACTTCTGGTTACTGTTATCAGTTGCAAGGTAGAGTTGCCAGATAGCACACAGTACACCCAGTTAAATTTGTATTCGGATAAACAATGGAATTTTTTTTTAGTATAAGTATGTCCCAAATGTTGTTTATACTAAAAATTATTTGTTGTTTATCTGAAAGTCAAATCTAACTGGGTATTTTTTACTTGCTGAACCTACTATCAGGCCTTCCTGGCACTAACAACCAGTTTAATCCTCAGTTTATTACCAGAACTCAATCACTGGGCCAGGAGCCAGCTGATATCCTCTGAATATTGTGATCAGTGTTGTACTGTATCTCTAGAAGCTTCTCCTGGCACCTTCTCTGTTTACCTATCCTACTATAGTCCTGGCCTGACAGAACTTTATGTCAAAAGTACTTTAGATTGCTGAAGTAAATAACTGTGATGGTCCTTCCAACACAGGCAATTGATAAAGCTCTCAAATTCATAATAAAATTGTTTGAAGAATTTATCTTAAAGATAGATTATGATCAAGGTAGGGTTATATGAGTCATTATAAGCTATTATATGGAGACATGACTTGGTCTAATTTTGCCTCTGTGCCTTGCCCTTCCAGCTTAAAGCTCGGGGCAAGAGGCAGTTTAATAAAAAAAAAATATTATATATAATATATATATAATTATATATATAATATATATTATATATTATTATTATTATAGTATACAGTTTAATAAAGTTGTATATCTGTAACCAAAACAGGAATACTGCATTAATTGTATTATATAATATATATTAATATAATAATATATATAATTTATATATTATTATTATTATTATATTACAGTTTAAGAAAGTTGTATACTGTAACCAAGACAGGAATACTGCATTAATTTTTGGTTTCAATAACTCAGAAACCATGATAAAAGTAACAGAAGTTTTAGAGAAAGGAAACCAAAACCTTACATCCCTGTTTAGGACATCTGAGAACAGTTTTAAATACATACACACAGATTTAAATACATACATACAGATTTAAATACACACACATGTGTATGTATGAAAACTAGGTCATATGTGGAAAGATAGTTATCACACATTTAGTTTCAGCATATAATATCCATGCTAGCTAGTTTAAGCAGGAAGTTTATTAGAGATAATTAAATAATAAATTATAGAATCATTGGGAAGACTGAACAAGTATACTCTGTTTACCTTCCAGGAATGACTACCAAAGACACACCATTCAATTCTGCCACCAAAGTGGCCAGTGCCACTTCTACTATTAGGAAGCGACCACATACAGAATCACACCCTCACTGCCAGAATCAGGAACCTGACATAGTCAGGCATGTTCCATAATCAGGAAGCCCTAGCTGCTACTGCTGCCATTTACATAACTACACCTCACTTATTATAAACCACACTTGTAAAATGGGTGTCCCAAACCTTGCCTCTCAACACTCCCAAAACTTAAGACTGGATACTGAAACCACTGTTTATTTGCTTCAGAAAACTAAATACTTTCATCTCTGCACTTGCCCCCAGAAACAGTGGTTGCATCAAAAGGTTGGTCTCTGCTCACATCCATTTTCCAATATCATGCAAGGCCAATCTCATTGCCTGAATTTAAATCCCATTTGGAACCGCAGTTCTAAAGAGGTCTGGGAAGTGCAGTCTGTAATTTTCCATCTAAATGCAAGAGGTACTAGAAGGAGAGTAGAATACTTACTGAATGCCAGTCTACCATATCCATACAGAATGCCATAATATTTTTTTAAAAACCTGAAAGCATATGTTTATATCATATCCGGCAGCCACCAGACTACAAAACAATGACATTAAATAAAATGATTTTAATTAATAGTATATTAAATTTGTTAATTGGTTGTGACAAATGCTGAAAATAAATGCAGATTGGGAATCTAAAGCTTCAAGAACTGCTTAGGTGCATTCATGGATAAGTGATCGGTTTATTACTAGAAACTGTGGATGTTTTAGGTTTCGTGTTTACAACCTTTTGAGATTAATATCCGGGACAGCATCTCTCAATTCTGGCTCCTGGTATAATCACTTAAAGAACTTTAAACAAAATATCGGTGTCCAGACTACTTCTTTGATTTATGCAATCAGAATCTCTGGGTGCTTACAAATTCATGGGTGAATCTGATATGCATCCAGCTTGATCATCATTTGCTTAGCATGAATATCAGTCCTTCTGGAAACACATCTCTGTTAAAAACTTAAAGGTGTTTAACCCATGGGTCTCATCTAGAATTGTATTTATTATGATTATTAAAAAGGGACTATATAGAAAGACTTAGGTTTTATTTTTAGGTACATTATCACTAGATTATAAGTGGGAGACTGTATAGAGTATTGTATGATCACAAATTAGACTTGGTTTGGAATTAATTTCAGAGATGGAAATTCTTATTTTGCATGGACTAATGTATGCATTTCTTTAGAGAAAATGCATTACATTTTGGGAAAAAAAACTTTCCTTAAAATAATTTCTGTGACTTAAGAAAAAGTTATCTTACATCATTCATAAAATATGATCTATAAAAACAGGCTGTGTATTTTTATTAAAGCTGTATAGTCTCCCAGTTGTTTTTTGATTATTGCATATTAAATATAAATACATATTTTAGAATTAATTATGATCCAACACTTAAGGAAATTGTTAACATTTTATAAAAATTAATTATGAATTCTAAAATTCAACATCTAGCATGGTGTATGGCATACTATAAATATCTAATAAATTGTTTTTTTAGTAGATTCATATTGGAATTATGCAACAAGGGAAAAGAAAATCACTTCCAAGAGAGAAAAAGCACATTACTCATCTTCTTGAAATTCTCTTTACATAAACCAAAGTGTATTTCTACACAGTATTAAACAGTTTTCTAGGGTGGAGTTGCATTCCTTGTATTTTTCTGCATTCCTTCATCATTTATCAAATGCCCCAACTTGGATTTTGTAGATATTGATCATACATTTTGCTTAATAAACCTTTCAAACTTTGATTAAAAAGTCAAAAATGGAAAGATTATAAACTGTAAAATTAAGGGAGTGGTACAATGATGAAAGATAAAGGAAATATTAATTAATGGATCTTAATCTCTTCAATGATTTATAATTTTAAAGAAAACAATTAAAAATAATCCAAACTTTTCATGTTTTTCTTTAAGATTTAGCTTATTCTTGTTTTCAGCCATTTTTTAAATGTATTAACCTGAAATTTTTATCAGCCTAATTTAAAAAGTACTTCTATCTAGCTTCATCTAGTCAACAGGATTCCTCACTCCAAAAACAATTTTTAAACTTTAATATTCACAAGTAAGTCTATTTGAGCTTTGATGATTAATCAATTTTTGTTGCTATGTTCTTATTACCACTGAAAATATTTACAATATTTAGGTATTTGGATCATTTTGATTACATTCTCCCCCCCTTACACTACTTTATGTAAGCAGAGTAGCTGACATGGACCTAAATTACTCCAGAAGATAGTGTGGGTTGGATTGCTCAATATCCACTCAACTCCCTTCTAGCATGCCATTCTAAATATGGGCAATGTTTGAAAAACAAAAAAGTAAACTTAAGAGACTCCTTTGCAACCACTGTTTTAAAATCTTCCAGGCAGAAACTCTAGTAGAGAATTAGGAGGAGAGAAGGAACAACTTGAGCTACAGGAGGAGCTAGGTATGTTGTGTAAATACATAAGAGGAGGCATTTTGTTCTGTGGCTGCTCAAGCAGAGATTCTAGCATCTGGTTCCTGTTGTCATAGGTGCCAACTGGCATGAGACAGTGTCCATACGGTTTCCACCAGAACGGTCTTGCAGTTGAGTATTTACCTTGGCTGCCTTTGTTCTAGGCTGTGTCTAGCCACCCTGCCACCTCTAACTCCGTTAAGGATTCTATCAGCCACTCAATATGCTCTAATAAATCTCTTTGTGCTTAAAATAGTTAGACTGGGTTTTGTTGTCTTCATCTCAAAATGCTAACCACAGAGTGCACTAAAGATGTTTGGGTAACCAGTCCTACTTAAATACCTTCGGAAATTGGGAAGATGCCTCAGCAAAAAAAGCCAGTAAGATTGCTCTGAAACATAGTCTAGAAGGAGTTGCATTGTGACTAGAGATATCTCAACAGAAACTTCTCCCGTCAACTCCAGAGTCTTACAGGATTTTCTGTCTTTGAGTGACCTCACCCACAAAAGCTTCCTTGGCTGTGTGTACAGCCTTAGCTAAATATAGGCATGAAGGTTTTTTCAGCAGTGTTTTACTTGACAACAGACAAGATTTGAAGTCACCCTCTCTCAAGTCTGTTCAGTCAGTGGGTGGAATCACCCACAGAATTATTCATTTATTAATTTTAGTGCCAATAACAGACCAAGCTTCTGATTATAATTTGGTTTAACTCCATATGTCAGCCTAGGTGCCAAGAGAAATCCCATTGCTTTAGGATCTGGTTTCTCTAAGTGCGTTCTCATAATGATATTATTTTCTCTCTTGGCCACTGAGGCTCTTTACTACAAAAGTTGAATCCCATATATATATATATATTTTTTTTTTTTTTTTTTTTTTTTGCAGTACACGGGCCTCTCACTGCTGTGGCCTCTCCTGTTGCGGAGCACAGGCTCCGGATGCGCAGGCTCAGCAGCCATGGCTCACAGGCCCAGCTGCTCCGTGGCATGTGGGATCTTCCCGGACCAGGGCACAAACCCGTGTCCCCTGCATCGGCAGGCAGACTCTCAACCACTGCGCCACCAGGGAAGCCTAATCCTATATATCTTATGTTATAAACAGGATGAGATACAACATTTTTATAGAGCAAAAATTTTTAAATAGAAATAACTGTTGCTTCAGTTGAAACCATGTGTTTAGCTGTTAATTGCCAACATAGTCTAAAAATTTGGCAAATTATTTGCATACAAGTATGATTTCTATGAACGCCTGGCAACTCTTGATGAGAGGCATGATCATACTCACTTAGCCCTATATAATCAGTGATGCTCTCTATTTCTCTCCCTAGGCCAGATTTCCGCAAATAGAAACAATCCTGGTATTTAGTGGACAATTAATCTATCAAATCAACCTGATCCTATTATGGCTATGATAAGGTTATACTTGCTAGTAGCAGTTAATACAAAATAAGACAAGATAGTTTATCACTGTAAAATTACAGAGGGGAAGGGCTAAAACTATCCTAAAAATAATACAGTGTACATCGATACGGAGTTTAAAAGATATAGAAACCAGTGAGACTCCACAATTTCCCTCTGCCAGCCTTGCCTCACCACCATCCCAGTACATATAATCTTTTCCACACCTTTAGCTAATATACATTAGTAAGGCAGTTCCCCTTTTCAAAGTTTTAACTTTATTATTCTAGCTGTAGCAAACAAACTGAAGACAGAATATTGAAATATTACATGGTGACTCTGTTGACTCCTTAGCATGTAGTATCCCAAATTTGGTGTCTTATAACACTGAAGATATATGTCTTCTAATAGTATTGGGGTTGGAAAACCACCCCTGGAATAATAAGGTTAAGTATGATCAGCACGATAGTGACATTCTGGCCCACATTCACTGAAGGTCTTATATGACACAGACTCTACAACCTCAGTTAAAATGGAAAGCCATGGCTTAATGAATTTGTATCTTAATACTTAAAAGAATATGATCCACAGAGTAGTATTATCTTTACACTCACAAGGAAATCATTAAAGTTACTTTTTGATGTGAAGTTTAAAACAATTAGGAATGTTATTATTTTGGAAGAATGTACTCCTAATTACAAGACATGTTGCTAAAATCATGGCTGGGTACCAGGTTATTTCCACATGTCATTATCTATTCTGATAACTGCTAGACAACAGAGTGAATCAAAGAGACCGGCAGATATTTTCACTTCACTACCAAATCTTGTGAGAACACATCTAATTTTTTTTTTTTTTAAAACATCTTTATTGGGGTATAATTGCTTTACAATGGTGTGTTAGTTTCTGCTTTATAACAAAGTGAATCAGCTATACATATACATATGTTCCCATATGTCTTCCCTCTTGCATCTCCCTCCCTCCCACTCTCCCCATCCCACCCCTCCAGGCTGTCACAAAGCACCGAGCTAATATCCCTGTGCCTTGCGGCTGCTTCGCCCCAGCTATCTACCTTACTACGTTTGTTAGTGTGTATATGTCCATGACTCTCTCTCGCCCTGTCAAAACTCACCCTTCCCCCTCCCCATATCCTCAAGTCTGTTCTCCAGTAGGTCTGTGTCTTTATTCCTGTCTTATCCCTAGGTTCTTCATGACATTTTTTTTCCTTAAATTCCATATATATGTGTTAGCATACAGTATTTGTCTTTTTATTTCTGACTTACTTCACTCTGTATGACAGACTCTAGGTCTATCTATCTCATTACAAATAGCTCAATTTCATTTCTTTTTAAGGCTGAGTAATATTCCATTGTGTATATGTGCCACATCTTCTTTATCCATTCATCCGATGATGGGCACTTAGGTTGTTTCCATCTCCGGGCTATTGTAAATAGAGCTGCAATGAACATTTTGGTACATGACTCTTTTTGAATTTTGGTTTTCTCAGGGTATATGCCCAGTAGTGGGATTGCTGGGTCATATGGTAATTCTATTTGTAGTTTTTTAAGGAACCTCCATACTTTTCTCCATAGTGGCTGAACCAATTCACATTCCCACCAGCAGTGCAAGAGTGTCCCCTTTTCTCCACACCCTCTCCAGCATTTATTGTTTCTAGATTTTTTGATGATGGCCATTCTGACTGGTGTGAGATGATATCTCTTTGTAGTTTTGATTTGCATTTCTCTAATGATTAATGATGTTGAGCATTCTTTCATGTGTTTGTTGGCATTCTGTATATCGTCTTTGGAGAAATGTCTGTTTAGGTCTTCTGCCCATTTTTGGATGGGGTTGTTTGTTTTTTTGATATTGAGCTGCATGAGCTGCTTGTAAATTTTGGAGATTAATCCTTTGTCAGTTGCTTCATTTGCAAATGTTTTCTCCCATTCTGAGGGTTGTCTTTTGGTCTTGGTTATGGTTTCCTTTGCTGTGCAAAAGCTTTGAAGTTTCATTAGGTCCCATTTGTTTATTTTTGTTTTTATTTCCATTACTCTAGGAGGTGGGTCAGAAAGGATCTTGCTGTGATTTATGTCATAGAATGTTCTCCCTATGTTTTCCTCTAAGAGTTTGATAGTTTCTGGCCTTACATTTAGGTCTTTAATCCACTTTGAGCTTATTTTTGTGTATGGTGTTAGGGAGTGATCTAATCTCATACTTTTAAATGTACCTGTCCAGTTTTCCCAGCACCATTTATTGAAGAGGCTGTCCTTTCTCCACTGTACATTCCTGCCACCTTTATCAAAGATAAGGTGTCCATATGTGCATGGGTTTATCTCTGGGCTTTCTATCCTGTTCCACTGATCTATCTTTCTGTTTTTGTGCCAGTACCATACTGTCTTGATTACTGTTGTTTTGTAATATAGTCTGAAGTCAGGGAGCCTGATTCCTCCAGCTCCTTTTTTCGTTCTCAAGATTGCTTTGGCTATTCGGGGTCTTTTGTGTTTCCACACAAATTACGAAATTTTTTGTTCTAGTTCTGTGAAAAATGCCAGTGGTAGTTTGATAGGGATTGCATTGAATCTGTAGATTGCTTTGGGTAGTATAGTCATTTTCACAATGTTGATTCTTCCCATCCAAGAACATGGTATATCTCTCCATCTATTTGTATCATCTTTAATTTCTTTCATCAGTGTCTTATAATTTTCTGCATACAGGTCTTTTGTCTCCTTAGGTAGGTTTATTCCTAGATATTTTATTCTTTTTGTTGCAATGGTAAATGGGAGTGCTTTCTTGATTTCACTTTCAGATTTTTCATCATTAGTATATAGGAATGCCAGAGATTTCTGTGCATTAATTTTGTATCCTGCTACTTTACCAAATTCATTGATTAGCTCTAGTAGTTTTCTGGTAGCATCTTTAGGATTCTCTATGTATAGTATCATGTCATCTGCAAACAGTGACAGCTTTACTTCTTCTTTTCCGATTTGGATTCCTTTTATTTCCTTTTCTTCTCTGATTGCTGTGGCTAAAACTTCCAAAACTATGTTGAATAAGAGTGGTGAGAGTGGGCAACCTTGTCTTTTTCCTGATCTTAGTGGAAATGCTTTCAGTTTTTCACCATTGAGGATGATGTTTGCTGTGGGCTTCTCATATATGGCCCTTATTATGTTGAGGAAAGTTCCCTCTATGCCTACTTTCTGGAGGGTTTTTATCATAAATGGGTGTTGAATTTTGTCGAAAGCTTTCTCTGCATCTATTGAGATGATCATATGGTTTTTCTCCTTCAATTTGTTAATATGGTTTATCACATTGATAGATTTGCGTATATTGAAGAATCCTTGCATTCCTGGAATAAACCCCAGTTGATCATGGTGTGTGATCCTTTTAATGTGCTGTTGGATTCTGTTTGCTAGTATTTTGTTGAGGATTTTTGCATCTATGTTCATCAGTGATATTGGCCTGTAGTTTTCTTTCTTTGTGACATCCTTGTCTGGTTTTGGTATCAAGGTGATGGTGGCCTCGTAGAAGGAATTTGGGAGTGTCCCTCCCTCTGCTATATTTTGGAAGAGTTCGAGAAGGATAGGTGTTAGCTCTTCTCTAAACGTTTGATAGAATTCACCTGTGAAGCCATCTGGTCCTGGGCTTTTGTTTGTTGGAAGATTTTTAATCACAGTTTCAATTTCAGTGCTTGTGATTGGTCTGTTCATATTTTCTATTTCTTCCTGATTCAGTCTTGGCAGGTTGTGCATTTCTAAGAATTTGTCCATTTCTTCCAGATTGTCCATTTTATTGGCATAGAGTTGCTTGTAGTAATCTCTCATGATTTTTTTTATTTCTGCAGTGTCAGTTGTTACTTCTCCTTTTTCATTTCTAATTCTATTGATTTGAGTCTTCTCCCTTTTTTTCTTGATGAGTCTGGCTAGTGGTTTATCTATTTTGTTTATCTTCTCAAAGAACCAGCTTTTAGTTTTATTGATCTTTGCTATCGTTTCCTTCATTTCTCTTTCATTTATTTCTGATCTGATTTTTATGATTTCTTTCCTTCTGCTAGCTTTGGGGTTTTTTTGTTCTTCTTTCTCTAATTGCTTGAGGTGCAAGGTTAGGTTGTTTATTCGAGATGTTTCCTGCTTCTTAAGGTGGGCTTGTATTGCTATAAACTTCCCCCTTAGAACTGCTTTTGCTGCATCCCATAGGTTTTGGGTCGTTGTGTCTCCATTGTCATTTGTTTCTAGGTATTTTTTAATTTCCTCTTTGATTTCTCCAGTGATCACTTCATTATTAAGTAGTGTATTGTTTAGCCTCCATGTGTTTGTATTTTTTACAGATCTTTTCCTGTAATTGATATCTAGTCTCATGGCGTTGTGGTCAGAAAAGATACTTGATACAATTTCAGTTTTCTTAAATTTACCAAGGCTTGATTTGTGACCCAAGATATGATCTATCCTGGAGAATGTTCCATGAGCACTTGAGAAAAATGGAACACATCTAATTTTAATCTATGTCTCCAGAATCCTAACTTTAAGAGATTATAAGAGGTGAAATTTTCAGTTTGGCAGTATCTGGAACTGGCAGGCACTCTCGAGGAGGATAGTACTGAGATCAAATTAATACGCAGTTTTCACACAAGTAGTATTTAATATCTATTGACCAAGACTACCTCCTAAACTACAATGTGTATGATGAGTTATACATAATGGTCATTGTAATCATCAGTGGAGATTTAGAAGTTGGAAACTGAACAGTTTGCATTCCAAAAGCACCCACCTAGTGCCAGGTGCACACCAAGGAACACCCAAGCAATGATGATATAGCTCAGGAATTCACTACTTTTTGTAGAAGAAAAATATGGGATGTCATATTGCATTAGAATTAAGTATACCTGTGAGACCAGGTGAATAACAATAGTTTTAAGTTAGAGGCCTGAAAATGTAATTTTCAATGTTCTAATTTAACATTTCCCTTCTTTTATATCAAAGAGTATTTTATGCAACAATGTTAGAAAAACTTAAGAGTTCATACTCTGTTGAGTCTATAATCAGAGCCTATAATTCAAGACTCTCAAATTTAATTTATTTAACAGTTGAACAGAAGCCTCTTAGCATATGAATGTTGAAAAGTAATCAGACTTCAAACTCTTCAATATGCTTCTAAGTATTTATATTAATCAGAGAGCCTATTTATGTTTCAGAGTAAAATATATTTCAGTAGCTTACCAGAAGTAATTTACAGTGAAGTATACAGAATTCTTTCATATTCTTTAACAGGAATACACTCTCAGTATCAAGTACTTATTGGCTAGCAGCAATAAATTGGCAAGTAATAAGCAGGCCATCAACACGATTATATTTTATAGCTGTAAATTCATTCAGGGATGTTCTCACCATGAAAGAAAGAAAGAAAAAAAAACAGTAGAATACCATGAGCAACTGAATTCAAACAAGATATAGAACAAATAGAAATACTAACATTGAACCACAGTGCCCCCGGCACATAGAACAGACTGTAAATGGATTTTAACAATAAAAATCTAAAATATTCTTGATTTAAAGAAAAGAGTTACTTCAGTGATTGAAGGGATATTTCAGGGATAACTGGATAAAGATACACCTCTCTGTTACTAGGACACTCAAATGTGTTAAGACTGGCTATTTTAAATATGCCTGTTTTGCCTGTTTGGGGATTAAGGTGAAATATCAAGGTAGTATATATAAAGGTTATCACAAAAAAGTGCTAAATAAAAATAACATACTAGTATTCTACATCTGTAGTGCAGTGGGTCAAATAAATTCCTTTTTTTCTGTTAATATTTTATCATATACATACATGTTTTAAAATATTATTAAATTAGACATTAATCTGTATGTCATTAATCTGATGATATTTAATCACAAGGTAAATGCTGTTCATCTCAACATGGTTTGATAGTATTCAGATAGGAAAAAAAAACACACATATTTGCATCTCCAAGACTCTTTTGAAGTATAACATGAAACACTCAAAATGAGGAAGGCTTGACAGAAGAGATATGCTGATAAGCCAGATGACTTTGCTGAGGGGTCACAGAGCTCATGGGATAGAGGAAACTCTGGTGAGTGGATTCTTCTGCAGGATACTTAAAGGAGATATAATTAGTGGTATGAAATGCCAGGGTACAACTTACCAAGAGCATGGCTCTGAGAAAATAAGACTTTTATAATGAGGCAGGAAGCTACTAATAATTACTATGACCAATATGTATGCCATGAGTTATAAATATCTGCCCCTGTTGAAATTTTATCTTATAGGTAGCATCAACCTTACCAATTCATAAAGGACCCCTTTCAGCAAGAATGGAAAAAAACTTTGAGACCATATACCCTGGTCCTCAGTTGCTTCAGTTCACATGGTGATTGTTTTAACAAATTAAATAATTGTCTTGGATAATCTAACGTCTCTTATTTACAGATCAGGGACACCTAGAAATATTATAATACTCGCTTAAATACAGTTAGGGTTAAGTATTAAGGTTAGATACTAGTCCTTCTGCCTTCTAATTTAGAGATCGTTTTATTACACCATGCTTGAGAGCAGACCTGCAGAGCTTAGAAAATTTATATAAAAAAAAAAGTTCTCTGCTTACAGTCCATTTACAATATATGTTGATATACCTACCTGAAACAATTGACCATCAATTCACTAATGTAAATTCATTTGGGTTACAATGAATTCTGTATCTTGCTTCTCATTTTTGTTTAGCTAACTATTGAATAGAATCAAATGAATCTTCATAAAATATGTGAAAAGTATAAATCATTATTACATAATAAAAAGCTGTAGGTTCACCATCTATTTTAAGAAAACCCCTAAAATAAAACCATTACCTGGGAATTATTATATTTCTGTTCTTTGGATTTTCTTTAATATTATGCTACAGAAATAAATATTACAAAATAAGATCTTATTGGTACTGCACCCTTGGGGCATAATTTAGCAATTTATTATAAATGTTCAAATTGCTTAATCTAAAATTGAAATTGTTCCAAAAGCTGGCAAAAGTATTGTTTAGAGAGGCATTTTAATATTTCTATATAACTGATCTATGAAATTAAGTTGGGTCCTAGGTGAAATGAAGCTTGGGAAGAACAGAAAAAACACAAAAACACAGAGAGTGTAGTATTTCAACCACTGAGAGAAGGTAAGCCCATGAGTGAAGCCACATCATTCCCCTTGCCCTCCACAGGGACTCACTTTCCAGAGTACAACATCAGGAGAGGGTAGCCAAACAGGGCACAGTGGTCTTGCTGAGCTGGGGAGACAGATCACCGCTACTGAGCTGGCTAGAATTTGCTTGGCAAGGTAGCAAAGAGAAGGGAGCTGTGCATAAATGCTCCAAAATTTCACATAAAGGTCCCCTTGAGTACATTGCTGAATAGTAGACTGTATATGTACAGGGAGAAACTTCACAGGTTTAGGCAAAGAACAACTACTAGGGAAAAATGTATCAACCCCCTCCCAAAAAAAACCCCACAAAAAACAACACTCTATGGAACTGTAAGCTGAACAAACACCTGAGCTCACATAAAGCTTGGATATATTTAATACTGAACTACCAGAGTGGAGAGACCTCACCAAAAACTCAGATCACTAAGTAGTGATCTCAGACAGTCCATGCCTAAGAGTAGGGCTAATCTCTTTTCAAGTAAAAGATATTAAGACCCACAATACTCAAACTTAAAAACAAACATCAAAGGGTTCAAGCTGATTCACAAGTAAAGTAACTGTTTTCCAGAAAAAAACTCAGCATTCTATGAAGGAAGATAATAAAATCCAAATACGTAATGATGTAGCATACATAGCTATAACCAACCATATATAATCAAAGTAGTAGTAGTAAAGAAGTAGTAAAATGTGACATATAACCAGGAGGAAAATCTCAATTAATGATAATAGAACTAAAAATAACAGATATGATGGACTACCTAATGGAAAAATAGTTTCATAGATATAAATAAATGTTTATGGGTAAATATATAAGCTATTATAAATATACTCAAGAATTTGAAGCAAAGCAAGAACATAACAAGCAAACAAATAGGGAAATAACAGAAGAGTAATGGAAACTGTATATTTACAAAAATTAAAATTCCAGAACTAAAATATATCACATCTGAATGAAGCATTCACTGAATGAGCTGAACAACAGATTAGACACTTCAATAGAAGCGATCAGTGATCTTGAAGAAAACAAATAGGAATCATATAAACTAAAGTATAAAGGAAAAACACCTGAAGAAAAAAAAAAAAAAGGAAGAGATTGGTAGGAAAACACTAAGAGAATGAGTACATGTATAATTGAAATGCCAGAGATTGGGAAAGAAAACAATTTCAGAGGACTATCAATTGAATGCTTTCTAAATATGATAAAAATATATAACCCAAAGACTAAAGAAGATTAGCAAATTAAAGGAAAAATAAACAAAAATAAAACCACAGCAATGCATATTATAATGAAATTGAGAAAGCCAAAATCCAAAGAGAAAGTAAAAATCTTAAAGCAGCTGGAGAAAAAAAAAAAAGATGTATTATATCAAAAATAAGCATCCTCTGATTTCTCCAGAGAAATAATACAAGCCAGAAGAAAATGCAATCACATCATTAAAGCATTGGGAAGAAATAATATATATCTTTCAACTTATAAGATAAATAAAGCCATTTTTAGACAAATATATTGTCCAAAGACCTACACTATAAGAAATGATAAAGTTTTTGAGAGGAAAGGAGAATGATATCGGATACAAAACTCAGATCTACACAAGCAAATGAAGAGTATCAGAGTAGTAAACATATGAATAAGTGTAAATACTTTATCTTTTCTCATATCTTAATTTTAAAAATTCTTGTTTTCTTATTTCTTAAATCTTTCAAATGAATTTTTTAAGAAATTGATAATAATGTATTTTAGAGTTATATGTATAATTAAAACCTGTGACATGAAGGACAAGAATGAGAGAAATGTAAACAAACTAAATAGTTAAAGATCATCCAGAGTACAGTCCAAGTTCCAAAATCAGAAAAAGTCATTACAAGAAACCTATGAAAAACACTATAGTCCCTACTAAGACACAAAAATTCCTAAAATATTACAAAACCAATTCCAGCAATTAAAAAAAGGGGGCGGGGGAGGATGTGACATTACCAAATAGGGTTTATCTCAAGAATGAAAGTTTGGTTTAACATTCAAAACTTAATAAATGCAATTCAATACCTTAAAACAATAAAAGATAAATTATATGGTCATCTTAATAATTACAGGTAAGGTGTTTAAAAAATTCACACCCACTCATGTTAAAAACTCCCCAAGCTGGGAATAGAAGGAAACTTCCTCAACACGATAAAGAACATCTAAAGCAAATCTACAGATAACATCATATTTGAAAGTGAAAGACTAAAAAAATTCCCCAAAAGGTTGAAACAGAAAAATATCGTATTTTTGTTTAGCAATTTACTGGAGGTTTCAGCTAGTGCAAAAATTCAAGAAATATAACAGTACAAAATCCTAAGGAATCTGTCAAAAAACTACAACTAATAATTAAATTTAGAATGTTTACAAGACACAAGGTTAATATACAATATTTTATTTTTATATCCTAACAATGAACAACTGAAAAATGAATTAAAATATATATTATTTTTGATAGCAAGACTTCCATCCCCCCACCCTGGTCCGTAGAAAACTTGTCCTCCACGAAACTGTTCCCTGGTGCCAAAAAGTTTGGGGACTGCTGACTTGAACACAAGCACTGTGATACCTACCTATACTGTCAGTCTGATAAATGAGAAGGCTACTAAGTGACTAACGGGTGGGATAAGCTGGACAAAGGGATGATTCATTTCCCAGGCAGGACAGAGCTAGACAGCATGGGATTTCATCACGTCCCTTAGAATCCTGCACAATTTAAAACTTATGAATTGTTTATTTCTGGAATTTTCCATTTAGTATTTTCAAACCACAGTTGACCATGGGTACCTGAAACTACAAAAAGTGAAACCGTTGATAAGGGGGAGATGGCTGTACTTTCTTACTGCTGTGGTAACAAACTACTACAAACTTAGTGGCTTAAAAAATCTATCATGGACAGTCCAATATATTTCTTCAGCAAAAACAGACTGTTAATTAGTATGGTCATTGGCAGACTATCAAAGAGGTCCACACAGAGTTTTGGTTAAAAGCATCCAGATACAATTCATAATTCTGAAGTCTGTGCTTTATATGAAACAATTTTGGTAAAATATATGTTATTTTTAGTGTATTCTCTCCCTCCGAAATGTTTTTCTGTGATGTTAGCCCCAGTGATGAATTTTACCAGGCCTTTTAATACATCACCTATACTTTATTTTTCTTAAGAAATGAGCTTCATAACCTCCTAATAATAGTTAAAATGGCAAAATGTGATTTTGTATATTTTAAACTTAAAGTTAAAAAGCCAAAATATTTATAATAGTGATAGTCCATCTTTATGGGAACAGAATTGAGAGAATTACATTTTAGAGGAACTAAATAGAAAGCAATTGGCACATGATTCTTTGTATTATTGATATCTTCTTTGTAAAAATCTATTAATTTGTTTTTGAATACAGTAAAACTTGAAAAGGAATCACAGCATAGTTATGGATATATTATCTACTTTTTAATTAAAGTTAGTAAGACTTGAAAAGATATTAAGAGTATTTATGGCATGTTATTACTATTAGTGATCAAATTTTTTAAAAGACATTGGACATGGTACAATATATACTAAAAGCATGATAAACTAAACATTTAATGTTTTCAAAAACTTTATGTATTCAGATCATAGAATTTTCAACCTAATGAAAACAAGATTAAACAAGAAGATAATACTTTTGTATCTTGTTTGATTAGGAAAAAATAAGTTGATTTGAATGGTAAATTACCGGATTTCCATTTTTCACCTTTACTTTCACTATGGTAGTAACTTTGTCTATGACATTTGAAAGGAAGACTTTTGAGGTGGGTTATTAATTTAAACACTGAATTCTCTTTTGTCTCTTTCCTCTCCTCCTTTTTCTCCACTTCCCCCCTTTTTCTCCTTCTTTCTTTTCTTCCCCATTTCTTTCCTTCCTTTCTTTCACTAATCTTTTATATATTTCTGTGTCATGTGCTTACTATGAGTAAATCACTATGTTCTGACTTCAGTGTGCTCTATCTGAGAGAAATTACGTGTAAACATAATAATCTATATCTATAACATAATTATCTGCTATAATCTGAGTGTGAACAAAGTATACTTGTGGCCATTCTAGGAAAGAGGTTGAGGGTGGTGATAGAGACTTCACAGAGAAGGAAATCCTGCTTCATATGGTTTAAAAGAAGAAATAACAATTCAACAAGCAAAGAACAAGAGGTAGATACCAGTAAATTTCTAGTAAATACCAATAAATACCACATGTGAGAAGTGCTTAGTTGCATAGGTAAGAATGAACTTTGCTAAGACAACATTTTGTAAGAGGGATTTTCACTTCCTTGTTCGTGACTCAGAGTACTAGAAAAATGCATGGAAAAATATCTGGAGTAGACTTAAAGTGAATTCTTTAGCTAAGAATTTTTAAAGACTAACAATAAAGAAAAACTAATGGAAAAACAATATCCCTAGTCTCAAGAATAAAAAATACAATTATAAGACAGTTTACTAACATAGTATACTATGTTAGTAATATATACATTCAACAACTTATAGTTGTTGTATAGTATAGAATGATCTTCAGATTTTTTCTCTAATAAGGAATAATGAAAATGGATTGCCAAGTCCAGCTATAGGAATTTCCCTTTTCTCATCTTCTCGTTTCTCATTCTGCATCATTTCCATATTGCCATCCTATTTCCCTGATATCCACTCCTCTCTCAGTCCATTCTGTTCTCTCTGGAATAGTCAATCTGTCTTATCAGAACCGTTACCGTTATTCCTAATTTTAGAAAACTCTTGTTCTTTTTGTGGAACATTATTAAATATTTGGATTTTAGATACAGAAACATTACCTAATGAATTTAAAATATGCTGTTTTCTTCAAATACATTCCATTAAATGCTCTCAGTCGTTATTCGTTTCCTGGAAATTGTTTCTGTCTTTTTACATGGACCTGTAGCTTTAAGTTTCCTTTGAACAGTGTCTGTTAACTGATTCCCTTTTTTGTGTGCTTTATGCTTTGCTAAAGTTGGGGGAGGGCTGTTATTACTGGCTTTTTGAGATAAAACAGTAATTTCTAGATACTGAGCTGAAAACAGATCTCTGACTGTAAAGAAATATGGATGCCACTGTGTTGCCTATTAATAGTCTCTCTTTCTTGCAGAAGCTTGAAATTTTGTTGTTCAACCTTCTGCATCCACTGAGTGGGCTAACTTCACCACAGATTTGAAAACATAAAACAGCATGATCCATTCAGGAAATAGAGGGGACATTTTTACGGCTAGACCATCTGAGTGGCGAAACAGTAGGAGACAAAGCTAGAAAGGAAAATACGGGCTTTGTGATGGTCTGCTCTGACATATCTGCTAAACATTTCTGCTTTGTCCACAGTAGACAGTGCAGACCTACTGAAAGATTTTCAACAGAAGAGCAGTGTTTTCAGTTTTTACTTTTAGCTGTATTACTCTGGTAGGGGAGTAATTAGTTTAAAAAAGGTGAAATTTGCAGAAATAGAGGTAAGTTAGAAACTACTCTGAGTACCTGCTTGAGAATATATATGTGAGATATTGGTGAGGCCTTCTTGACACAGTATATTTAATGCTGGGGCCTTTGGATTCAGCCGATGATTGATTGAATAATGGATTGATTGATCTTTCTAGATATATATAGATATACACAGCTAGATAGATAGAAAGTCTTAACTTACACTCCTTATTTCTTGTTCTATCTCATTGTTCAGGAATGGTTTTTATGACCATATCTGACAACCCTCAAACTCACCGCCTTCATTTAATATCTATGATTCTATATTAAAATATAAGAAAACAAAACCTGTTTTTTACAACCAGATAACTTGCATGTTTTAGGTCTTAATTAAAATAATTATGAGCAACTGAAACACATTTAAGCGCATTTGGCTCAAACAAATGATTGAGATCCTAAGATCACAGCCAAAGCCCTTTATTTCCATCTTATATTTAGGAGATTATGAAAGAACAATTATTTACATTGACAAAAAAATAAATAAACCATGATTTAGTTATTCATTGATAAAAATCAAATTCTGAATTCCAGGGGGCTTCCCTGGTGGTGCAGTGGTTGAGAGTCCGCCTGCCGATGCAGGGGACGCGGGTTCGTGTCCCGGCCCGGGAGGATCCCGCGTGCCGCGGAGCGGCTGGGCCCGTGAGCCATGGCCGCTGGGCCTGTGCGTCCGGAGCCTGTGTTCTGCAACGGAGGAGGCCACAACAGTGAGAGGCCCGCGTACCGCAAAAAAAAAAAAAAAAAAATTCTGAATTCTGACTATTGGGATACTTGAAAATTTAATGATTGGGCTCTATGAGTTTATTCTGGAAGATAAGGGAAATGTGAGCCTATAAACAAATGGAACAGCCACCTCAGAAGTTTTCAAATATGTGAGAAAAAAATCTTGGTTTAAAAGAGAATGGTGGATTTTCACAGATATGGTTAGTGCTGATTTAGTTTTATACAATTTGCTTTTGCTTTAATGAGTGATTAGAGAAAGGCACCAAGGAAGGGGAGAAGGGAGTAGGGAAAGCTTAAGCTTGTAGAAGAGGTAGGGTCAGGGAGATCTTTTGTACAGCCTATTTGGTGATTTTAAAACAACAACAAACCAATACCCTCATATTTTAATATCACTATGTTGACTGCAGCAAATTAGTAGAAAAAATTGTGTTGCTTCAGATGGAGATTTAGAATCAAGGTAGTGAAAGTAAGGATAGAGAGGAACTCAAAGATAGGGAGGCATTGTTCAGCTGAGAAAATAAAAGGTGATATATTTGATATGGAAAGTGAGGAAGGAGAAGTCGAGAAGTCCAAATAACTCTCAAGTTTCTGATTTTGGAATTAAAAGGATTGGTGTCTTTTATTTTACTGAGCATCTACTGTGTGCCAAGATTGTTCCAGATGTTGGTGATAGTGCAGTAGACAAGCCAAGTCTCTATCTTCTTAGAAATTTTATTCTAGTGATGGAGACCAATTATAATCAAATAAGCAAAACACTGGTTTTATAAACAAAGATAAAGTTTGATGAGACAGATGTGAAAGAAAGGGATATAAGAAAGAGTTATTTTCAGAAGAGAAGGAAGATAGCTCACTGAAAACATGACATCTGAGCCAAGATTTGAGAGAAGTGAGGATATGAATGAATCGTATTTCTATTACTTTTGGCCTAATTGTATTCATATCCTGGACTTTGGGACTGATTCCAATTTGCATGACAGTCTTAATGTTCCTTTTTTTTCTTTTTTTTTACAATGCAACTGGGGAGCTACTTTTCATCACTCGTTAAGCCAAGTTTTGAAACCTGTGCAGCTGGCAGGCTGTTTTATGCTTTCTGTTACAGTATTACTGGTAACTTCCTTTTCCAAACTTTGCATGCTGTTCTAGACACATTTTACCTAAATCATGATCTCCAGAGATGGGTAATCATTTTTTGTATTCCAAGAATGTTGAATCTCTAAAATAAGGAATCAGGGTATTAGTCATTTCTCATCTCTCCCAATCACCACCATACAGGTATGAGCTTAACTTAGTCTTACATTAAGACCACAGGCACACTGCTAGTTTCTTCCTCTAGAGGTTTGTTCAGATTTTCAAAAATATCTTGTCCAAGCTCTGAAATTTTCAAATGGATTTGGCTATGAATGAAAAAAAAAAACCTTTGTTGTAATATTTTTGTCCCTGCTATACATTTGGTGATTTAAGGAGAATAAAGAACAATTACAGCTAAATTTAAGTTTGTGTTCATGTTGTTATTGATGGGGTTAGTAAACATGTATAGTAAACATACGTGTGTGTATATAAACATGCATATGTATATATGCTATATTATCTATATATTTATATATATATTTATAGATGGAATCAGATGGATAGATGAATTCAAATTTTTCATATTCACCAAGTAAATTTCATGAAAATTCCTTTATTTCCTGTTTGTTGAAGTTTATCAGTGAGTTACTTAAAGTGTTAGAAGTTATGCTTATTTGGATCTGAATTCCTACTAAAACTAAAGACATAAAATTATCTAATATGACTGGCCTCTGATGGTGACAAAGCAAAATTAAAAATCATATTGATAGTACATGCATAATATTACTTTTCCTCCATTATTCTGTTATTTCTTCTGTTGTTTTCTCTTTTCTATGATCTGGCACTCATCAGGTCTGAGGTTAATATCAATAATACTCTCAAGACAAGTATTTAGCATATACTAGAAAAGAAATATTTGCATTCCAGGGATGAAAGCCAGTTTACAAATAATTTAATTAATATGATGCACTGCTGTGCGAGGAGCAAGTCTATTGCTGGGCTCTGTATAGCTCATTTATCTGTGTTTTATGAATTTTAAATAATAAATGTTTATTTTGCTAAACAACTTTATTTCAGTTAGTGTGCAAAACAGAAGAAAAAATTTACCAAGGAAAGCTTTTAACCATTTTTTTATATTATTACTCACCATGAACACCATATCTTCTACAAAGCCTAAAGTTTATAGTATCTAGCCATTTACAGAAAAAGGTTTGCTGACTCCTATCTTAAAATGATGATCATTTATAATTTCTCATGGTTTCTGTTAGTAAGGATTCAAAGCAGCCAATTCAGTGGTTCAGCCTTAGGGTTTCTCATGAGGCTTATAGTCAGATGTTGCGTGAGGATGCAGTTATCGAAAGGTTTGACTGGAGCTAGACTACATCCCCAGACAACCTCTGACCATGAAGCTGACTACCACGGTCCACCCTCTTTCCTTCAAATATTCATGTGCCTTTCTAGAAAAAGATAGACCCACCCCCATCCAAAGGCCTTGAAGTCTCCACCCTACAAATCATCAACTCAGATTCAAGGATCTTATCTTCTAAAAGAGAGACAGATGTCCCCTTGGTCCTTGGATCCATTTCCTCCTGATCTGAAGGCCTGTGAACAAAAATGGCCTAGTTATCTGGTCCCCATATACTCAACATAGAATGGTGGGACTGGCATAGCAAAATAATACAAGACAGTCCTGATCAAAAAGAAGGAGGGAGGCATATCAGGAGTCAGTTGGTCAATAGCACTTCTGAAATCCAGCTGGCACAGTTGCTACAACCACGCAGGTCTCATTATATAGCCAACTAGGACCTGGGCTGCCAGTTTTTATAGTAAGGGAGGGGGGATACCTGTAGTCTCCAAGAGCATAGAGTGTGCAAGCTAGTTTGAGAAATTCCAGGAAACTGAACTTCTTCAGGAGCCTGGAGGGATTTGAGGAGTCTGAGATTTTGCAAATTTGGCCAATGGAGGCTTAGAGATATTTTGTCTTCTTAGGGATAGTATGCCTTGTTGTGCTACTCAATTTGAAATACAAATTCAGATGTTGCAAAAATCAGACTTTCCACTGAATAGACTGTTGCATTTTTTATCTTACGGAGGAAAAGAGTAGTAGTAAATAATTGTTTTAACACCCCTCATGTGTAGCCTAAACATTTCCAAGAGCTCTCTGACCTTCACAGTCCTCTAGATTTCTCCAATATCTTTAGATTTTCTAGACTTAGGAATGATAAATTAATGGTGAACTTACTGAATAAAGTTGAGAAAGGTTAAATTGAACAAAGGTAAGAAGACATCTAGGTCATTACTCACATTTAAAAAAAAAACTATTTCAGAACCATAAGAGAGAAATGAGATACCATACTTTCATAAACCACCTAGTAAACAGACCCACAAATAACCCAAAGATCTGATATTTTTTCAAATTGGACATAGCTTTTTACCTTCAAGTAATGTATTTTTAAATCAAAACATAAATACATAAAATGTTATTTTAAACCATTTGAAATAGTTATTTTAAAAAATAAACAATATAAAGGTATATAATATAAAAAGTGAAGCTCTTCCCTCATGCTTCCTAATGCAGAAGTAGCCACTTCTCACTCCCTTGTGTGGTTCAGTGTGACTGGATTTTGTGCCACATAAGACCTCATCCTTAAATAGATGGTATTCCTAAATATATATTGTTCTGCAACTTGCATTTCTCATTTTGAAAGCATCGAGATCCTATAGGTTACCTGCATGCATATACTTTAGCCCATATTCCTTAATGACTCAAATCTTTTAAAAGTTCAGTCTGCTTTATCCACACCACATCCACCACACCAAATGATGTGAAGGGATTTTAACATTTCTCTGATATCCTATACATTATGGTCTAGATAATAATTATTTTAGAATTATTTTCATATTTATCCCCCTTGTAACTTTCTTTATGACTTCTCATAATTTGTTGGACATATGGAAAGTACTCCATAAATATTTATTGTTCTACGCTGCATGTCGTTTAAGCTGAGTTAGAGCCAATTCACTGTAAAATTTAGAGTACTGGCTTTGGTCAGAATCATCTAATTTCAGACCCTGGTTCCGCCGTTTTCTAGCTATATGATCTTGGGCAAGTTACTTAACTTTTTATGGATGCCACTGTGTCCTCATCCTCATAAAATGGTACCTATTCTGATTAGAACAGTTTTCCCCATCTCTATTTTGATTTGTCCCTTACTGTTTGAGAATCATCTCATCTCTTAACACTGCTGGCTGTCTGTTCTTCCCCTGGGTAACCACAGGAACTACAGAACAGCCTCCCTTATTCGAGTTGTATTTGAATAGCTTACCCAACACTAAGAGTTATCCATGACAGAACAGTGGAAAAGGTTCCAGCTTCTCCCACCACTTTCAGACTCAGATTAAGAGCTTCAATATAAGCCTCATATTGAAGAGCTGGGGCTTAATACCCTATGGAGAGAAATTTGACCAGTGACAGATAAGACGCAGGAGGAGTCCACAGATCAATTTGTTTCCATTACTCAGAGTTAATGTGAGAACCTAGTACCTAAAAAAATGTCTGTACTTAAAAAAATTATTGCCTTATAAAAGAAGGCAAATTGTATTTTTAATATAAATAAGTGGTAAACATATGGTATGGGATAGTAAATATACTTTATTTAGGTATAAGATTTCATTGGAAATCCATATATAATAATTTACAAATTATTCTTAGTCTATTCATAAAGAGAATATATTCATATTCAGTGTATTTATTTTTAGATCCAGTAATTCAACATCTTTTAGTTGCTGTCATAATTGAATTCTTCCTATTTTAATGAATCTTTACTTTTATCTCTAAGTATTTTTTAATTTCCCCCCAAATTTCTATTATAATATATCAAGATGTAGACATAATATGAAAAGACCAGGATTTTACATTCCCCAATACTTACTGTTATAACCCTCCAGGGAAACGTCATTGTCTAGTTGAAAAAAATAACTAAACTAGAAGCCAAAATTCTGAACTCAACTCACCATCCCAGCACTCATTACCTGTTAGATGTGTGCTGCGGCCAGGAACGTTCCTCTTTGAGTCTCAGATCCATGACATGAACTCTACGAGATGGCTTCAAAAAGGCCTTCCAGCCCTAATACATTATGAGGGTTTTTTTTTTTTAAATGATTGTATTCATACCTCCACCCACACACACATTCCAACACATAGCCCAATATATTTATCTTGACCTCCACTTTAGCTCATTCAACTTGATGTTTATCCTATCACAGATTTTTTTTTCTTTCACTAGGAAATTCATTTACTATTCATCAAATAAATATCAAGTAACTACAATTGTACCCTTCATTAAAAGTTGTTGGGAATACAATGGCAAGCAAAACATGGTCCCTGCCTTCCCAGCTAGGCCTCCTTACATTGTTCCTTGGGCCAGTAATCTTCAGTTTGCTTATGGCTTCTAGCTGGTAATACTCAGGTGTGTCCCTCACAGCAAATCTCTGGGACTGCTAACCTGTGAGCAACCCCTCTTCTTAGACTGGGATGCATCTAGTCTCTCCTTGTTACAGGTGCTAAAATAGAGACCTGATGTCCTTGGCTGGGATCCAAACAGTTGAGGCAGCTCAGAGAAATGTGGTTTGTAACCACTGTTGTTGTTCCTTGCTGTCCAGAGTGTCCAACTCATCACCTCCAGGTAGCGCTTATTTTCCAAGTCTTGGTGGCTTGTTACAATATGACTGAGGTGATTTTTTAAACATAACTTTCATTAAGCTTTATCATACAGCAGAAACTTTCCTTTATCTCCAAAATTATAGTTTCAGTAATCTACCTTTCAATATTCACAAAACCATTTTTCCCAAGGTGTGTCAGGGACAGACAGGTGGCTGGATCAGGAGAATTGTCTCTAATTAGCACTTGCTGACTCCTGACACAGTTTGTTCTTCTGACAAGTAGAGTGTGATAATTTCTATAATCAGAGATGCCCAGAGAATTGGTATCTAAATCAGACAGAAGGGCAAGAAAAAGCTTAGCACTTTAAGAAACCTGAAAATAATTCAATAGAGCTGAACATCTGGAATCAACTTGAACTGAACTTTACTATTCTAGACTTCAGGCAAATGGCATGTAGGGCATTGTTCAGAAAATTCCTAAATGTAACTAAAATATTACTTTTTCTCATGGGAGTCATTTGTTTAAGTTTCCAATTTCAGTTATTTTACAACACAGAAGCAGTGATATTCTAAGATGATAGTAGTACTAATATATTATTTCACAAGTGTCAGCATATATTTATGTGTATATAGGTATACAAAAGCACATTGTAGTATTTAGTGCTCTGTTGTAAACCTCTATTTCAGTGCTTATCAACATACTTTGAAATTGTTGTTTACTTTTCTGTTTCCTCCGTGGATTCTAGACAAGAATATACAGGGACTGTACTTGTTCAAAATTTTGTTTGGTAAAATTGTTTGACAGAAGCTACTAAAGCTAAATATACATATGCTCTGACTCAGACATTTTATTCCCAGATATATACCCAGCAGAATTACATACATATATGCATCAGTAGATTTGCACATGAATGTTCCAAACTAGAGAATGTTTAATAAATACTTTTTGTGTGACCTAATGAACTGATGTGTTTTATGTTTGACAATGTACTAACAAAAATGTTGAAGTATAGAATTTGAATTCTGTTTCAAAATCTTATATCTCACCAAAATATTCTTGTCTGTTTCTAAAGATCATCATAGCTAAGTTTCTTTTTTCAGTTCATTTAATATAAAAACATAGATGAATTAGAAAGGCTTTTATTTAAAATGCTTAATCTGACAATTTTGCATTTTTTTTTTTTTTTTTTTTTTGCGGTACGCGGGGCTCTCATTGCTGTGGTCCCTCCCGCTGTGGAGCACAGGCTCCGGACGCCAGTGGCCATGGCTCACGGGCCCAGCCGCTCCTGCGGCATGTGGGATCTTCCCGCACCGGGGCACGAACCCGGGTCCCCTGCATCGGCAGGCGGACTCTCAACCACTGCGCCACCAGGGAAGCCCATGACAATTTTGCATTTTAAAATGCTTAACTGACAAATTGTCAGTTTTAATCTGACAATTACGTATGATTGATTATTTCAGAGAATATATCCAGTCTGAATTCACTTTTCAAAACAAAAGTATGGAAATTATTTGTCATTTATCCTTTACTTACTGAAAACGTGTTTGTTAGATTTTTAAAAGAAGACTAGAAAAGCACTGAATGCTTATGAAAGCACTCTTTGTGTCTTGGTTATCAATATGATATAAAACTTCTGACAACATTCAAAGAATATAAAATGAGACCAAAAAAACCGCCAAACAAAAAACTCTTACCTTCAGTAAGAGCCAACTAATTTCTTTTTTTAATTAATTTTTATTAGAGTATAGTTGATTTACAATGTTATGTTAGTTTCTGCTGTACAGCAAAGTGAGTCAGTTATACATATACATATATCCACTCTTTTTTAGAGTCTTTTCCCATGTAGGTCATTCTGGAGTACTGAGTAGAGTTCCCTGTGCTATACAGTAGGTCACCATTAGTTACCTGTTTTATATGTAGTAGTGTGTATGTGCCAATCCCAATCTCCCAATTTATCCCTCACCCTGCCTCTCCCCCCTGGTAACCATAAGTTTGTTTTCTACATCTGTGACTCTATTTCTGTTTTGTAAGTAAGTTCATTTGTATCATTTTTTAGATTCCACATATAAGCAATATCATATGATATTTGTCTTTCTCTGTGGACTTACTTCACTTGGTATGACAATATCTAGGCCCATCCATGTCACTGCAAGTGGCGTTATGTCATTCTTTTTATGGCTGAGTAATATTCCATTGTGTATGTGTACCACATCTTTATCCATTCATCTGTCGATGGACATTTAGGTTGCTTCCATGTCCTGGCTATTGTAAATAGTGCTGCAGTGAAGGTTGGAGTTCATGTGTCTTTTCAAATTATGGTTTTCTCCAGATATATGCCCAGGAGTGGGATTGCTGGATCATATGGTAGCTCTATTTTTAGTTTTTTAAGGAACCTCCATACTGTTCTCCATAGTGGCTGTATCAATTTACATTCCCACCAACAGTGCAAGAGGGTTCCCTTTTCTCCACACTCTCTCAAGCATTTATTGTTTGTAGATTTTTTTGACGATGGATATTCTGACTAGTGTGAGGTGATACCTCATTGTGGTTTTGATTTGCATTTCTCTAATAATTAGTGATGTTGAGAAGCTTTTCATGTGCTTTCTGGCTATCTATATGTCTTCTTTGGAGAAATGTCTATTTAGATCTTCAGCACAATTTTTGATTGGGTTGTTTGGGGTTTTTTTTGATATTGAGCTGCATGAGCTTTCTGTATAATTTGGAGATTAATCCTTTGTCAGTTGCTTCATTTGCACATATTTTCTCCCATTCTGTGGGTTGCCTTTTCATTTTGTTTATGGTTTCCTTTGCTGTGCAAAAGCTTTTAAGTTTAATTAGGTCCCATTTGTTTATTTTTGGCTTTGTTTTCATTAGGAGGTGGATCAAAAAGATTTTGCTGTGATTTATGTCAGAGAGTGTTGTGCCTATGTTTTCCTCTAAGAATTTTATAGTATCCAGTCTTACATTTAGGTCTTTAATCCATTTTGAGTTTATTTTTGTGTATGGTGTTAGAGAATGTTCTAACTTCATTCTTTTACGTGGAGCTGCCCAGTTTTGCCAGCACCACTTATTGAAGAGACTGTCTTTTCTCCGTTGTATAGTCTTGCCTCCTTTGTCATAGATTAGGTGTCCCTGGGTGTGTGGCTTTATCTCTGGACTGTCTATCCTGTTCCATTATTCTGTGTGTCCATTCTTGTGCCAGTACCATACTGTTTTGATGACTGTAGCTTTGTAGTATAGCTGAAGTCAGGGAGCCCTCCAGCTCCACTTTTCTTTCTCAATATTGCTTTGGTCTTTTAGGGGCTTTTGTGTTTCCATACAAATTGTAAATTTTTTTTGTTCTACTTCTGAAAAGTGCTATTGGTAATTTGATAGGGATTTCATTGAATCTGTAGATTACTTTTAGTAGTATAGTCATTTTAACAGTATTGCTTCTTCCCATCCTAGATCATAGTATATCTCTCCATCTGTTTGTGTCATCTTTGATTTCTAAGAGCCAACTAATTTCTTAAAAACAAATTTCTTGATATTTCTAGTTAATTTTCCTAACTTTATTTGTATTCCTACCTGCACACCATAATAGAGTTAACCATTGAGTTTCTTGATCACATTGCATAGTGGGTTTCAAATCAATATTTTCAATGCAAGACAATTTGTGACAGCAAATACTAAGTAAAGCATTTCACTGAGTTATGAACACCAGATCTAAACACTTTCTGTGTATAAGGATATTGTTGACTACCATTTCTTACCCTTCCTATTTTTTCTTAGCTTTCATTTAGTATAGAATCTGGCACATAAGAAACATTTAGAAAAGTTGCTAGTTGCTATTATCATTGCTCTTGTTATTGTTGAATGAGATATTTTGTATTTATTATTTTAAACTAAACTTTTCATTGAATATAGTACACACATAAAAGTTAGCAGATCATAAGTGAAAAGTGATAAACTTTCAAAAGCAAAATAAATTAAAACCCTTGTAACTTTCACCCAAATAGAGAAATAGAACATAACAGTAGCCCAAGAATCTTAGTCATACTCCTATTTAGTAAACAACCCCACAGTTAATGATTATCCTGATTTTTAATCACTATAGACTATATTTCTTGTTTTGAACTTGAGATCAGTGGACTTATGCAGTATACTCTCCTTTGTGTCTGGTTTATAGTGTTCAACATTCTGAGATTCATTCATGTTGCCTTGTGTATCAGTGATTCATGTGTTTTAATTTCTTTATAACATTCAGACACTTCATCAAAGGAGATATATGAATGGCAAATAAGCACATTAAAAGATGTGAAAATCCTTAGTCATTAGGCAAATGGAAGTTAAAAGCATAATAAGATACAACTACACATCTATTAGAAAGTTAAAATTTTAAAGACTTACCATACCAAGTGTTGGCATAGATGTGAAACAATTAGAATTCTCATATATTGCTAGAATTTAAAGTAGTACAAATACCTTGGAAAACATTTTGACATTTTCTTAAAAAATTAAACATTGACTTACCATATGATTCAACCATTCAAATCTTAGAAATTTACCCAAGAACAGTGAAAGCACATACCCTTAAAAAGGCATATCACAAGAGTAGTGATAGATGTATTCTTGAGAGTCCCAAACTGGAAACAACTCAAATGTCCATCAACAAGTGAACAGATTTAAAAATTGTGGTATGCCCCTACTAAGGAATTTTATATTCCATTCAGAATTCAAAAGGAATAAGCTCTTGTTATGTAAACTAACAAAAAGTATTTCAACATAATTCTACTGAATGAAAGAAGTCAGATCAAAGAAGAGTACATACTGTTTTATTTCATTTTTGTTATATTCTGAAAAATGCAAACTAATATATGGTGAGAGAAAATAAAGCAGTGGTTGCCTGGGAAACTGGCAGCAAGTAGTTAAAGGAGGGAGAGATTACATAAAGGCTTGAGGAAACTTGAGGGTGATAGATTTATTCAATATCTTGATGTAGTGATAGTTCTACAAATGCATAATATGTCAAAGCTTATCAAATGAATAGTTTGTGTGCATTTTGTTGTATAGCAATTATACTTCAACAATGTCGTTAAAATATTTTCCTCAATAGTTTAAAAAATAATTTGATGCTTATTAGTAATTATGATCATTGAAAGAATAAATGAACTGAAATATTCGTCTCTAGTGTTCTAAAATTTTGGTTAGCTTCCAATATACTTGGAAATAAGTAACATTTTATAAGCTGAGTGAGGAATCGATATGGGTCTGAGAAGTCCGAATGATGATAAGTAAACATAGGTTTATCCATTTGTTCCACAGATACTTCTTTTTTATTTAATATCTGCTATGAGTTAGGAGTTCCACATGCACAAATGAACAAGTAACTCCTCTCCTCAAGTTGAATTCTACTGAGGAACAACTAAGCCTGAATTTCTGCTCTGGTTTGTGTAAAGTTATGGTGTAAATACTGTGTTACAAGTGTGCTTTTTGAGGGAGAGGTCCTGCCCAGAGGTGAGCAAACATTCAATTTCTTTAGGTAATTGAGAAGGAGAGAAATTCTTCTGGACCAAGAGAAAGTAGTGGGAGAAGTGGATTTAAGGAAGAACCCCAGTTAAAAATTATTATAGTGCTTGAAGAAGATACAGAGAGACCTTGGAGCTTATGAGATCTCCAGTTTATGCTGGAAGTTGGGATCAGGAACTTTAGAACCTGTAGGTAGTAGAGAGAACCAAGTGTGTGGTCAACGTGGTCTAGGAAAAGTGTGTAGAGGAAAAAAGCAAGGTAAGAAAGGTTAAGGCCAGCTCTTCATTATAGGCACAAGAAAGAGAGCAAGCAAAGGGTCTAAGGAAGATCAGTCAAAGAAATGAGTAATCAATAGGCAGAAAGAAAATGGAGCGGAGAAATACACATCACAATAAGAACATAGTGAAATTCACTAAATCCCCACTATTTGAAGTTTGGCTATGCAAAGCATATTCTAATGGTTCTACTAAAGGGAAAATGGCATGCAAAGACCTCTTTTGTGATCGAAACTTGAGCCAATCTATATATTCCAATTTTTAAAAAAAAGTTTTTTCCATGGAGCCCAAAAATTAGCACTTAAAGCTAAATTGAATAGTAATGCCATATAAAAACTTGATTTTTCTATGCATTCATCAGATTTTCTTTCTCATCATCTGACTCAAATATTAGCAACTCTTTGTTTATGAGCAAATATCTAAAACCTGTAGCATTAGAAACATTTTCCTACTAATTTTATTTTTGTGCCTAAACATTTCCAAGTGCTAATGAGTGACTGAGATAAATGTGACTAAAATAGTTTCCAGGATTTTACTAGTTCCTTATCAAGTGGAAAAGCCAGCTGACACTTATAAAAGAATTAGAGGGAGGGGCTTCCCTGGTGGCGCAGTGGTTGAGAGTCCTCCTGCCGATGCAGAGGACACGGGTTCGTGCCCTGGCCCGGGAAGATCCCACATGCCGCGGAGCGGCTGGGCCCGTGAGCCGTGGCCGCAGAGCCTGCGTGTCCGGAGCCTGTGCTCTGCAATGGGAGAGGCCACAACAGTGAGAGGCCCGCGTACCGCAAAAAAAAAAAAAAAAAAAAAAAGAATTAGAGGGAAATGGAAAAGTCAAATGCCAAAACAGTTTGAGTGAATCTAAAAAACATTTTCTAAGAAAGTTGCACAAAGGAAAGTGACAATATTAAAACAAGAGCTAATTGTTTTAGTAGTTTCAAAATCTTGAGCTTAGAAAAGGATAGAGAACTTAGACTTTAAATCAAAATAAATAAAGTTGAGGTAATTTGTATCTTTATTATTGAAGTACAGAATATTTATTATCCCCTTCCCCCAAAATATAACAAAGGAAACTTTGAAGTTTCAGATTCATTTATATCTGCTGAATGGGATTTCTGAACTTCTTCAAAATACTCAATATATTTTTATTTTATAAATATAGGGAAAAAATGGGAGAAAATTACAAAATTTGTTTTTCACAGCAGAGAAAGAAGTAACTTTGGTATGTTTGCTATTGCTGAATAATATATATATATTTTTCTACATTAATAGTTACTAGGTGATATTTATATGTTCTTGTTTACATATGCCATGACTTTCACAAGATATGTTGAATAGAATGTCTAGGATAAGCATTTTAACTATATGTTTCAGAAATATTTGCTTGGTTTCAGAAAACCAAATGTCAGGAGTTCTTGCAAAAATTTGTTTAAAGAAATCATTTTGCCACTCACAAAAACAAATCAGTATTATGAAAATGAAATGTTTGACATTTTAGACATAAAAATTTTGCTATAAAGTGATATTTGGATTAGACTGGAATAAACAATTCTGTATGGCATGGATAAAACTCTCTTTGCCACAAATATGGCTTTAAAATCAAGGTTCAGTTATTCAAAAAAAATAAGAGAATTTCAGGTTCTGCCAAGCAGATTTGCTGCTTAGCTTTTCCATATCTCAGAGCCTTATAAATACCTGTCTGTGTCTCCAACTGGAAACAAGCCAGGCAAGAGGTGAAATACTGTTGATGACTGTAGTCCCAGTTGTTTCAGGAAGCACAAAACACTGGTCTCCTGATGAGGGAGTTTCACATTACTTGCAATAATTTGAAAGCATTTGTATATGAAAATAACCATTCAAACTATTGTCTTTATGAAATCCATCTCTCTCTCTCTCTCATGCCTTCTGAGACTACAAAAGATGCTATCTTTTCCATTTACCTCAGACATTTCAGTATTATGTTTGATGTTCAATGTGTCTGAGTCTTTGGGACTATAAATTCTATCCATCCATTCAACATCAGGGGCAGCCTCAAGTTTAAACCTGTTTTTACCTGACTTTTAATATTGCACTTTTTAATGTGAAGCCAACAAAATGAAAAGCAGCCAAAGCAGATCTATGTCTACTTCCAAGGAACAATAACACATATGTAAATATTTCAGAATGAACATTGGGAAGGCTTACTTAATTCACTGTGATACTCACAATGTGGATTTATAGGCCTTTGGAAATGCTGCCTATTGTAATCTTTCAGCACCCTTTGAAATAAGTTCTTTCATGGCAGTTCCAATGCAGCACGAAGAGGGATGAGACATTGTTTTACAATACAATCCTGGCATCACACTTTTCAGTTTTCTTCCATGGGAAATATGGAGGGTGGTGCAAGGCAGAGAGTGAGGCATGGGGAAAGGGACAGGAGCAAGAGCTTCTCTAAAGGGAGTCATCTGTTTTCCTAGATAGTTTGAAACGTCTCATTTTGTTGGTCTAAACAGTCAGTTATGTTTTCAGGATATGTTGGATCAGTGTGTGTTTGTATTACATGGTTTATATGTGTGTGTGTGTGTGTGTGTATATATATATATATGCATATACATGACATAGATATATGCATATATGCTATATATACTTCATAGTATATATAATGTACAAAGGAAAAGCTCTATACTACTTCTCCCAGGGGGACACACAAATGTTGAGTTTACGTTTTCTCTATTTGGTCAAGTTTAAACTTATTTTTAGCCTGTTTTATATTGTTATTCACAGTGGTCCATGCAATTACCCTCATATCTTTGTTCCTATAATGTGTATCTGTCTTTTCCATGAAGCTTACTCTGTTTCTAGCAAATACAGATATCTCTTTCACTGAACTCACTGAACTCTGATGTCCCATCATGGTTATTATTTTAGACAAAAAATACAAGCAAAGGAACACTTGCACTCTAAAGGCACAGAGTTAGAACAATCTCAACCTGAAATGTAAGAAACTAGAACTTTGATGTCAAAATATTAAGCATATGATGGAGCTTATATTGAGTAATAAGATTTTGGGCCTTTAAAATATACAGTATTTTATATTTTATCATGTGAGAAAAATAAGATTTATTGGCCTTAGTGGAAACTATAACTTACTGGAAATGGAGGTATTTGCTCCTTTTGTTCAATTATTAAATTCCAATAATGTGGTTATTCATTTCCACTCAGGATCCACTCCCTTTTCTTTCTTTTCTTTGCCCATATGTTGAACAGTTTTGTGCTTCATACCTCCCATATCATGAGCATGTTTGGGCAACAGCTGTCTCTTACTATGATCCACTTGTTCTTACTGTGTCCAGGTTCTCTATCTGAGTCTATGGAACATATCAGAAGTGATTTAGTCTATGAACTTAGTCATTTTAGGTTAATTGGAAAGGGCATATAATAAGTCACACTTTATCCTTCCATGTTACGTCATGATTATGTTAATTTGTTTTAGCTCTGTATCCAGTACTATTTGTGACATGGCCCGTTATTAGAAAAATGAGATATTATTAATATTATACCTCATCTAATTTCTCCCTCAGTAGAAACCATGGAGGAGAGAAAAGTTTAAAGTTAGGATTTCCAAAATTCCATTCACTTCATTTAATAATATATACAGAACTACTTTCATTTCCATGATTGTTTTGCACTCTTTTAGTATAGGTCTAGATTTTTGTTCAAATTGTGCTGTCTTCCTACAATTTACTTTTCACTGCAAATATCACAGAGAGTTCAGGTCCCAGCTTAGTCAGCATTTCTTTCAGGATAATGTTCCTGTCCTTTTCCTTCCTCATTTATTATATTTTAGTTTATTTCCCTAGTATCATGAATTTCTGCTCTCATGGCCTTTTTTGTATTATATTTTAAATGATTGCCCATCTTTTCCACTGGTCTCAGAGTTTAAAGTCTGGTGGGAAAGAGAGACGATATTTTTCTCCTCCATTGTGCCCAGTTTTTGGCTCGATATAGAGGATCAATAACTATTTGTTGAATAGTGAATGTATGCAGTAATATATAAAAACTTACCAAAATGCATATTCTATACTTTGATTTCATAAATGAAGCACATATGTATAACTTAAACTATTGCTTTAATTCCAGACTTTTACCAGCAGGGCTTCATTTCAATAGTTGGAATTTTATTTTGTAAAAACACAGGAAAATATGTGTTCTTGTAAATTATCAGTATGATAACTGAATCATTTTAATGAATATTTTTGGTTTATAAAATGTAAAACTTCAATTTAATTATTTAACAAGGTATTTAAATTTAATACTTTCCATGTTCTAAAAAATAACTTTTAGAAAGGAAGAATTCATTTGGGTAAATTGTGAGAAAATATATCCCAAATAGATTTCAAAATTGTTTTTCCAAGTTTAAATTTTACATAATGCAGTAAACATTTTGTTTTCAATGACTCTTCATTTGGTATAATTCAGCTTTATTGTTACATGGTAATAAATCTTATTTTCAAAAGACGTGAGTATGCATTATTTATGTAGAAAACCTACTTTTGTGAATAATAAAATTTAGTTTTTATTAAAATATTTGGAAATAGACGTCGAAGGTCTAACACACATATTAGTCTACAAAATCCACAGAGAATTATGTTTATTTTTCCTCATCACCAAATGATTAAAAATATTTTTTAGAAAAGTGGCTTTTGAAATTTTTAATAATTTAATAAGGAATTTCTTGATTTTAGTCTTTAAGTAATGTCTAACATTTATTGCTGTATACTCCCACAAATTATTTAATCTCTATAAATTTCAGATTTTACATATTGAAAATAGAGATAATTTGTGATACCAGAATACCTCAGAGAGTTCTAAGTAACAAATAAATTATATAAATAAAGCCCTTAATGCAATGCCTGTATCATGATATGATCAAAATATTATTATTATAAAATTTTACTATAATTATTTTGATATTGAAAGTCAGTTTGCTGTTTAAAAACAATTTAAATAGTTTTCAGAAAATATCATGGTTTAACAATTATACTAAACATTCATCCCATTATTTTTAAATTTTAGCTAGAAACATTAATGAAGAATCACATTCAATTCATATGAGACCTACAAAAATATATAATCAAATCAGGACATGTTAATAATGATAGACTTCAGGGAACAGCATTAAGCAGTAGGTTATATTAGGCTAGTTGGCATAGTGTATGGCTTGTTATCTAAACGATAAAAAAATTTTCAAATTTCTTATATTTTAGCCTAAAAGACATAATTCTAAAGCTAGCTACTTCAAATCATAAACTCCCAATTACTTATGAATATTTTCCATTTTTAACCAAAATGTAAAGGACAAAAAAGTGTGAATTGATTCATTGCCAAGTTATTTATGTTTTCAAGTTGCATAGCCTATTTATGGTGTGTTAATAAGATAACCTTCAATGTAATGTTACTATGTAACTGTTAATATTTAGGAGATATTTTTTATTCCATTAGGGAGATATATTATCGTTAGGTTAATACAAAGAAGATGAAAATCCTACAAATTTCTTTTTCTAAATGAGGTTTGATTAGATGTATTATTTCTGATGATTAAAATAATGTAAACCTTCATACAGTAGACACAAAATAAATTTTGCATTTCCCCTGTGTTTTCTTTGGGGAGTTTAATAGTTTCAGCTCTTATGTTTAAGTCTTTAATTCATTTTAAGTTGATTTTTGTATATAGTGTTAGGAGATAATTTCCAACAAAATACTGGAAGCATTGTTTACGTCTAGGGGTTAGTATTTTGGTCTTTTAAATTTTCTTCATAGTGTTCTGTATGCCTAAGATTTTCTCCATGTTTTCTGCATAAGATTTCCTACTATAATAAGAAAACTTAATAAAGATAAGTTTTTTGACTTGTAAAAGTCAAAAAAAGATATTCAGGGCTTCCCTGGTGGCGCAGTGGTTGAGAGTCCGCCTGCGATGCAGGGGACACGGGTTCGTGCCCCAGTCCGGGAAGATCCCACGTGCCGCAGAGCGGCTAGGCCCGTGAGTCATGGCCGCTGAGCCTGCGTGTCCGGAGCCTGTGCTCCGCAATGGGAGAGGCCACAACAGTGAGAGGCCCGCATACCGCAAAAAAAAAAAGAAAGATATTCTCCATAATTTATAGGACTGAAGACTTTCACATAGTGTGTGTGTGTGTGCGCACCTGCGTGCATTGTAAAATTTTAATGGAGGAAATGCTGTCAAACAGATAGCCTTATTTCTTTCAAATATGAAAGACAGGAAGGGAACAATCAAGAATATGATGAAGTTTCCTATTATGAAAGGACATGATCATTATTTGCCTGAATATACCCTCTCAAAGACAGTTATAAAAAGTTTCAACAGTGAAAACTATTTGATTGTTTCCTTAATTATAGGTATTTATCTCATAAATATTTTTTTAAATAAAAAATTTTACTTGTCTAATCTTAACTATGAAAATTCTACTTCCAATGACCAAAATATCCAAAAGAAAATCAAAGACCTTCAAAAAATTAAGGACAAAATAGTATTTTAAAAATTAGTTTGTCCAATATTTTAATCTGAATTAGTCATTCAAACAAGATACCATAGTGGATATATTTTTTTTTTTAATTAAGCCATTATAATCTCAGAAGTGTGAGTTTCTGGTAGAAAACTTTAACGCTATTTGTTATTATATTTCCTAGCAAACAAATTTAAGTTGCTGACATTTTACAGTAACTTTTATGTTTAGACAGTTCTCTAAACATAGGATGAAAAGAGAATGCAGCTTCCAAACCAACCTTCAGGCAGATTGATAAATCCATGCTTACCAACCTCAGCTGGGTCTTTAACATGCCCAGCGATCCTATCATGCTTATATAATTAGCTCTCTTGTTCCCATTCTCCTCAACTACTATTTAAGAATTTTTCCATTCTCCTCAAGTCTAACAACCTTCCAATAATTTCATCTTTCTTAGCTATTGATATCACCTCCTCCCTTAGAGAGAAATGAGTGTTCAGTGCACCACAAAATCTAACAATCTACTGGTATCACTAGTGTTACAGTGATAACAAGGTTATAACCTGTTATAACAAGGTTTCTCCTAACAAGGGTCCCTATCTTCCTTTCTTCTCAGAAACCTTTTTCTACAAAGATGATCTTTCTCTCGTAGTTCTTTACTTCTACCTGGTACTGTCTTATTAACAGTATTTAATTCTGTTTTTTTTTTTTCGTATTAAAATTTACTGACCTACTCCCCTCATCTCAGATCTTCTAGCCTACCATCCTGTAACTCCTCTCCACAGTAAGTCAGGCAAACTTCTTGACAGACAGCTCTATTCATTTTCTCCATGTCCTTACCTAATTTTCATTTTTCAACCTAAGACTAACTACCTCCATGTCCACCATTCCACTGAGAACTGTACTTGACAAAATAACCTGTGGCTTCCTTGTACTTAAGTGCCAAGGTCCCTTTCGGTATTTACATAACCTGGCCACTCAGCAGCTTGGGGACTGATTATCCCTGCATTTCTCTTGAATTGTTTTTACCCTTGCTTCTCTGCCACCACAGTTCTTTGCTTTTCTTCCCAATTAGTGGGATCCTCTTTCTTAATCTCCTCTGCACACTCTGTTTCCTTTATATGCTATATTTAATACTGAATTTCCTCGGTCTTCTATTTTAGGCCCTCTTCTTTCCTCACTTTAAATTTTCTCTCATACTTTAAAATGTCATTTATAGACCCAACTCTTTATATATTTCAAAATACCCTGGACAATTTCCTAAACAACCCCTTTGATCTCTACACTAGGAATACAGATTATTTACAATACTCTTAGAAGGCAGCCTGTCTAGCACGGAACTCATCTTTCCAACGAAAAAAAATGTGCCTGCCAAATAAATAGAACCAACGTTTTAAGTATTTGTCCAGGTTGAATATCTTTGCATAAATCTTCTTTCCTTCATTTCCTTCACCACCAAACCAATTCAATAATTTGTGGGTTGTACAAAACAGTAACAACAACGAAAACAACAACAAAAGCCCTCCAAAAATCTCTCAGATTCAATCATCAATTTCTCTATATTAGTAATGCCTACCCTATTATTTCTTAGACTCTTTCATGAAGCTTCTTAGTAACCTCTTTGCTTCAGTCTTTTTCTTTGCTGTTGTTTGGTGTTTAAACCCCACTAGTCTTGTTTTCCTCCAGTCCATTTCCAAAAGTGCAAACAGGTTTAACTTTATGACATACAAATCTGAAGCGTATATGACCTCATGTAAAACTCTTCAAGGTTTCTCATTAGCCTAAGATGAAGAACAAAGTTCATACTAGGATTTATAAGTTAATAATTTCCTAAATCATACTGTAACTCTCTAAAGTTAGTTCTCAATTCTTCAGCCATGTTTTAATTTCTCAATTACACCAATCTCGTTTTAGTTCAGGTTATCACATGTTCCCATTAATTCCTTCTGCCTAGAATTATCTCAACCATCCCCAAGTTGCTCTTCATTTAATTAATTCTCACTTATTATTTAAGTTTTAGCTTCAAAATCATTTTCTCCAGGAAAACTACCCTAATTATCCATGCAAATTGCATTCATCAACTTGATGCTCTTTTTTCATACTGCATTTGGACTTCAAAACAGTCCTCTGAACTCCATTGTCTTTATCTTCTACTTCCTGTTTGATATGTTCCCTTGGACAATGCATAGGCATCTAATAATTAACAACTCCAAACCTAAACTCTTCCCAGAACCTGCTTCTCACAGTTTCCCCCACAAAGTAATTGATAATTTTATGTGCTAAATATCTTAGGATCATTCTTGAATCCTCTTTCCCTTATACTGCGCATCAGTGGTAGTTGTGTCTTTATGTTTCCAGATCTCAGCAGTGTCTCACTGCTTCCACCACTGCTCTCCTAGTCCAAGCCATTGTTGTTCTTACATAGATGATGATAGCTGCTAGACCTGTTGCCCTGCTTCTGCCCTTGCTCCTTTCAGTCTTTTTCCAATACAAGGAGAGGACATGGATAAGGTTTGAGGTTTAGAGGCAGAAACTTGTAGAATTTTCTCTGTGAAGTAAGAGGAGAGGCCAAATGATGGGTCGGTGTAAGATTTAAGGAAAATGGGCAATAGTTGCAACAGTAATTGTGATCAATGTGTGATCAGTGTTAAATGGCCAAGTTGTGAATGATATTGGGAAAATAATAATGAAAATGCTAATACCAGGCCTCCAAGCAGGGTAAGAAGAATTATAAAAACAGGAGTAGTTATATTTGAAATAAGGAGTTTAAGCATTAATAGGTGTCCTGCTAAAGTCAGACAACATGCATTTAGTAATGACTGATAGAATAAGACGCGAAGTCTGAGAAGTGTATGAATTTGTCAGACGCGAAGTCTGAGAGGTGTATGATGTCACATGTGGAACAATATCTGTTGATGCTGCCTGGCCATTAGGGAAGACTGTGAAGGGAAAAGACTGATCTTTTTGGAGCCAAGCAGTATTTTAATAAATGGCCACTCAACAATATTTATTTAATCCCTACCATGCTAGGCACTGGGAAATCAATTTTTTAAAAAAAGATACGGTCTTCTCTATAAAATAATTTTGTATTTAATAAGTAATAGGGGTAAATACACATAATAAAAATAGAATAAAACACAACCTATAAAAGAAGTAAAGAAGACATTGCTCAGGATATAACCAGTTCCACAAAAGCTGGGAAAAGGATAGAGAGTCTCAGAAACTTCTGATATAGCAAGTCTTCTCAAAGCATATTAACCAACGGCAAAGAATTTTAATAGAATTAATAGGAAGTTAACTTAAAATTAAAAAAATAGAGAGTATTCAATACCTGATAAAGTTACTTAATTATAAACAATAAGAGATATCTTAGTTCTTTACTATTCATAATGCAGCACATAAATTCTGTGAAATAGATAGGAAGACCATATAGGTATTAGTTAAAATCCTCCTCTGAAAGCATTACTCCAAGGTATCTGGATTTTCAACTTAACAAATAGATTTTTGCATGTATATCTGAATAACTAAAATTAGCTAAATTTAATTTAAATATGAATATATTTGAAAATTGAAATCTGTCAGCATTAAGATGTATGTTGCATGGCTGATAGTAATTTTTTTTAATTGATTTATTTTTTCCAGAAGTTTCAACAGCATGCCTAAAATTGTTTGGTAGTACTTCCTATAAGTATATGTGGTTAGATGGCAGACTGGGTCAAATGGAAGGACCATTTATTCAAATGAGGATATATAAATATTTATAGAAACTTTGCTTTTTTATTTCAAAAATATAGACATTCAAAATACTGTAATAAAGACAGTTGCTAACAAGACGGCTCTAGTAACAATTTTTTCAAGACAAAAAAGCTTACAATGGCAACTAGCAAAGTTTTTTTTTATTCTCTGCGATGTACTCTGCCAGTTTTCTTCTGTACCAGCTGCTGTACAACATTGTCAGCCACATGCTCTTAGAGTCTCAATATGTCTTTAGGCCACAGAGTAGTAGAGCTGATACAATATCTGCAAAACTTTAAATTTAGTGTATCTGATTTCTTGGCTTGACAGGAAAATAATAAACTTTAAACCCATCAGTGAAAACAAAATTACTGATCAAATTTTTTTATTATATAATGTCTTACTGTGGTAAGACATTAAAAGGGAGGCATGAGGTGAATCTTCTTTCATTTTGTTTTGTCATGAGTTGTTACACACGTGAAGTAAATGTACAATCTCCTCTCATCCGCGGTGGTGAAAAGGGCAATACAGATAGTGCTCAGGTAAGTCAATTGGTTCAACATCATATAAGCTTTAAAAAACAAAACAAACAAACAAAAAAAAAAACCTGCTGTTCAGAAGCAGCAAGACTAAAGGAATTAAGCTTCAGATATATGGAACATTGCCTTTTATGAATCTAGGCCTTTTTAAAAAATGCTTTTACCAACATTTTTTTTTTTTTTTTTTTTGCGGTACGTGGGCCTCTCAGTGTTGTGGCCTCTCCCGTTGCGGAGCACACGCTCCGGATGCGCAGGCTCAGTGGCCATGGCTCACGGGCCCAGCCACTCCGCGGCACGTGGGATCTTCCCGGACCGGGGCACGAACCCGCGTCCCCTGCATCGGCAGGCGGACTCTCAACCACTGCGCCACCAGGGAAGCCCTACCAGCATTTTTAATTCTCCATTCTGTGTTGGTCAAGCAACTATGAGAGTATTCTGTATGATGAGATAAACTTTAAAGAGATTTAGAAAGACAAAAATGTTGAATTATATTCAAGTTAAATCTTTAAAGAACTCAGTATCTAATGTTTATGTAGTTTGGTGTCAACTGAAATTTAAATGCAAAACCTAGCATGGATCTCAATGAGTTTTCTTTGACATTATAAACTAGGAAACTACTCTAATGGAGAGTCCAGGTCACATTTATGGTTATTATTTTCATGTAAATAATGATAATCTTGGGCTAACGTTTGACCCTGGTAAAAGGTCAAATACTTTTACAATGAAACCTGTCATGGAGGAGAAGGAAAGAAAGGGTAATGGCAGTGGGGCTGTTTTAAACGTCTATGCTTTTAATCTCTTTTTCCTATACAAGGGAAAGAAATATTTTGTTTATGTGCCATATCAACAAGGCTCAAACCAACTGAATGAGGCAACAAAGTAAACTCATTCAGATCTGATCCAGTAAAAATAAGACTGAGTAAAGTATTTCGTGTTAAGTTTGGAAAATATTACCACCAAACTGGATAGGTTCCTGAAACCCCGGGCCATTTTCTCATCTGGCACTATGCTCAGAAATCTGTTCCAAGTGTAGCACTCAATCCCACCAGCCCACCAACTTTTCAAAAACCACACTTTCTAAATGGTTCTCGTGAATGAGGGAAGAACTAGACATTATGTCAATACGTTTGCCATCAGGACAGCTTCATGTTCTTATTTGTATCTTCAACAACAATCTTCCGTGTTGTGTTAAACTTACTTCTGTCTGCTTGCATGTTCTCTCTTTTGCTTTTTCTCTGCAAAATTATTTAAATACTTCATACACAGGAAGCTCAGTTCTAATCTGAATACAAATTAACAATGCGTTTTTAAAAATGTGGCCAGACATTGCAATTTAGCTGACTTAGTATATATATACTTCTTTTTAAGAATCTCTTGGCTATTGCATTGGCATTTATTTATAACTATTGTGTTGCTATATATACAACTCTCCCTTTTATTTATTCTTTCAATAAAAGAGCACTTAGAATAGATTAATTGAATAAAATGTTAAAAAAAAATGTCAGCCACTAAATTTTCACTAGTAGTAGGAAGTCAGTTAGCTATGGAATGGACCTTTATAGTGAAGTGTATTAACTTTGATTTACACAGTGTTTGAAATCAGAAACTTGTGAGCTGGACTGCTGAACTCCATTTTCCTTTGTTCTAAACACTTCAACAGTCCAACATTTGGGGAAGAGATGAGGGCCAATGGTGAAAACATTTTAGAGCTGACAGTTGTGTGCCAATGCCAGGATTCTTTTACAAATGGAACAGTATTTAAATTCAAAATCGGTTTAAACACAATGTTGTTTTTTAAACATAGCCATTTAAATATTAACCTGTGAGTATTGGGGGGGGAAAGAAACTAACAGAATATGTTTGTCTTCTGCAGAATTCAACCAAAACTACTTTTTCTACCACATTTTCTTATTGGAATAAGAATGTCTTATTGGAATATTCTTAGCAATTAAAGACAAAATACCAAAAATCACTTAGACTCCTCCTATTATACCTTACCCCAGTATCCAATAGTTCTCCATTTTATTTCTATTTCATCTCCTAACATCTCACAATGCATCCTTAGTATCAGTTTAGGGCCTCAGTGTCTGTCCTCATAAATATTGCCTGCAGGATACAGCAGTGCCACTGAAGTCTAATGGTGCCCCTAGAGCTGTATAGTGCATGACCTAGGTGGGTATATGGGATGATCATAATTACAACAGTAATTACTGGCACCTCTACCCTATGCACCTGTCCTCTAATCCTCCATTAGAGTTTATTTTTTAAGTGAAAATTGGATTTATAGCCTCCCTAGTATCTGTCTCTTAGTGACTTCTTATACAGGATAATTCTTGTCACCACTTATGGATTAACCAGTTTCATCCATGAATGCATTTTTTGCTGTGGTGTTACCAAACTACTCTGAGTCTTCTTAACATGTTTCTTGCCTCTATTAGGCCATGTAACTTTGTCTGAAATGCCAATTGCACTCTTGTTCAGCCAAAAAATACAATTTATTCTTCAAAACTTTACTCAGTTTCCATCCTCATTAAGGCTTTGCTTTCCTGATTCCACAATAAATATAATCAATCACTTTTTCCTCTGTGCTTAATCTGCTGCTTGAGCATACTTTTACTAATAATTCCACTACACTGTATTGAAATCTCTTAAAACTTACCAGGGAGTGAGTTTCTTGAAGGCAAGGTAAATGCATTTCATCTTTGGATGAGTTCTTTGAAACTAAAATGACTTCACCTATAGAACATACTCACCAATTTTGATAGAAACAAATCATACATATAATAAAATCTTAATATAGAAAGTAGAAATATAGAATCCTCTTCCTTGTTATCTCCAAAGAAGTACAGTACTTTCATATAATTTGACAGCCAACTCAAATTCTTTTGAAAAAAGATGAAACATATACATTTCAATACATTCAAAACACATATCAAAAAAATAAATTCTTGGCCTTCCCTGGTGGCACAGTGGCTGAGAGTCCGCCTGCCGATGCAGGGGACATGGGTTCGTGCCCCGGTCCGGGAAGATCCCACATGCCGCGGAGCGGCTGGGCCCATGAGCCATGGCCGCTGGGCCTGTGCATCCAGAGCCTGTGCTCCGCAATGGGAGAGGCCACAACAGTGAGAGACCCGCGTACCGCAAAAAAAAAATTAAAAAATAAAAATAAATTCTTGTCCCTCAAAGTACATCTCTTTTGTTCTGTATTTATTTTGGTATGCTACTTGATGAAAAGAGAGCTTGAGGATTAATGCGGAAAGCCATGTATGTTATCAGCATTCATTTAATCCACCCAGTTTATTAATAAGGATTAATCAAGCAGTCGTTACATGTATAACACTATGAGGCAACATGGGAAATAAGAGAAGTAGAGGACATGATTCCTGACTTGAAGATCTTAGTGTACACTTGGAGAGACACAACTACTATGTTTAGAATATAAGTGAGGTAGACTCTAATCTACATTGGCAAAATGTGTTCAGTGCCACAATAGAACAATATTAGAATGTTACATTGAAGCTACACTCTTTTATCTTAAATTCTGCATTTTTTCTAAGTTTCGAAGTATAACATAAAAAGCCAAGCCGTACTAGAGACCAAGGAAAAGGGGAAAAATCTGTAATACCCTGTTTTTATTTAATTTTTTAGATTTTATTATGGAATTTTGGCATTGTTATTTTTAAAATATCACACTAGATATTATTTATCTTGATTACTGAAGGTTTTGGCATTCTCTTAAATTTTGCACCCAAGGTGAATACCTTACTACCTTCACCCTAGTCCCAGCCCTGCGTACTTATGTTAAATGCTCTTTTCCCTTGTATTCCTTGCATATCATCAAGGATTTCCTAATTAAAAAAAAAAAAAATTACATACGTAAACATGGAGTTTGTATTTTTTAAAAATGTTCCTTGCCTTTTATGAACTGCTAAACTCCACCAACCCACAGAGCAAATTAGACTTTTACTGACAAAGTGGACAGTTTAGATTAATGCTAACATCTCAGCTTTCGCTTGATTTTTGTGTTTACTTATTCATGTGAAAGCCTTGAGCAAAGCAACTAAGGCATTTTAATATCTTTGTCAGTTTTGATTGTGAAATGTTTATAAAATGTGTTTTGAAAGCATGACTGGGGTATCTTGGGGGAAAAAGGTGGCTTATGAGAAGAAAGTGCATTTGCTTATTGTTAAGTTTTTAGACTGTAAACCTACAACATACAGCCTTTCAATCAGGAAACTTTTTTATTTGATACATGTATGAGAATACATGCGGTAGAAAAATATTAACTTAGATTTCATATATTTCGGGTATGAGTCTGAATTGTTGACTTACCAGCATTCAGTAATATTCAGAGGAGATTTTTTGCTTTGGCTGGAAGTCATCTCGGGGGGAAAAAAGCTCAAGTGATCATACGCCCCTGTCTGAGAGGATATTCATCCTTACCAAATTGCTGTGTGCTGTTTTCTCTCCTTGACATTCCTGCCAAAGACTGCCCTGGCATTAAAAGCCAATTATTTCTCATTCTTAGAATCCTATAAGATTTCCAGAGCCACCTCACAAAGAGGCATACAAACCCCCTACCATCACTGTGCTATGGGATTATTTCACGGTATAGATTGGACTAATATTATAACCTGCAGGACTCCTAGCTTCTTGGCGTGAGGAGAGTTTCTAGTATTTTGCAGAGCAGTTAGTGCAAGTAAAAAAAAAACTTTACTCTTTAAGATCCTTTAAAAAAATTCTCTGAAAATATTGTTGTCTTAAAATGTTTTTTAAAAATACTTGTTGCTGAATTTGTTTTTGTGGAGCTTTAAAGTGAAGTAACTGCATTGATAAAATATTTTACTGGCCATTGCATGGTACAGGCTACATTTTTGAATCATATAATCAGAACCTTATAAATGAAGAATTTCTTAGAAGTCATCTAGCTAAATATCCTTATTTTTAGAAGAGGAAACTAAAGCATCAAAAAACTAAATGACTTATTCAGTGGCTCATATGTACTTAGTGACAGAACCTGTATTGGAACTGAGATCTTCTGTCTATAACTGCAAAGTGCAGTGATTGCATTTCCTGGAAAATTGAGTGGTAATTTCAATATAACTTCATCAATGATATAAATGCTTAAGAAAAAGATGTCCTAGGTAAAAAAGTTGCTTTTTTTTTTCCTGACTATCGTGGAGCCATTAAAAATGGTAGATGCTATGGACTGAATGTTTGTGTCATCCCAAATTTCATATGCTAAACCCCAATGTGTTGGTATTTGGAGGTAGGGCCTTTGAGAGATGATTAGGATTAGTTTAGGTCATGAGGGTAGAGCCCCCATGAAAGGATTAGTGTCCTTACAAGAAGATGAAGAGACCAGAACTTTTTCTCTCTGCCATTTAGGATACAGGGAGAAGGTAGTTGCCTGTGAATCAGAAGGTGGGCCCTCACCAAGAACATGACCATGCTGACACCCTGATATCAAACTTTCAGGCTTCAAAACTGTGAGAAATAAATGTTTCTTATCTAAACCACTCAGTCTATCTAAACCAAGAGGAAATATTTACTGGTAAAATCACAAGGATGTGGGACCTCTTAAGCAAAGAACTTTAGCTCTAGTCCACGTAGAATAAAGAGACATGAGGAGTTTCAGTCTAGAAGAGGGATATGGCTCTTTCGTTCAAGGTCATACCAGCTACATGGGGTGAAGATGTTTCTCCACCTCTTTCCTGCTGTCTTTACATCTCTGCTTCCTGTCTTCTCTAGGTAACTCTTAACTACAATTCACACTCTCACAGGCACTTACATGTGCATTCACCCCAACCGCACATGCATACAAACACACATACACAGCCACCCACCCCTCACTTCTTCCATAAATAATACTCTTCAGATATAATACCATCAACATATATATTTAGAATAATATTTAGAATATTATTTATTTATTTCCATAAATAAAGGTTTATGGAAGATCCCATAAACCCAAAACAATAAGTATTTCTTTCACTCTGCAAGGAAGCAGTTCTGCTAAACAAGCACCCCAGTGTTTGACTGTAACCACTATTTCAGTAAGTTTTAAGTCATAGTCACTACTTAAGTATGAGATCAATCAAAAATTCGTTTTTTTCCAAGAACAGTGGATGAGAAATTGATTTATATTTATAAATATAAGAATAATTCTAGGGATTTTTCCAAAACAAATTGATTTCTTCCAAAGTTTAATTGCTGTATCCAAAAAATTCTAGAAATTTTTAAATTACACTTTGAAGCTTCAAAAAAATATATTTAGATTCCAAGTTACCTGGATATGTAATATTCTTAAAGCAAGACTTGATGGTTAATTGGTGTAGTGTGGTTGGGGTTAAATGTTTTTGGCTTGGACAACTAAATGGAATGTGGTACCTATAAGACAACCCAGAACTTGTTTCCATGAAATCACTGGGTATATGTGACTTGGAACTTAGATGAAGGAAATGGGATAGAGAAAATACTAATGGATTCCTCAACATACAGATGGTAACTAAAGCCAAAGGAGTGGACAAGATAATGAGGGGAGAGTGGACAGAGTTGGAAGAGATGGGTGCAAAGGACTATGCCCTGAACATCACAAACCTTTAAGGCACAGACGTAAAAAGAGACAAAGGGGCCAATAACATAGGATAGAATGCAGGGAATTGTGATTTCACAAGAGTGAAAAGAAAGCCCTTCACAAAAGAAAATCAGGTCAATAGTATCAAATCTTACTAAGATATCAGATAAGATATCTAAAAATCTTCTACAGAATTGGGAGAAAGGCAATAATGTGACACTTTGTGGAGAGCAGTTTCATTGGAGTTATTAGAGGGCAACATAGATGGCACAGGGCTGTTGGTGAGTGAAATGTGTCCACCTTGGACAGTTAGTGTTTAGACTTTATTTATTTTTTTTTTTTTTTGCGGTACACGGGCCTCTCACTGTTGTGGCCTCTCCCGTTGCGGAGCACAGGCTCCGGACGCACAGGCACAGCGGCCATGGCTCACGGGCCTAGCTGCTCCGCAGCATGTGGGATCCTCCCGGACCGGGGCACGAACCCGTGTCCCCTGCATCAGCAGGCAGACTCTCAACCACTGTGCCACGAGGGAAACCCTAGACTTTAAATAAAAGAATCCAACAGACCTGTAGCTGAAAGGGGAGGAGTTTCATGAGGGGGTCGTAGATCAAGATTAGGTATTTGGATTTGTTTTATGCTTCTCATCCTACCATGGAAAAAGTTTGTTTCAGTTGAAATACAAATGGGAGGTAGCCCAAGGAAAGGGAGAGATTGAAAATCCCAGAAAGAAAAGAAAATCTATGGAGTAAAGTCTCTGGGGAAATAGACCCCAGCACCTAGGCCTTAGATAAGGTGGGAAGGCTTCTCCAGACAAGGAGAAAAGGAGAGTTACACTTGCATATCAGTTTGTAAGATTGGTTCCAAGCTGTTAAGAAGCTTCCTTTTGTTGATTTTTTAAGTCTGTAAATAAAGAGGTATGGTTATTTTCTAAGAATGAGGTGAGGGATTATTAAGATGAGAAGTTTGAGCTATATATATCTCCTCAGATGTCTTTCCATCATGTAAAATTAAGTTTTTCAGAATTATTCTTTGCTTCAAATAGTCTCTCTTTTTTTTCTTTACTCTTTCTGTAATGTTCAATTCTCCAGATTTCCTAGCTTTTTTAGACTCCTTTCTCTCACTTTGAGTCTACTCCCTGTGTACTTTCAACTCATCTAGGAAGTCAGCAGTCTCATTGTTTCTTTCTTCCCAATGTCTTGCATTGCATTGTTCATTTCTCTTTAACCATATTGGTATTACATCTATAATCAATAAATTCCTGTGTCATTGTTATAGCTTTCCTGGTCTTAGCAGCTCCCCTTCTTTCCACATCATCTCCCGCATTGTTGGCAGATTACTTAACACTGCATCAACTTGTCATTCCCTTGCTAAAACTTTCACTGTTTCCCCTGTGCTGACAGGATAAAATCCAATCTCTTTTCATGAAATACAAAGCTCTTTATTATGGGCCTAAACTACCTGTAACAATTTATGTTCAAGTAATGCCAACCAGATTGGCAACTTCGACAACAAGAATATGTTCTTTTGATCCATATCTCATTTCAGAATTCATAACACTGCTTTTGTCATCCTTTTCCTCAGTTTGGAATGCAGTCTAAATATGACCAGTTCTATAAAAAGCTGACCTTTCAAGTACTTTGTATTCTGAGAAATCTACCTAGACTCTCTTCCACCAATCTCCTTCCTCTAACTTAAATAACATTATATATGAAGACGTACAGATGACCAAGAGGCACATGAAAAGATGCTCAACGTCGCTAATTATTAGAGAAATGTAAATCAAAACTACAATAAGATATCACCTAACACCAATCAGAATATCCATCATCAAAAAGTCTACAAACAGTAAATGCTGAAGAGGGTGTGGAGAAAAGGGAACCCTCCTACACTGTTGGTGGGAATGTGAATTGGTGCAGCCCACTCACAATGCCTCTTCCCTGTGGCACTGCACATACTTCTAGCAGCAAGCACACTCCACATCCTACTCCCACCCCATGTAACATCATGTTCACAGCAGGAAGAAATAAAAGTGACTTTGGGGAGTTTTCAGAGCATGGTCCAGACAGGGAACAGCTGAGATCACTTGACTGTGCCAATGAGTCTATGTGTCCATGCTTTCCTGAGTGTGTGCCTGGCCACATGTACAGCATACGGTTATATAGTTCAGGGTTCTCCCTCACTGAGTCAGTTGTGAGGACTAGTACTGTTCCTGCTTACTCTTAAGCTCTCACACAGGTAGAACATGTTTAGGCTGTGAACATGTCTGATAAAATGACATCCATGGAGTTATGAGGCCCTTATGCAGGGCACAACCCAGACAGACACAGGAAGAGCTTTTATGTTATCCTTCCATTTCTCCCTATCCTACTTCAGGATAAAATCTAAACAATTTGTGGCATTTAAATTACTTGACGGTTTCGTCCCTGCATCCCCTGCTCCTATACACAAAGAAAATTTGAATCCTAAAGAACTGTTTTCAGATCACCAAGGAATGTTATAATATAGTATAGTGAGATGCTAGTATAATGATAAAATCCCCGTTTCATCACATATTTGTTGTGTGATCTTAAACATGTAACATGTTTCATCTTAGTTTAATTTCATAGAATTTCATTTTTATCTTATGTTTAAGTTTATAAGATTTCTTCTGGTTAAAATACACATTGCTTCCTTTTGCTTGTTGAAAATTCCTACATATAATTAAAGTAGGCATTTTGATTGAACATTGATAATACAATCTGAAAAATAATAAGGAGCCATAAAACAATTTTACTTAAAATAGGGTGGTAGGTCAAAGGCATGAGGGTAATCAGAGAGGGCTTCAAGAAGGAGGTGTCACATAGGATGGGCCTGAAAAGAAGATAAACACTAAAGAGAAAGATCACAAGAAAGGAGCATTCTATTTAGACAAAAATATGCTGAAATACAAAATATTGAGATTTGTAAAAGGAAAGAGATAACTGCTTTTCACAAAATCCTGAGATATGAGAAAAAGAGTAGAGGAAATAAAATAGAAAGATTGTTTAATCCAAAACTGTGGGTTCTAGTTTAATAAGGTTGACCTTTGTCCTATGGGTGATAAAGGGCCGTACATTTTTCTTGAGGAGAAGGTAGACATAACCAGAGTTGTACTTGAGGAAAATTTTTTTTTTTTTTTTACTTTCAACATATTGCTACTCCAAAATTTCCTTCATGGTATGCTGTTAATCAGTCAACACCACCACCTCCATCTTCTACTACATACATCCATAAACACAGACCAAATTTGTTACCAATTCTTGGCACTGCTTCTTACGAACAAACTGCCTTAGGTAGTACCTTGCTTATATTAAGTATGTTAGGGTTAACCACAACCACTGTGATCTGAGCCATAACCATCTTTCTCCAGGATTACTGTAACATGCTCCTAACTGGTTTCCCTGTTTCCATTACTGACCCTCCTGAGTCGGTCCCCATTAAGGGACCTTCTGCCCTGTGTCTTTCAAGCCAATAGAACAAAACCCAGTTCAGTTCAGAAGCAAAGGAAAGCTTTATTCTTTGATCAAAGAATGGAGAGTTGCGAACCCGTGCTCTAGAGTACATGCAGTCCAGAGAGGCTGGGGGCAGGGCTGCTTTAAAGGGATCTCATCAGCGGGGCGGGGCCGGAGTTCTCTCAAGGCTGGGGCAGGCACAGCTCTGCTATCTGTTCAGGCTCCAGATGGCAGTGCTGGGCACAGTGTCTCTGCACACAACCTGCTGTCACCATCTTGAATTGAGTGTCGTGCGCAGCACTTCTTCACCCGGCCTGAAGAGCTGAAGTGTCGTTGGCACAGACATTTCGTACCAGGAACTCTGGTCTGAAGTGCCAGGTTCAAGGTCTCTACATGGGGCACTCTGTGAGCAAGTGAAACTAGACTAAGCACAAAGGAAGAAAGCTTAGACTTTATTACCCAGATTCTATTTTTTTTTCACATCTTTATTGGAGTATAATTGCTTTACAATGGTGTGTTTCTGCTTTACAAAAAATGAATCAGTTATATATATACATATTCCCATATCTCTTCCCTCTTGTGTCTCCCTCCCTCCCACCCTCCCTATCCCACCTCTCCAGGAGATCACAAAGCACCGAGCTGATCTCCCTGTGCTATGCGGCTGCTTCCCACTAGCTATCTACCTTACATTTGGTATTGTATATATGTCCATGCCTCTCTCTTGCTTTGTCACAGCTTACCCTTGCCCCTCTCCATATCCTCAAGTCCATTCCCTAGTAGGTCTGTGTCTTTATTCCTGTCTTACCCCTAGGTTCTTCATGACATTTTTTTTTCCTTAAATTCCATATATATGTGTTAGCATACGGTATTTGTCTCTCTCTTTCTGACTTACTTCCCTCTGTATGACAGACTCTATGTCTATCCACCTCATTATAAATAGCTCAATTTCGTATCTTTTTATGGCTGAGTAATATTCCATTGTATATATGTGCCACATCTTCTTTATCCATTCATCTGATGATGGACACTTAGGTTGTTTCCATCTCCAGGCTATTGTAAATAGAGCTGCAATGAACATTTTGGTACATGACTCTTTTTGAATTATGGTTTTCTCAGGGTTTATGCCTAGTAGTGGGATTGCTGCATCATCTGGTAGTTCTATTTGTAGTTTTTTAAGGAACCTCCATACTGTTCTCCACAGTGGCTGTATCAATTTACATTCCCACCAACAGTTTAAGAGGGTTCCCTTTCCTCCACACCCTCTCCAGCATTTATTGTTTCTAGATTTTTTGATGATGGCCATTCTGACTGGTGTGAGATGATATCTCATTGTAGTTTTGATTTGCATTTCTCTAATGATTAGTGATGTTGAGCATTCTTTCATGTGTTTGTTGGCATTCTGTATATCTTCTTCGGAGAAATGTCTATTTAGGTCTTCTGCCCATTTTTGGATTGGGTTGTTTGTTTTTTTGTTATTAAGCTGTATGAGCTGCTTATAAATTTTAGAGATTAATCCTTTGTCAGTTGCTTCATTTGCAAATATTTTCTCCCATTCTGAGGGTTGTCTTTTGGTCTTGTTTATGGTTTCCTTTGCTGTGCAAAAGCTTTGAAGTTTCATTAGGTCCCATTTGTTTATTTTTGTTTTTATTTCCATTTTTCTAGGAGGTGGGTCAAAAAGGATCTTGCTGTGATTTATGTCATAGAGTGTCCTGCCTATGTTTTCCTCTAAGAGTTTTATAGTTTCTGGGCTTACATTTAGGTCTTTAATCCATTTTGAGCTTATTTTTGTGTATGGTGTTAGGGAGTGATCTAATTTCATACTTTTACATGTACCTGTCCAGTTTTCCCACCACCACTTATTGAAGAGACTGTCCTTTCTCCACTGTACATTCCTGCCTCCTTTATCAAAGATCAGGAAGAAATAGAAAATATGAACAGACCAGTCACAAGCACTGAAATTGAAACTGTGATTAAAAACCTTCCAACAAACAAAAGCCCAGGACCAGATGGCTTCACAGGTGAATTCTATCAAACATTTAGAGAAGAGCTAACACCTATCCTTCTCAAACTCTTCCAAAATATAGCAGAGGGAGGAACACTCCCAAACTCATTCTACGAGGCCACCATCACCCTGATACCAAAACCAGACAAGGATGTCACAAAGAAAGAAAACTACAGGCCAATATCACTGATGAACATAGATGCAAAAATCCTCAACAAAATACTGGCAAACAGAATCCAACAGCACATTAAACGGATCATACACCATGAGCAAGTGGGGTTTATTCCAGGAATGCAAGGATTCTTCAATATATGCAAATCAATCAACGTGATACACCATATTAACAAACTGAAGGAGAAAAACCATATGATCATCTCAATAGATGCGGAGAAAGCTTTCGACAAAATTCAGCACCCATTTATGACAAAAACCCTGCAGAAAGTAGGCATAGAGGGAACTTTCCTCAACATAATAAAGGCCATATGTGACAAACCCACAGCCAACATTGTCCTCAATGGTGAAAAACTGAAAGCATTTCCACTAAGATCAGGAAAAAGACAAGGTTGCCCACTCTCACCACTCTTATTCAATATAATTTTGGAAGTTTTAGCCACAGCAATCAGAGAAGAAAAGGAAATAAAAGGAATGCAAATCGGAAAAGAAGAAGTAAAGCTGTCACTGTTTGCAGATGACATGATACTGTACGTAGAGAATCCTAAAGATGCTACCAGAAAACTGCTAGAGCTAATCAATGAATTTGGTAAAGTAGCAGGATACAAAATTAATGCACAGAAATCTCTGGCATTCCTATACACTAATGATGAAAAATCTGACAGTGAAATCAAGAAAACACTCCCATTTACCATTGCAACAAAAGAATAAAATATCTAGGAATAAACCTACCTAAGGAGACAAAAGACCTGTATGCAGAAAATTATAAGACACTGATGAAAGAAATTAAAGATGATACAAATAGATGGAGAGATATACCATGTTCTTGGATGGGAAGAATCAACATTGTGAAAATGACTCTACTACCCAAAGCAATCTACAGATTCAATGTAATCCCTATCAAACTACCACTGGCATTTTTCACAGAACTAGAACAAAAAATTTCGCAATTTGTATGGAAACACAAAAGACCCCGAATAGCCAAAGCAATCTTGAGAACGAAAAAGGAGCTGGAGGAATCAGGCTCCCTGACTTCAGACTATACTACAAAGCTACAGTAATCAAGACAGTATGGTACGGGCACAAAAAGAGAAAGATAGATCAATGGAACAGGATAGAAAGCCCAGAGATAAACCCACGCACATATGGTCACCAGATTCTATTTTTGTTTCCCAGGAATTGTTAATGGGCTTTGCCGGTGACAAATCCCTCCTGTACCTTTTGTCCTGCTTTTCATTCTTGAGGGGTGCAGAGGGACACAGTTTTGTCTTCTGTAACTACTTCTTGCCGAGTGTGGATGTCATCATAACCCCAGGTAGAGGAGCAGAATTTTTTCCAGCCGCCTTTAGATGTGTTTGATGGTTACCAGGCGTCAGCCCTACCTGTTTGTATCTCTGAGCGACCATCATTTGTCTAACCTTTTGGAGACAAAATGTCCAAGTATTAGCAAGAATATTAGAATAATGGTCACATGTCAAATTTTTTTCTGAAAATGAAGGTATCTAGGTTTTTTGCCTGTGCCCTGATGTTGAGGTCACTGCCATGGCCTGAATATCCCTGGTTACACTTTGGTTGTTTTTTGCACGAGAAGCTTCAAGTCAGAGAGAGGTTCACATGAGTAGTCAAGGGGGTTCATTGGCCCAAGTTGTCTCTCTGGAGGTTGGGGCCCAGGGCCCTCTTCATTCCAGTGTGAACTCCCCTACAACTTCAGAGGAGAATGGGTGGTTAGGATCACTAAGTAGAATCTGTTCCACTTAGGAGTGAGCTGACTTTGTGGGCTGCCTGTTTTCCAGGTTTTTAGGTGCACCCCATCTCCTGAAAGGGGTGGAGGGCCAGATTGACGGGCATGGGCAGCATCCGGTCACCATATTCTGTGGGAACTTTCATGGTCACTCCTACCTGAAGGGCACACTTGAGTTGTTCCATTTCAAGGGGGTTAAGGTGTCCCTTCTCTCAGACTTGGGGAATGGTTCTATGGTAACAGGAGTTTAAATGCACTTAACTTTAACTTATCCTTTGGGACTAACTGCATGCGGAGCAGGGCAATCAGAAACAACTTAATCCAGTTTTCTTGAGTTTCCTAACATAGCTTGACTAAGGCCCGTTTCAAGTCTGATTGGATTGCTCTACTTTCCCCAGTGATTGGCATCTCCAGCCTGAACGCAAGGTCCATTTTCTGCCCAGGGCACTCGTTATCCCCTTCTTCACTTGAGAAACAAATGCTGGACCATTATCACTTTGTAGAGATCCTGGGAGTCCAAACCTGGGGATTATTTCTTTTAGTAGTGCCTTAGCCACTTCAGCTACAGTTTCAGTTCTGGCAGGGAGTGCTTCTGTCCACCCAGAAAATGTGTCTACTAGCACCAAGAGATACCTGAAATTGCCCAGTACCCTTTTCATGACAGTGAAATCCATCTGCCAGTCTTCTCCAAAATATGTCCCTCTGGTCTGATAGATCTTATCTGGGGGTTCATGCTGGGGTTGTTCATTGTGCAGATGGGGCATGTGTCAACTATCTGATTGATTATACTTTTCATGACAGGAGTTATCATGACCTCAATTAACCAATTATATAGCGCTTCCCTCCTGCAGTGAGTTCCTTGATGAGCTCCCTGATGGCTTGTGCAGTTTGAGGAAAGAAATATTGCCCATGTTCATTAACTAGCCACCCATGGCCTCCTAGAACTCTATTGAAGCCCCATTTTGGGGCTTTATCTAATTCTCCCTTTGTGCAGATTGGAGAATAATTGGATGGATCTGCCCTTTGCGGTGTGAGGAGGGGTAGTTGCCAAGTTACTGGCTCTAGGGCCACCCTTTAGCAGTTGTGTCTGCCTTGTTGTTTCCCCTTGTCACCTCTGCATCTCCTTTTTGGTGAGCCCTACAATGAATCACTGCCACCTTTTTTGGAAGTGGTACTGCTTCTAAGAGCTTCAATATGCTTTAAGCCATGTTTCACAAGTTAATTTTCCACAGTAAGCGTACCTCTTTCCTTCCAAATAAACCCATGTGCGTGTAGGATGTCATATGCATACCGGGAATCTGTGTAAGCATTTAAGATCTTCCCTGTCCCAAGCTCTAAGTCTCAGGTGATGGCTATCCACTCCACCTTTTGTGCAGAAGTCCCTGAGAATCGGGTTCTTGCTTCTATGACTTATGTCTTCTATGACTGTGTATCCCGCCAGGGTTTTTACTTCTCTCATAAAACTGCTCCCATCTGTGAACCATTCCTCTTCAGCGTTTGGGAAAGACTCACTTCCTAGGTCAGGTCAGGACATCTAGAATAGATCGTGTCTATGGTTTCTATACAATCATGCTTCAGGGCCCCTTTTTCTCTGGGTAGTAGGGTGGCAGGATTTAGTGTGTGACAGGTTTTTATGGTAGCCACTGGGGTGTCTAAAAGCATAGCCTGAACTTGAATAGGCCTTCTGGGGGATAGCCATTCATTTAGAACTTACTAAACCTGAACCTGTTGTGGAGTCCATATAGTGACTGGCTGACCAAACATTAACTTTTCATCTTCCTTTAGCGGGGTTGTTGTAGGTGCTACTGCCTATAGGCAAGGAGGCCATCCCTTAGCAGTTTGATCTAATTGTTTAGAGAAAGAAGGAACCACCGAGTAAGGGGTCCCTGTTTTTGAGCTAATAGTGCTGATTTCCTTTCTCTCATGAATGTAAAGGTCAAAGGGTTTAGCTAAATCTGGGAGGACCAGGGCAGGGACCTGAAGAAATTGCTTTTCTAGTGCTTGAAAGGCCCCTTTGCATTCTGAATTTCATTCAAAAGGGTCATCATCCTTTCCTTTCAACTTTTTTATAGAGGCCTAGCTATTAGGTCATACTTAAGATATGCAGATGTGGCAAAAGCCAGCCATCCCCAGGAAACCCCTAAGCTATCTTCTAGTTTTAGGAAGGCAAGGCTGCAAGTGGCTTCTTTCCTTTCCTGGGGTAGGCTTCTCTGACTTGTGTGAGTGTGAGAATGAAGCCTAGACAGGTCACCCTAGCCTTTTTCTTGGACACCTTATATCCTTTATCAGCTAGGTGGTTAAGGGTGGTTACAGTATTTTACAGAGGCCTCCTTAGTAGGGCTGGTTATCAGAATGTTGTCTACATACTGGAGGAGGGTTAGGTCTTTAGCTAAAGTTTCTCCAAATATGGGGGGGAGTGGAATTTTTAAACCCTTGGGACAGGACTGTCCAGCAGTATTGTTTTTGTTGCATGTTTCGGTATTCCCCATTGGGTTTCTTTACAGGGAAAATGAGGTTATTATAGGCTGATTGACATGGTCTAATAAGGCCCTGGTCAGTTAGGCCTAATGGTTCTATGAATGCCTGTTCTTGGGCCTTCCCTGATACCCCCATAGTTTTACAACTCTTGTGAACAAATTTGCCTGATCTGATGTTCAGAACTGAGTAAGTGGCTTTGGTCTCTACCAGAGATTCAGCAGGCTTTCCCCCTATATCCAGTGTCATCCGGGACTTCTCAAGGGTCAATTGGAGTGCCAGCTGAGGGTCAAATGGAGCTGACTAGTCCCATTGGTTTTTTATCTGTTTGGACCATCTGCCTTTGAGCATAGTGGCCAGGATCTACCATTTCCATCCCCCTTCGGGTGTGGCTAGGGCATTCTCTCTTCCAGTGTCCCTCTTGTTTATGTATGGTACACTGATTGGATCTAGTTTCCTTGGCTTGCTGTCCCTTGGTGGTGGCCGGGGTCACTCACCACAGTCCAGAGCCTCTGTGGGTGGCCAGTCCAGATTCCCATGCTGGACTGGTTGACATGGAGGGCAATAGCCCATACCAACCTTGGGATGCTTTTGCACTCATTCATCCCCCGGTGCCTTTCCCTGAACTTGGATCAAGTGCCCTCATTCCATTTTGTCAGGCAGTCCTTATTACCTGGGCCTTTTCCCAGTCTCGCCACTTGTCTTACGTGGCTGGCCACTTTCCTTTACCAAACCAAAAGTGACTATGGAAAATGCTATGTTGACCTCTGGATGTTGTTGAGGAGGGCAAAAAGCCCTGATGCAGCCACTATTGCATTGTTACAGAGGTCAAGAGGGACAGCACTACTGGTGAGACAGCGGGCAAGACTGCTGTGGCTCCCTCTTGTCCACAGATCCCCATGTCCCTGGGGCATCCAGTATCATGGGAAGGCCAGCCAGAGGCAGTGAGCAGACATGTGATGCCACAGTATGATCCCCTCAAGGGGGCTTAGTTCAGATTACTCTGGGGGCTACACTGTATGCATACGACACCTGGGTTCAAGTTGCTCTAGAGTTTATACTCTCCCTGAGAGGTTGTGAGTGGGGCTGCTTTATAGGGTTCTGGTCAGCAGGGAGGGGAACAGAGTTCTCACAGGTCGGTTGCAGCTGTGCTGCTTGTGGTGCTCCAGGTCACAGTACCAGGTGCAGCATTTCTGCACACGGTACACTGTCGCCACCTTGAATTGTGGTGGCATGTGCACCTCTGCGTGGTCCATCAAGCTGAAGTGTCAGGTGCAGTTGTTTCTCAATAGGAACTCTGGTCTGCAGTGCCAGCCCGATGCAAGGCCTCTGCACTTGGGACCCTATGAGCAAGTGAAACTATGCTTAGCACAAAGGGAAAAAAAAGGTTGGACTTTATTACCCAGATTCTATTTTTATTTCCTGGGAATTGTTAGTGAGATTTGCCAATGACATTTCAACCTTGATCGCCACAGTATATTCTTAACACAACAGCCAGATCTTTTAAAATCATAAATAACATTGCTACTTTGCATAGTGCAAAGGCATCACATTTTACTCACAGTAAAACCTATAATTCTTACAATAGCCAACATCTTTTATTACCTAATCTCTCTCTCTCTCTCTCACACACACACACACACACACACACACACACACACACACACACACACACACACACACACCCCTTGCCTCCTACTCTTTACCTCACTGATACAGCTCTAGTCATACTAACCTTCTTGTCCCTCCACAGGTCCAGGCCTTTTCCCTAGTTTAAGACCTTTATGATGGCGATTCTGTCTGCCTGGAATAACTCCCACATCTCTCTACATATCTTTCTCACCTTTATAAGGCCTGCTTTGAATATCCTCTTTAAAATTTCAACCTGCCCTGACCCTGTAACTATTTATCACAGTCATCTGGTTCTACATATCACCTCTTTTCTTTTTTTTTTCTTTCTTGTTTTTCTTTCTCTGACATTTATAAATTTATTATTTTTAATTTATTTATCTCTTCCTTCTAAAATGTCAGGTCCATGAGAAGAAGAAAATTTTATTGCTGTTATCCTGTTCAATGATATATCCCAATCCCTAGAGCTTCCTAGGCATGTAATAGGTGTTAGATAAATATTTGTTGAATTAATAAATTAATTTAGTTTTACTCTGTCAAATAACTTTACAATAATATTGAGAAGATATTCATTAGAAGGCATTGGGTTCCCATAGTAGGAAATTCAACCTAAGCAGTTTGTTCAAATTAGATACTTACTTACTGGTGATGCTAACACTGAAAAGATAAATGCACTCCAGGAAAATAAGTCTTTCCATTTGTAAAATGTCCAATCCTCTCTGCCCAGTCAAGGAGAGTTGATGTTGTTAAGATGCCATAAGCATTAATGGAATTAAATAATTATTAAAATATTTATTCAATAACTTACGTGACATTCGGTCTTCTGGAATTGCGCTACAGAAAGGGAACAAGACAAAAAGATCCCACTGACATAAAGGTTAAATCTAGGGAAAATACAGGCAAAAGACAATTAAGTGAGCATGAAAATTTTAGGGAGATGTGTTGCTATTAAAACGGTTAAACAGAGTAAGATGATAGAGAGCAAATCAATGTTAATGAAGCTAATTAGAGAATGTAGTCAGGAAATGAAATTTGAGCTAAATCCTGAATGGTGAGTAGATGTCACCAGTGCAGATACCTGAGGAAAGAAAGTCACAGGAGAAAGGGACAGAAGTGCCCAAAGGTCCTGAGAGTAGCTGGCTTATTTGAAGTGCAGAGAGAATGTCTGTGGTTGAGAGTGGAGCACGGTGTGGGGTCAAGGGGTGAGCACAGCCAGGGTTCTGGAGATCACTGTAGACATCTTATTACTTTTGGGTAATCTTTTTTTTGCATTTCTGATAAAGAAAGGCTTAAAGCACTTTATTTGGACTACTATATATGTTTAATAATATACTTGGAGTCATTATGAAATAGGCATAATTAATGTTTTCTTGTTAGACTTTTATTTTTGATATGTTTTTCTTCTGAAATTAAATAGACTCTCCACTTTATTTTTCTTAAGCTAAATTTACTTTTCTGTGGCTAAAATGTTCCCTTTGTTTGATATTTTCTTCCCAAATGTAGTAAGAAAGCCAGTCCATTACTGTATATAACTATCTTTCTGAGGTTTCAAAAGAAGACATTATGCTCTAATACCATGAAGATTTATTTGTAAAACTTCTACAAGGAAAGAAGGGAAACCGCAGAAAATTTTGAAGCAGGAGATGAAAAGTAAACATAGTAGCTTGTTGAAATATGGTTAGCAAATGATGAGGTGAACTGTAGAATAAGAACTAAGAATTCTCTTCAGGCCTAGAAAGTTGTTAGAGTTAAGAACCCATGAACTGATAAGTCAGGGAGGGAATGTTTCAGTTAAAGTAAAATAAATAGATTCCAAGAGAAAAGGAAAATTGTGAATCTCTTCAGTCTTTGACTATCAAAAACATACAGTTCTTTTCACCTCTTATTCTTTTAAAACATTACTCAAAGTAAATGTTTTTAAACCTAACTTTAAAAATCAGCTTTAGTCCTCAATATTACTAAATTATAGAAGGTGGTTACAGTATTTAAATATATATATATATTTTGCCGATGGTCCTTGGTTTCCTAAAAACATTATCTTGGGTTATAAAACATGTTGTTATTTTAAGAGGTAGGAGGAATGAGACTATTTTTTAAAAATAATATGTTAGTGTCTAACTATTTCAAACATGTAAATTAGTTATTTAAAAAATAAAGTTGACCCCAGTTAGTTTTTGTTAAGAAAAATCTATTTATGAAAGTTTTCTGATCTTATTTTCTCATTAAGAATTCTTTTAGAACATACCTAGAAAAAATAGAATAGGCAAACTGCATATGTCCAGACAATATATCTAGAAAACTCACAGATTTTCTAGGATATATCTGTGTAAACTAGAATACAACTAGACAAAGTAGATATATCTACACAATATACCTGGATGTCTTATATATTGTTCTTTAATTGAGATAATTAAATGTGGAAAATGTGGAAAATTTATTTTCCGCATTGAAAGAAATTCTTAAGATCTCAGTATCTTTTTCTCATTTGTTCTTGAACTGCCCTGCCACTCTAAGAATATCTTTTCTTATGTTTGGCTCATATATAATGCAAATGATAAGAGTAGTTAACTTTAGCGCTGTGGAACTAAGGACAAGGGAAAGATGGAGGGTGGAAAGAATCTCATATTTTACCCTTTATACTTAAAGATTGGGGCTTTCCTGGTGGCGCAGTGGTTGAGAGTCCACCTGCCGATGCAGGGGACACGGGTTCATGCCCCGGTCCAGGAAGATCTCACATGCCGCGGAGCGGCTAGGCCCGTGAGCCATGGCCGCTGAGCCTGCGCATCCGGAGCCTGTGCTCCACAACGGGAGAGGCTGCCACAACAGTGAGAGGCCCGCGTATGGCAAAAAAAAAAAAAAAAAAAGATTGATTGAATTTATTATTAACATTTATTAATTTGCTGTCTTCTTAAGGATGAGTACAAATATTTCTGTTAAAAAAGAAAACAATCTGCACACAGATGTTTATAGCAACTTTATTCATTAATTGGCAAAACTTGGAAGTAACCTACATATCCTAAATTAGGTGAATGGATAAATAAACTGTGAATGGACTGTTATTCAGTGCTAAATAAAAATGAGCTATCAAACCATGGAAAGACATGGAGGAAATTTAAATGCATATTAATAGGTGAAAGAAGCCAATCTGGAAAGGCTACATGCTGTAGGATTCCAACTATATGACATTCTGGAAAAGGCAAAACTATGGAGACAGTAAAAAGATCAGTAGTTGCCAGGCGTGGGGGTTGATAGGGGAAAGGGATGAACAGGCAGAGCACAGAGGATTTTTAGGTCAGTGAAACTATTCTGTATGATACTATAATGGTGGATACATGTTACTATACATTTGTTCAAACTCATAGAATGTTCATCATCAAAAGTTAAGGTAAGCTACGGACTTTGAGTGATTATGATGTATTCATGGAGGTTCATCAGTTGTAACAAGTGTACCACTCTTGTGGGGCATATTGGTAATGGGGGACTTATGCATGCATGAGGGAAAGGAGTGTGTGGGAATCACTATATTTTTTTCTTGATTTTACTGTGAATCTAAAAACCACTCTTAAAAGATAAACAAAAGTAACTTTAAAAAGAGATTTATGAGATATAAAGAACATATTTAATCTTTGCCTGAGTATAAAATAACTTTTTTAAGATGTTAATTTAAAGACTGAGAAAAGCAATCTAACTTGGGAGGGGGTAATCATAATTTAGAGTCTCATAGAATGACATGTACAAGGACATGCATTTTTCTCAACTACACAATGATTAAATCCCCAAAGAAAAGAAAGCTCTTTACTGGGGCTAATTCTTGTTGGAATATGTGGAAGTACATTATGAGGACTTCATGGTGATTTTGTGACAATAATGATGGGAGAATCAAATGAAACTAAAGATTGTTCCAATAAAACAATAAGTCTGGCCTCTGCATGGAAAATAAGTGTCTCTAACATCTACAGCTAGAAAGCTTTTTTTTTAAAACATAGAATTGGGCGCACAACCATAATTGATAAGATAAACCGTACACACAATGGTTTTGCAAATATGGAAAATAATTTTGTATCTCTGAAATCAATATCTTAATTGGAATGCCTCATATATGTTTACATGTTGAATTAAAGGAGGTTCTATATTTTTAAATATTCTGTGCTTATATTCTGCTATAATTCTAACCCTGAAAGACCTTATAAATGTCTTAGCAATTGAAAACTTTCTACTTTATATTATATTTTACTTTTCTCCAGTACAGAATGAAAGACTGAAAATTATTTAAATTGTAATTACTGTTATGTTCGCACATAATATTTTACATTCTTTAAGTAAATGTGGCTTAGTACTTATGTTCCAAGCCTTGCCCTGTTCCATACCTGCAATCATTAGCTTTACTATGTGCTGGTAACGTACTCTAATCCTATTTACTCACGCTTCACCATCGCATAAAACTCCAAAGACAAGAGTTGTCTGAGTATGAATATTGGCCATTCCTCAGGGACCCCCCCAATGTGGGATTTTCAATCCTTTCTATTTCTGCTCAGTTTCTGCTCTTTTCATCACTCTCTCTTTAGCCAGTTTTAGATCTCCTCAACCTTCTCTGAATCACTGGAGGTATCTTAAGGGACTTCACATTGATTAGAAAGCCTTAGGTCGATATGTATGCAAATGTTCAAACTCATGGTTTCTGTTTCCCTGAAAGCAGAGTAGGCCTAATGTTAAAAATTTCCCCGGATAAGGGACATATTTCTTCTAAATTTGTGTGTGCCTCTTTGTGTGTGTGTTTGTGTGTATGTGTACATGGGGGTGGGGGAGGGTGTGTTAAACATTGTTCTAATGAGAATAAAGGAAAAATAAAATAGTTGAATTATGTTGAAAAAGCATATTCTCTGTAAGTGCTACCTAGGACATGAACAACTAAAAATTTATAAATATTCTTAAAAGAGTAGTTTTCTTGGACCAAGTGGGGAGGGGGATAATTTGCCAAGCTATTATGATGATATGAAGATATGAAAATATGGAAGCATGTAAGTGTGATAGGAATAATAAGAGCATGTGATCACTAGTTTTTAACCAGTTAAAGTTAACAGACAGATGTGGTTACTCACCTTGGACAGGGTCTATGTATTTTATATTTGTGAAGATTTAGTCATTCATTTAACAAAATTTGTCGAATATCCCTAGCACTGAGAATAAGTAAACAAGACAGTAGTGGTCTTTATGCATAAAGAGTTCAGAATTTAGGACTGCCATAAAGCTACTGTACAACTAATTTAATAATATCATTTTGAGCAAGTAACTGCTTACATTTAGGTGTTTCATTTCCATGACCCTGTAGTAACCTCTGTTCATTAGTAAAGGAACATTTCTTAGGGGGAAAAAAAAATCTTATTTTTAAAATAGGAGAAGCTGTTGTAAAATCCTGAGTGGAAGTCTTCTATCACCTTCCCTTGGGTTCACTTCCATGGGGGTACTCTGATACTGTCAAAAGGGCAGGAAACCTGACTTACTGAGCACCTTTCATAAGACACTTTCTTCAGTTATAAAGTGAAAGAGGTAGAAGGAATCTGAGACACTGGCAAGTCTCCCACTCTGTGATTCACTAATAATATGGTGGACTATTTATTATCAGATAAGTTAGGGTAGAACTTTTTATATTCTTTAGTGTTCCAAATTATATTAAATTTCTATTCAGAAGTTCACTCCTGAATCACTGTCTGGTGAGTCACAGTATTTGCTCCAAATTCTTGGCTTGGTGGAGGAGATTCAAGAAATGAGCAACTTGTTGCTGATTTCCTGGAAATGTCTTTGGTTCTATTATTTCATGATTTTCTTTTCAAATTGCTAGTGAACAGAAATTTGGGACCTGTGAATGGTCTCTTCATATACCTTTCCATTAGTCTCTCTGATTTGCATGTTCTACTTTCCACTCATAATCTTTTTCCTTGGACTGTATCTTTATAATATCAACTAAATAAGATTGGAAACAAGTAATCAAACTCAACAAGAACTCTAAATTAAATAGACAGGAGTCAACTTTCTCTTACCAATGATGTTTGCCCAACTCAAAGTTGAAGCAGATAAGCAGGGTAAATGTCCAACAACTAACTTTTCAATAGTTATTTGTATTTCAGACCTTTAATCTGATCCTTTCATAAGCAGCTTTCATATTAGCATAGCTGACATTCTTATCTAAAATCCAGAAAGCCCCTGGGAGAGTGAAGGTTAAGGGAAGTAATTTTAAGGAAACCACATCTTTCTCTTGAAAGTAATCAAATCTCTAAAGGCTTTTATACAAGTAACTTAGTCAAAAGATCACTTATTTGAGGATTGTGTTTGTTTGTTTGTTTTAATCCCCAAACCCAAAGGTGAGATTAACTTAATTTGTTTACTTGTTTTTATTTACTAGTTTACCTTAGTATGCTAAGTGTCCCAAATGCCTTCAGCTTTCAAGGCTTTCAGCTTTCTGGACATAATGGATGTTCAGAGACATAGAATATTAAATACATTTGCACCTAAAAGTAATTGGTTCTTGATTAGCACTTTGCAAATATGCAGCAGGCAGCCACCCCCTACCCCTGCCAAAAGGGAAAGATAAATGTAAACTGTGTCGTGCTCTATATTTCAGTGTGTCTTCTAATTAGATGTAATTAGTCAAAAGGCAAAAAAAAAAAAAAAAAAAAATTCAGACTTGTCTCTTAACTGAATGAATTTTTAGTACATTTATTAATGAATGTGTTGAAACAAAAGCAGATAGCTGGAACTTATTTTAAAGCTTCCAGTTAGTTCTTTTTTTTTTTTGGCTGCGTTGGGTCTTCATTGCTGTGCGCGGGCTTTCTCTAGTTGCAGGGAGCAGGGGCTACTCTTCGTTGCGGTGTGCGGGCTTCTCATTGTGGTGGCTTCTCTTGTTGCAGAGCACAGGCTCCAGGCACGCAGGCTCAGCAGTTGTGGCACATAGGCCTAGTTGCTCCGTGGCATGTGGGATCTTCCCAGACCAGGGCTCAAACCCGTGTCCCCTGCATTGGCAGGCAGATTCTTAACTACTGCACCACCAGAGAAGCCCTGTTTGAAGTTCTTTAAGCAGATCAACAGGGCTCATACTTTAGGAGGGTTATGTTTACACTTGTGGTCCTTTACCTTTCTTGAGATACAGAGCTTCCTGAGATTTACAAGAACTATTGTTCCCCCTACTTAAGAAAATAGGACATATGTATATACACATAAAATGCTGACAGACCTCATGAAACTCAGATTATCTGATTTTGAAAAAAAGATGAAATCAAAATCAGATGCACATAATGCTTTCTGATGCACATGCATAGTTTTTACATCTAAAGAGGATGTGAATTCCAGTGGCTCTCTAAGCCATGTTATTTTCTGAATGAGTTATTTACTGTTTTAGTATTGATAAAGAAACTTAACATTTAAAAGTAACTTTAAAGGTTATAAACTGGACTATTTTGGAAAGCAATTTGGAAGTAAAGATCACTGACTTTTGAATGAGCAAATTTACTTCCAGAAATAATCTGAAATGCAGATTCGTGTACAAAAATTATAACAATATTACATTATAATACAAGCTAGCATGTATCTAATACTTTCTAAAAAAAAAAAAAAAAAAAAAAGCTCAGGCTTTTCTATGGGTTTTAAGTCACTTAGTCCTAACACCAATTGCCATTAGATACTATTTATTATCCGTCATTTTAAGAATGAAAAAGAAAAATATCTGAGGGTTCAAAGTATTAATAACTAACCCCACATTTCAAGTAGTAAATGGCATAGTTGAGACATGATCCAAGTCTGCCTGCACTTATGCTTTTACTAGTGTACTTTTCAGGTTATGCATTATATTAATGGAAAATCAGAGGCAGTCTAAATGTCCAATAATAAAGGAAAGTTTAAGTACCACATAATTATAAGATGGAATATAAGAAAGATAAAAATTGAATTTAATCAAATATGGAAATGCTTAGAAAAGGAGATTAAGTGTATGAAAGGGACATAAAAAATACTCATATTGGAAAAATATATGTGCAATAATTTTATATGCCACTTAACAGAATTTGCCAAGTATTAACAAAAATTGCTTTTGGATTTTGTCTCTTTATCATCTCTACTACATTGTTGTCTATAAAAAGCATGTATTCCTCTTATAGTAATACAAATGAAACTTTTAGCTATTTTTGTACTTGCTACTGATTTCAAAATTCATCACCTGTTACCAGGGCTGCTTAAACTTGAAAATGAGAGAATTTAGTACAATCTTTCTGATAAGAAAGCAAAACATGCCCCCTAATGGTCACCATGTTTCATAAATTCTTTGTTGTCTTTTTCCTGTGAGGGATTCTAGTTTAGTTTCACTTGCTATTTAATGGTGGTGGGAAAGAAGTGGGCATCAGAATACCAGGATGAATGTCAATGGTGAATTAGGATTTGAGTTGTTTGGAACACTTTACTTGTACCCCACTTTGGAGAAATTTTTAAATCAGATCAGTCAATTTAAAAATGGATATTTAGCAATTTAAAAAACTTGTACTTGTTTCTGTCTTTGTCTGCTACCATTTTAAACATATCTTTATTTTTAGGATTTTCTAGAGTGAAACATAGCTTTATTTTTACACAGGCTAACTTCACTGCCATTTAAGTACTTTATTTCTGAAACCAATTTATTCAACGTTTAGGTATGTTTTTATATGTCAAAAAACAGACACACACACACACACACACACAAACACACACAATGGAATATTACTCAGCCATAAAAAGTAATGAAATCTTGTCATTTGCAACAACATGGATGGACCTAGAGTGTATTATGCTAAGTGAAATAAGCCAGACAGAGAAAGATAAACACTGTATGATTTCACTTAAAAGTGGAATTCAAAAAACAAAACAAATGAACAAATAAAACAGAAACAGAGTTATAGATACAAAGAGTAAACAGGTGGTTGCCAGAAAGAAGAGGGGATCAGGGGGAAGAAAGAAAGAGATGAGGAGATTAAGAGGTATAAACTTCCAGTTGAAATATAAATGAGTCTGGGATATGAAATGTACAGTGTGGGGAATATAGTCAATAACTATATAATATCTTTGTATCGTAACATAACTAGACTTAATTTTGAAATGTATAGAAATATTGAACTACTACTGTGTTATGTAACAGGAGCTAACATAATATTGTATGTCAATTATACCTCAAAATGGGAAGAAAAAAACAATTTACATCAAGAAAAGGATTAAACGATCCATAAAACAGTGTAATATATATTTATATATTTAAGGAGTTACTTATTTACAGAAGAGAATTTGGAAGAATATAAATCTAGTTGTTAATTGTTTTTTGTTTCTGTGGAATAAAATCAGGTAGGAGGAGGGATTTTCTTGACATATCTTTGGATGTTCAAGGAGCATATGTTAATTTTGTAATTAACTAGCATATGCATGTGAAATAAATGGAATAAAGAGAGAAACTGACAATTTCAAAGAGAAAACTTTGCATTCTTTTTTAACATATGGCTTAAAACAAATTTGGGAGTAGATCAAGACGGAACAAGAAGATAGAAAAAATTGCCATGGCTCAGGCAGACAACTGCATTCAAATATTGTATTATTGTATCTATAAATGTATATTTCTATGTGTGTATGTGTATCACAGTTATTAATTCCTATCCAGTGTGCTTCCCAGTTGTTCCTGGAATCCATCACTGTCTTTCCATCATTGCTACTATTGCCCTAGCTGAGTCAAGGAAAGACAAACTGTCTTTGGGACAGATCAAGTACACAGGCAAAATTTGTTCAAACCACATATTATACTTAAAATTTGAAATAAGTTAACAAATCATAAAATTACGGGATTTATTTTTTTGCCTTCCCCTATAGGATTAAAAGATCTCAAATATTTAATCCACATTTCCACATAGCAATTCACTTCTGGAACTGAGTAGATGATATCTCCCTTAGATACAGTTTGTGCTTTCAGTTTTCCATAGTCATGACCAGCCCTGTTTCATTAATTTAAGTTACCTGCTTGACCTTTGATATTGACTGTCATAAACAGGTCTCTTCAAAGTATTACTGTAGCCTTAAAACAGGTCTGGAGTTGCTCCAAGCTGCCAATCCTATTCTGTTTACCAAAGATAATCATGTCACTCTTGGATTAAGATGAGGCACTTGCAAATCTGCCACCATTCCTTCTCCATCACTTATTTTCCTTGTACATCCCTTGCTTTGTCCAGAATTCCTGTTTTTCTCATTGTTTTCCTCTGTGCTCCAAATGCACATCTCGTATCATTCAGTGACGTAAATATTTGAGTACAAACCACATGCCAGGCTCTGTGCTAGATGTTGTTGATATAACAAGTTCATAGCCTAGCAGGGGGACATGAAGTATGTTATTAATTACAATTAAATTGCTGTAGTTGATGATAATAATAGAGCTCTTAGGAAAATGAGCTAATTTCGCATAAGTCAAAGAAGGCTTAATGAGGATGAGATGAAATTATTCAAGAATTAATTGTTGGAGATAGGTTGGAATATAAACTGAGAATATGATAGTCATAATATATGGATTGACTTTGTCTTGAGTGATACCTACAAGGTAACTATTAGGTTGTAGCTTAAAAAGGAACATTTAAAGGTAAAACAATCATTACCTGTATTTTCAATGCATATCATTTAAAAATGTACAGCATAGTACATTAACATCATAAAAGCATAAATGTTGAAATATAATTACTAACGATCTCTATTACTATATCATTATTTTTAAAAATATTGGATAAATATAACCTATCCATTAATTTTGGAAATTCCAGAATCCAGTAATGAGTGCATAATATATTTATAAACATAGACGTCTCAGGGAATAAGAAAAATAAGTGTGTCTACAATCCTCAATTACTTTAGGTTCAGCAATAAAAATGATGAGAGAAGGAAGAGTAGTAAGTACTAGTACATTCTAGAGCTCCATCTGCTGCTTCATCTTATTACTGCACGTTGCTTTTTATAAATTCTATAAATTTAATAAGATTTCAGTCTTTGAAGGAAAATGTCAGAATGTTAGTAAATGCACCCTCATAAGTTTAATAGCATTGTAGTGTTGTGTAATTAAATGAATATTCTCAGTAACATATATAAGCTTAAATCTAGATATTTTTAGAAGATTTTTTTAATCCAAAAAATTAAAGGTAAATCAAGAAAGTTGGCACTCTGTTTATCAGAGAATCCTCAAATATAAAATATATTTTAAAAGATATATCAAGATTACATATTTATTATATAAGTTTTACAGATACATGCACACTTTTCTTTCCTAAGTCATTATATATTTTGCTTGTTTTTCATTACATTTTAAGTCATGCTTTCCAAATAAAAGAATAGCTCAAAGAAAGAATGCAGAGGGATTCTAGTATTAAATGCTCTAAACCTTTTTAGAGAACCAACAATAGCCTCAGAGGCAAAAATAGGAGAAAATATGCCATGAAAAAAAAAGAATTGCTTAAGCAAGATATGGACAGATGTTTATACATAATATGATTTCAGCGAGAAATTCAGAACAGCTGAAGCATGGTGTTGGTGTTAGAAAGTAGGGAGAAAAAAAGTAGAAAAGAAGTGACAATGTATATCTGAAGAATCCTATGTATCTAACCAAGGAGTTAGTTCACTTTTATATGAAAAAAAGTACCATCAAAGTTTTCAAGGGGGAAAATTGATTATATGTATGTATAATATTATTGGGAATAGTATTTTTGGAGGCAGAAGAATTAATAGACTTTCACTCTCAGTGTGGTTGTGGGGAAAAATGAAATAATGCATCTTATATACAGTTTATTACATACATGCGAAGCATTACGTCTTCCATGATGGCAGGTGACATGCTGTGGCTGAAGAAGCAAGTTATTGGAGCTAAGCAGACCTGAATTTGAATCCTAGGTATAACTTGGGTATGTTCCCTGACTTTTCTGAGTCTTAAGTAACTGTTTCTCAGATTTCCTCACATACCTAAACTCCCCATTGATCTTGTCCACAGAAGATTTAACTCTCCACCATCTCCCTACACCTCCTCCTCTGGTTTAGGGCTTCTAGACCTCCCTGTTGTCACCAACCCCCGTGTCAGGATGGGCTCTGAATTTCCAGTTGAAGGCTAACTCATTCCTCAGAAATGCCCTGCTATACATTCTCTCTCTTCACCTGTGCCACTCATTCCTTCTCTCTTTTGTACTCTTCTTTCTTATACTATCTCTTACATGTTTTGTTTTTTACCTAAATATTTCCAAGCTTATGGCAAGGTCAGCACACCATGTTTCCAAAAATATGTGTATCTGATTTTTATCATAGCTGACCCAATCATTATCTGATAAGAATTTCAACGGCCATATAAAAATTTGAACTATCAATATTTATTTTTCTCTTTTCCAGTGAGCCTGTTGACCTGAAAGCAGGACTCCCTGCAAACACTTTACTTTGAAAGTAAACTTTTCTTATTGTATAGTTTTGATCCAGAGCTTTCCTTTAAATTCTGCGTATTGATGAGTCTTTTCCAAAGTGGTGTACAGACATGTTTAAGTCCCTATCTTAGTTTTTAGAAATAAATAAATAATCCAAAATCAAACCTAGAATAACTCTTATATGAACCCATTCATGCCTCAAATGCCAGTCATATATTTTTTTCTCCCATTTTGAACCCATCTCTTTAAAGCAGCTATCTGCTCTCAATTTTTTCACTTCTTTACTTTTTACTTCCACTTCCACTTCTGCTTCTGTCATCAGACTCTACATGATCTTCTTTGGTATATCACCAACCATTTCCTTATCCTAATCCAGTACATGGTGTTCGGTCTTTACCACTCTGGATCTCTGTTCCTTTTGGAGTGGCTGATCCTTCACTCCTTCGAACTCTCAGATTTTTCGATTAGCCTTTCTCATTTCTGTTAATCATCTTACACTTCAAATCTAGATTTATATCTTGCTTCTTTACTCACTTTGCAGTTTTAGGCAAGTAATCTACTTGATCTTTCTAAAATTCAGAGTTTTTCTGTGTGAAAAATGAAGATAATGATACCTATTTCTCATAACTATTGAGAAAATTAAGTGGCAATGTACATGAAGTATCCAGTGGCATCTAAAAAAGACTCTTCTCATTATTTGTTTTTCTTCTGCTCACATCTGATTTAGAGAATAATTCAGTAAAGTATTCCAAACCAAATGTGAATTAGAAAAATGGACTAAGCTTAATTTGAATTTCTTACAAATTCCAACCTAGGATAAGAAATGCAACAGATTTTTTTATCTTAGAATATTTATTTGGTTATTATTATTGCCCGAATAGCTTTGAACTCTTTTGAGAACATCTTTATTTAATCAATTATGACATTTTAAGAATTTTGGAATTGGAATAATGTACAAAAGAAACTAAATATGACTAAGATCTCAAGCATTCGTTTTTTAAAAAATGATCTTACTACAAATGCTTTGTAAGAGAAATCTGCATGTTTCACTTCTATTGGAATCTTTCTGTTGGAGTCCTTTCTTTTGTCAAAATGAGGATGCCCAACTGTGTACACTAGTGAAGTTATAAAATGTAAGCCATTTTTCATTAGCTTCATAGCTTTGAACAAACTTTCTCACATGATCTTATCTTAAACAATCTTCTGCTCTAAAACAGAAAGAAGGCTGTTAATACTGATGATATGACTTTTTAACACAGCACAGCCACATCTGGCCATCATATGTTCTTTCCTCTTTCTACCCTTACCTGTCGAGACCACATGCCTGTCTTGTCTCTATCTTTGTATTTTTCTAGAAAAGACAATCTCTTTCTACGGCTGTAGCTGTCCTATTAAACACCTTCAATAAAACATTACATAAAGAAAAGGAAGAAAATTAAAATTTAAGTCTGATTAAAATGCTCTGGCATTTTCAAACTATCATTTTATTACATTCTAATACAATTATGCAGTAGTTTAATGAGATTGAAGGACTATTCAACTGAACATATTATTTTGTATTGAATTAATCTCAGAAAGGGGTGTTCAACTCTGCCTTTTTCTTGCTGTCCTCTCCTTTCTGATTCTCTTTCCTCTGAATTCTAGCCACGTTGACCTTCCCGAATTCTCAACTCTGTCTCATCCCTTTAACTCAGGCAGATCACCAGGCTTTGTTTAGGTTCCACCTCTTGGCACTGTGGACTGAAATTCCAGACAATGAACTGTGACTATCGATTGAAGAGCTGACCTTGTTTGTTTCCCTTCCCTCAGGCATCACTGTTCTGTGCTGCCTGTTGCCCAGGCAACAATTGCATCATATATTTTGTGTCGTTCTTTTAGTGTTTTTTTTTTAAGTCAGGTGGGTAAAACCAGGCCTGCCTACTACATCTTGAACAGAAGTGAGTTGAGAAATGACATATTTTAACTATAGTAATTAGCCTAACACAACTGAGGGTTCCAAAACAGAACAAACTGTAAATATTATAAGCCCTGATTATGTCGAAATGACATAAATAAGAAAAGAAGGAAGGGGAAATAGAAGTATTATAAGAAAGCTGTTTCCCTTATGTTTTATTGCCAGGAGTAAATGCCAATTATATAATATGTCAAATAATAGAGGTTATAAAGGTAACCACCAAACAATCAACACAATTAACTAAAACGGGAGGGTACAGATATGGGGAAAGAGAAGGGAAAGTAGAATGTTTTAATTTCATCATTGCTTATAGTGGGGAGTTAATCAATAATGTATAAATAAATAGAAATTTAAGTACGTTATACCTTATAGCTGTAAATATAACTACTAAAATAAATATACAAACCAGTTGTCAAAATATACGCATAAGGATTATACGAAAAACGAGGGGGAGTAAAAGGAAAAAGCATTATGTAAAATATGACCAACGCTAAATATGTTTACCATATCAGTAAATGTTGATTGGCTAAAATCATAAATTGAAGAAAAAAATAGTCTCTCACTGAATTATAAAGTAAAAAGCTATGCAGTTGAAGGAAAGTTCAGAAAGGTCTTGGGGTAGCCATGAGCCAAGTTGCTGGTCCCTTTTCTATGAGGAGTGGGTCTGTCAGGATCTCTGCTGCCTTCAGTCCTTGGCTGGGAGCATTCCTTGGGAAGTGTGCCCTGGGCACACACATACTCATTGACAGATTCCAGAGTTACAGACACTTAGCCCTCGGTCAATTATGCTCCCACAGATGGAGGTCTGTGAGGCCCATTCTCGTGGGCACTATAAAGAAGCATTTTTTTAGAGATTGAAATACAAACAAAAGCAAAAACAAAATACCAAAATATTCAAGTTATGCAACTGACTCAGATTAACTTCCTGAAACCATAGATCATTTCATGAGGATGTGATGGATCCTCCTCATAAGCTCAGTAGTGATTTGTAGTTCCCTTTTGGCATGTTTCACACTTATTTTAATGCTTATAATGTGTATAAATTAATAAACTTACTTGACATTTTTCATTGGTTTATTAAATTATCACAGATAAATAGGCAAAGTAGTCAGACGTACAAAATGGCAGGCTTTGATTTTATTCGGGGGGTGGGGGGTCAAAATTAATGATTATTCCCGCTTTTTTTGTCATATTACTTGATCCTTCACCAACGTTACATGAAGAAAAATAGAAGTTAAATGAATTTAAAAAAAAGAAAAGTTAAAAAAATGGAAAAGTATTAGAAATTGAATACAACAAAAATAATGCTTGTAAAAAATTTTTAGAAAATTGTATGCATTATTGTCTTTCAAACCAGCAAAATATACTACCACATACAATGGAACACTGAACCATTTTTTTTCCTGTAAGGGAGACAAATGCAAATTACATTCCAAATATGTGTATAGATAAATGTCTCTGTAACAGCGTTTCTACTAAGGTATTACAGAATGGGCTAGCAATACACTACAGATTCTGGGAATGAAATGCACTATGATTTTTTTTTTATTTCTATAGCAGATACTTTAACCAAAATAAGTTTTTTAAAAAAACACAGAAATTCAAAACAAAGGATAAAGTCAAATGAGACTTTTCATATATCCCAGCAACATTAGAAATCAAATTTCAACACCGTCCACCTGGCTTCTAAAACAGCTTAAGTTTAGCTCCCAAACTCTCGATTGCTTGACACAGTCTCCCATGAATGAATACTCAAGAGAGTTCTTCATGGGGCTGATAAATCATCACTGTCTTTGGGAGAAGTAAACCTCTTCTTACACATGCTCCCTGTATGTGTAATGGCACCTCTGTCCTCACATTCAGTCTTTCATAGTGTTTGCTACCTTATCCCCTGTGGTACTAACATTAGCAAGTTCCCTATACTTGAACTCTGTAGTCATCAAATGATGCTTCAGATGATGGCTACAGTATCTAGTCTAAGAAGATCACATCACTTTTGTCTCTGCTTTGAATTCAATGTAATTAACTATCCTTTTCATTTGTTTTTTTCATCTTACTATACTGACCAATATCATCCTTAAATAATGAACGTTCACAGGCAGGTATCTAAGTACTAAATAAATGGATATGGCTGTTCAGAACCTTCAAGTCTTTAGCACTACCAAACTTAGAGATCTGCTGCAGGATTGCTTGCCAAGTTATGCCTTTAGTGTACTTAATACATCACTGTTGCATTATAGCATCCTGGATTAGCAACCTCCTGATGAATTTCTGTTTTCTCATCTTAGGGCTTAGTAGTAGGAGTGGTTTATGGTGCCACATCTGCAATTTAGATAAACCCGGTCACACCCAGACTTTGATTTTTAATTAAGCTGCTTCTCACTGTTCAGAAAGCTCTTGGGTGGGTAGAAACAATGATTTATGTACTATTTTTTAGAGATGGTTAATGATTCTCCAGAGGCTTTGTGTAAATCAGCTAGGTATACATAAATCAATAGAAAATTGGTCTTGCATTTACATAGGTGACAGAGTAATTTGTAAATAAAATGATCTCATTTGTACCATTGTAATTATATACCACGTGCATGCATAATTTTTTTCAAAATTAAATAATCCATTTCAAAATTTTATAAATGTTGAAACATACCTCAGAAGCATTTTTTTAAAAGAACTTTTATTTTATATGGTCTTATATTTATAAAAAAGTTATAAAGATAGATCAGGAATCCAGATACACTCTACTCAATTTTCCCTGTTTTTGACATCTTATATTGTATAGTGTATTTGTCACAACTAATAAACTGACACTGATATATTATTATCAGTGGGGAGGATTATCATATGGGGAGGATTAGCAATGGAATGACAATTCCTTTTAGTCCCATCTATTGCCTGCTGTAATTATTAACAATAACAGTAAAGAATAATAAAGTCCTTCTGGTGAGCCTTCTCAGAGTTTTTTTTTTTTTTTTTTTTTTTTTTTTATGCGTTACGCGGGCCTCTCACTGTTGTGGCCTCTCCCGTTGCAGAGGACAGGCTCCGGACGCGCAGGCTCAGCGGCCATGGCTCACGGGCCCAGCCGCTCCGCGGCATGTGGGATCTTCCCAGACCGGGGCACGAACCCGTGTCCCCTGCATCGGCAGGCGGACTCCCAACCACTGCGCCACCAGGGAAGCCCTTTCTCAGAGTTTTTAATCAACCATATGTTGTTAAGGGGAGAAAAGAGTAGGGAGCTGTGGGCTACAGGGACAGGATAACACTAAAAGCCTAAGTCCCCAGAATTCTTAGGATGCTGAGCTTTGAGCCAGCAGTGGAAATGTGAACTTAGTATACAATCTGTGCAGCATAAAAAAATTAAATTCAGTACAAAAAATGACTTTGAGAAAACTGGTTTACAATATGATGAAAAATAAAATTGTTTCCTTACCTTGTACCTTAAAATTAATTCCTGGATTGTTTAAAATCTAAATAAATCAGCAAATGCTGGCAAGGATGTGGAGCACTGGGAACTCTCATGCATTGCTGGTGTGAATGCAAGACAGTTCGGCGAAGTTGTACAAAACTAAGCATGTGAATGTTAGCATGTCAATCAGCAATCACGCTCTTTGGTTTTCATCCAAAGAACTTGAAAACTTATATTCACACAAAAGCCTGCGCACAGATGTTTTCAGTACCTTCATTCATTATTGCAAAAACTTGGAAGCAACCAATATGTCATGATTTTTAATGAAGATAAACTTTGAAAAAATAATCTCGTGTTTACTGAAATCTTAGGACATTTATTTTTTAGCTATGATTTTTAAATATCCAAATCATAAAATAGGGTATTTTCTTCCATTTCTTATGTTCTACGTTTTCAAATTATATTAGCTTTAATATAATACTAATTCATATCATACAAATCAAGATGTGTTTTTGTTGTTGTTTTGTTATTGTTGTTGTTAACTCTTTTGCACAAGTTCGTTTGAGTTTAGGGTAAAATTCTGTTCTGGTTTTCCCAAAATGCTTTGTTCTCTGACAATGTCATTTACATCTGATTATAGTTAGCAATCATTGTTTGAATATCTGCTACTTCCAAATCACTTCTTCTTATTGTAGTTCCATGTGATATATGCAGGGTAGGAAAAACAACAGAATTCCATTTCCAATTCCAATGTAAAGTGACTATCACAAAATAAGCATACCTATCTTTATCAAATAAAATGTAATTCCCCATTTCTTTAGTACCAGTCTTTAGAAATGTCTGTGGAGATCTTAAAATTTATTTAGAAATAACTTTCCCTCCAGTTTTATTTTGGAGATATAACGTTGTCTTCTACTTTTATTATTTCTCTGCAGAGGTGATTTTCTTGTTACAGAGCTAGTCATTTTCTTAGGTCACCTGGTCACAAGGCAAGAACTAGAATCATCATGTTCTCTGGTGTTAGGTCCTTGTTTCAGAGCACGGGACCAAGTTTACCAAGGCTTCTATTCTGTCACAGAATTTTCCTATGTCAAATGTGATGCATGAAGAGTGGGGATGATCAATGCTTTAATTCAAAAGTTGATATATGTTAGACAAGACAGCTGGACAGGTTGTAAAGAAAGGCATGGCAAGAAATTCCATGAAAATTAAACTTGAAAGCTTTTAAATTTTGTATTTTTTTAAAAAAAAGATCTATAAATAGTGTGGAAACTGAACTAGTCTAGATTTTTTTCTAATCTTACATTTTCACAATTTATTATTGTATCACCCTAAAAGCATATTCTTATTAGTGTGTCATAGGAGGAAAAGGCTTCTGGTTTGATAATCTTGTAGTTCAATTTCTTGGGTGAAAATTCAGGCTTAAATACATTACATATGATTTGATGACATGATAATCAACTTTCTTATAACGTTTTATCCATCAAACAATGCTTTGTAAGAGCTTTAGGGGAAAAATTCTGTTTTGTTTTTCTTACATAGTGACATATATAAAGATTCACAAAGATAAACTGAGAAGTGTAGAACACTGAGAAATGGAGACTGTGTGATCAATAATTTATAAGTGAAACTTATTTTAGTGCCACTAGATGGCATATGTTAGCTGTGAATCTGACTTGAATTGATCAAAGATTAGGAGATTCTTGTTTCCCCAGGATGTCCAATACACTTTCCCAACTGTCTTCTCTTTCATCCTTACTAATTTTGTGACGTTGTTTTAAATTAACAAACTTTTACGTAATTTTTCAAAAATGCTAGAATCTGGTGCAATTATTTAATAATTAATATCACATGATTATTTCTATATCAAGTTAAAATAGAGGTTTTATATAGATATTTTTAATGTATGAATTATGTAGGGAAAAAAGCGTGTTTCCTCTTGATCCTTCCTTGGAAAAAATCCTCAAACATTTTCAATATGAAGCTTTAGACAAGTAGGCTAATTTGGATGAAGTCTTGAAAAATTAATCGTAAATCTGAAACGAAGGGAAGGCTTTTCTTTTTTGAAATAATCATATTAAAAGATTGTCATTTGGGTAATAATTAGCAGGAAGTCTTTCTGATGATTTTTTACTTTGAATGAAGTCATTGTCTGTATTTAGGAAATAAGCCATAAAAACACAAAATCCTTAGAGGGGCTTTCCTTAATAATCAGTATTAACATAAGCAAGCATCAATTGAGATAATTCTCACCTATCGTGAGAGAAGAAAAAAGAAAACAAAAAGAAGGAAATATTACACCCAGAGCTTGGTACTATGTTGAAGGATAGATGGGCACCGTTTGAGGCTTTCATTTGTCATCTTCAGCAACCAGAGGTCAGATAAAGTCAGGCTCACTCCCATGGTATATATATCAAGGTAGTGGAGCTCCAGTGAAATTTTAATTCTCAACCCATGCACGTCTGGTCCATCAAGGTCAGGACCTTGATTGGGAAAAAAAGTAAAACTTGGACTCAAGACATCTGGGATGATACACTTGATGAACTTGAAACAAGGTCTCCTTTGAACCTCTGGGCCTATAGAAGTGGCCCATTTCTCCCTGTCGAAGATGAGCATTCCCCATTGACTTGAAGACAAGACAACATCTTGCGGTTTAACTTGTGGGTCGTTTAGGATTAGTCTCCACCGCCTCACCTGGCTACCAGACCAATTATTAGGGTCAAGTCAAAATATACTCAACTGGGGAAATGCTGATTCTGTCAGGGAAGGAAAATGGTTATCTACTAGAGAAGCTGCAGAACTTAGTATCTTAGTGCATTCTGAATTCTATAACAAAATGCCATGTGAATTTTGAGGAGACACAAACATTCAGACTATAGCGCCTAGCTAGCATGTGCTAGCAGAAGCTGCAAGAGTGTATATGACAATAAATCCTGAGAGTGCAGAGGCTGATGGATCTAGAGCTCTAGAACATAAAATTATTAAGGGATAATTTATTGATACGACAGTGGTGATTAATACCCTGGCAAGGACCACAGGAAACAGTGTTAACATGCTCCTGGAAGCTTAGAAAAATAAAGAGCCACACTAAATGAAGTAAAAATTACAGAATTTTCTTGCTTCAGGAAGGGACCAAGTGGCATTCTAGAGGAGATGTACTGTATAAGGGCAGAAAATCCACCTCCCAGCTATAATCCACAGGAGACCCCAGAGAGATCTGCATTTATTAAATCAATAAGGTGTCTGTTGGTGAGATGGCATCCCACTGAGAACCTCAATGGTGCCTGTTTTTTGTAGGCTGGGCTGATAGTAGGAGTTTTTGTTACAGAATTGAGCACTTCTATTGCAATGGGGGTAGGGTAATAGGATACCAACGTGAGAAAACCTGTGCACTTAAGAGTCAGAAATAAGAAACATTGTAATGAGCACCATGGTCACAGTAGCAGCTGGAAATACCTGGCCCACAGAGGGTTACAGAGATGGTTACTAGGACACGTTACTCCATGTGCAAGATAGATGGACAGCCAATTTGGGTATTTTGCAATTTGTACAACTGAAAGAATTCAAGGACCCATGATCTGGAGATTTAGGACAGCCATCTCAATGAAAAGTTATGAGTCCATGCCCAGTACTCAGAGCTGAGGTAGTTTGAAGATCCAGAACCCATTAACTGAAGAAGCGGCTGCATCCTCATGAGGAAGAAAAAAACCCATTAATACTACAGCATGTATATGTGGCAATAATCCCCCTAGTAGCTCTTTCTCCAAAGAAAACATAGGTCATTTCCTTCTCTACGTGATCAGTGTCAAAAGGGGAACCAGACATTTTGACAACTGCTGAATACAGAATTCAAGTTAAAATTAATTCTTAGGGTCTGAAACATCACCATGGCCCCAGATTTAGGGCTTACAGTTACCAGGTAAGATAAAGGAAGTCGCCAGCCCAAGTTCCCCTCACTTTTGGTCTACTCAGCTCACTCCCACTTTGTGAGCATTTCCATGGTGCCCAGATCTACTTTCACAATGGATATACTCGGTGGCTGGAAAAACTATAACATTAGTTCCTTGGCCTGCAAAGGCCAAATGTTAGTCTCTGAAACTGCCCTTTCCCTGGCAAAGATAGTAATTAAAAGACAATAGCATGATCTAGGAGAGATAGGACATGACAGGGATTAGCGCTGCCCTTAAAATATATGAAGGATTGTGGTGGTCCCCATACAAGCCCCACTTAATTCGCAAGTCTTTCCTTTATAAAAATTACATGGCTTCTTGTGGATTAGAGGAAACTCTCTAACTCAGACAAGAAGTAGCCTCAGTTTTAGCTGCTGGGCTGGATCTGCTTTTCTGGCGCAGATCAATATAGTCTCAGTTAAATGATATAAGGACATTTATTTGGTGAATACATTATTTTTATCCATATGAGAAATGAGTTTGCATTCATGGAATAGACAATAATATATATTTATTGTCCTGTTCAGGTTTAGGTTATTCTCTCACTTTCTGTCATAATATCCTCCAAAGGGTCCAAGATTGTCTGGACATAAGATCACACCATTCTCTTATATCTATGCCATCATATTAATTATACAGATGAGCAAAAAGTGGGAAGAAAGTTGGAGGCCTTGGTAAGATACATGCACATCAGAAGATGGGAAATGAATCTTACAAAGGATCAGGGGCAGGGTACCGTAGTAATTTTTTTTAGACTTCTCATGGTTTGGGGTAGCTGAGACATTCCGCTAAAGTAAAGGGAAATTGTTTCAGTTTGTACTTCCCACACCAGTCTATTTACTAGGTGACAGTAAGAGCTAACAAATATGAGTGGGGCTCAGAGCAAGAAAGGGCTGTGCAGCAGGTCTTGGCTGTAGGGTAAACAGTCCTGCCTCCTGGGTTATGTGACCTAGCAGGAATCTGTAATACCAAAGGAGTCTGTGGTGAGAAAAGCATCATTTAGAATTTGTGGAAAACCCCAATAAAAGAAGGACAATGTAAACCTATAGCATTTAATGGCAAGTCCATGCCATCTGTGGGAGAAAACCCCACACCATTCAGAAAAACTGCTCCTGGTGTGCTAGAAATAATCTCAGCTATCTGGTCATGGAATGCTAAGTGACCATGGGGCTTCAGCTGCCCATCATGAGCTAAGTTCTATCAGACCAATCAAGTCAAAAGCTGAGTGGAACCAACAACAATTCAGGGTAAAACTTAAGAACATCTATGATCAGGCATGCACAGAGCCAGAGGGCACAAGTTAGCTGCGTGATCGATTTATTGAGTTAGCGGCCCAGACCTCCATGTCTTTCACTACAGTTGCACTGACACTGCTCTCTCAACTTACATCTAAAGCAGCATGGGTTGGAGGAGCAAAAAGACTTGAGTTTGCTTCACTGGTGAGCTAGCTCAGTATATGGATGTAAGCAGAAAAGGGACTTATGCTGCTGCAGTTAGTCTGAAAGCCGCAACTGTTATTTCGTAACTCCCTTCCTTACTACCTATTTTAGATTCCTTTCACTCTAGGCTGGAACCCCTGATGAGTCCTCTGTTGAAGTGTATCACAGTTCTACTTCTTCTCTCACTGCCTTAGGTGTTGTTCCCCAAAGCACTCCTGCAGTAAACCTCCTGCAAACAAATTTCTACTTGAGAATTGTTTTTCAGGGAACCTGACCTAAGAACTCTCTGACTTAGGAAAAACCTAAGCAAGTGTAAACTGGTTCTTTTTTTTTTTTTCTTTCAGTATTGCTACTCTCATAAAATAACCCTAGTTTTGTGGTAGAACTCTAAAGCTTTTGAAGTATGTTAGGATACTGGGACTAAGTAAGCACATGGGTTAGTCTCAAAACTTATCAGACAAGTTCATCATCAGAAATGTATGAAATCGCTTGCCACTTAGATATTTGATCTTGTCCTTTGAAAAAGAGAATCAAATCCACTTTCTGAGTAGTCTAATAAATAATTCAGTCTAATTTCATGATATATTCTTTAATTTATAAATTATTTCATATGAATGATTTCTATTTTTAAATGCCTTAATTTAATGTTCATTATTGAAATACAATCACAATCTGAACACAATTGGAATCCTCAGTTTATTTTCTATTGGTGATTAGTCTATTATTATAAAGTTTTTAGCTAAAATAATCACATATCTATAGCATATAAACTTTAGAAAAATTGCAGCAGTAAATATCAGATCTATGAAAATACGACAGTTATGTTGAAAAATAGGTAATGTTTTACTGTTAAAGCTGTATTTTCAGAAGACCTTTTCAGGTATAGCAGGTGACATGACGATATGGTGATCTTTATGCTGGTGAAAGTCAAATGTCTTCCACTGGAATCACTTTCTTTTTTAATTGTTCAACATCTTGACTTCACCTGTCTGTCTGTTGAATAGGTATTGCATTCCTGCCACTGAAAAGAAGGAAAAAGTACTTTGTTAAAATATTTATAAAAAGTTGAGTGACTGCTAAAAATTGGAAATGTAAATTTGACCAGTAAAAGGTAATAGGTATATAGATATTTTATAAAGCTAATATTTTGAGGATATAACTTTTGTAATTAATCATTGTTCCAGCAGCTGTGTATACTTGACACCTGGTTCACCAATAATTAACAATATCACAAGCTCTTTATAACTTATGAATAAGGAGAAGAGGTAGGGATTTGGATTAATATATATAGTGAAAACTGCTTATCACTCCACTCGACTAATGAATTTCCCTGACTCTCTTCTAATAAACGTGGCAAAGTCACTCTATATTCTTGAATGCTTAGCTTATCTTTTTGAGGAATTCTTCTCTCAACTGCCAGTAACATCTTTTGACTCCATCTCCCAAGACTCTGAAGAAATTTCTCATCGAAAGAAGTAAAATCTTTAAGATGGTGCAAACACATAGTAGGTGTACACATATGCACACCCAAACAATATTGTGAATCATCTAAAGTAATCTAACCCCCATTCACTCATTCATTGAATATCATCTTGGAGAGATTGGGATTGTAGGCTCTGGAACTGACCACTGGGATTTTAATCCTGTTTCCACCATTTACCATGCATATAACATTATACAAGTTACTTGACCTTATTCTGCCTCATTTCTTTATATGCAGAATGGGACTAGTAAATAAAGCACCTCCCTCCTAGGTTGGAAGTGAACATTAAATGAGTTTAGGAATATCCTGGTACATAAATCAGTAATCTAGAATTTTTTTCAATTGATGGTAGAAGGGAAATTTTCTACTCTTGTGTACGTATTGTCATATGTAGCTACTCACCTGCAAGACTTGAAAGGTCTAGCTCACATATACCCTTAATGAAGAAATGAATTAAGCAGCAGAATGGGCAGGGAGGGAAATAAAGAAATAATGAGACTAAGATTGAGAAAGCAGTGAATTTAACATTTAATATTGGAGATGCTGTCCAAGAATTGTGGCATTCATTGAATGAACATTTTATGGGGTTGGGGTGGCTCAGTTTCTTTGTAGAATGTACCCTGGCATTTAACATTGGGAATCACTCTTTTCCCTTCCTCTTGAAATGGTCATAAAACGATACATTTTAATAGCAAACGTGGTATACTTAACATACCCTTTCACGTTCATTAATCTTTTTCCTACATAAAAGTCACAACTGTTCACAAAGACATGGAACAATGAAAGAGAGGCCATGGTGAACAAATCCAAAGATGAATGAACTGTTGTCTGAGTAAAGAAAGCACTGTGTGGTGAATTGGGCCCCAGTGGATGAGAGTAATCACTCTACCATACTGGCTAGGAAAAAACTATGCAGAAACTGTACTAAAACAGTCACAGTACTAAACCATACACACACACACACACACACACACACACACACACACACACAAACATATGTGAAATAACCATTGGTCTTTATTAAGACAGCATTATTCCAGGTCTAATTACAGTGAAGGAAAGTATCATGATGGAAACAAGAATATTGTAACAATTGTTCCAGATTACACAGGGGGATATTTGGAGAGCTCTGAAAAGGAAATCTGGGAGGAAAAAAGTTGTGTTGGGGTTGGATTATATATAACAGGCACAGCTAGAAATAAAATTAATTTGAGCAATTAGTAAAGTATGTTATATTTTTGGTCAGTAAGAAAATAAAAGTCAAGTAGAATCCCTGGAAACCCCAAAAGCTATTTCGTTAAGTCATGTTTCAAATATGAAGCACGCTAAAGCATGCCTTAATTACAGAAATGGATAGAAAGTAGGAAAAAGAATGATTTGACTTTGATGATAACAATGGCCTCCTTCATGTAACACAAGGTCTGTAGAGCAATGGCCTCCAAGACTGGGGACACACATGACAGGGGGTGCACAAGACAATCCAATGACTGCAGAAAGTATATTGGGAGTTTCTTTTCTTATTTTAAAAATTATATTTTTCTATGCTTTTGCACATAATAGTACAGTACTTAACACACAGACATCCATGTATAACATAAAAAACAAAAACATTTATTGAGGTTGTTGCTCAAGATTTATTTTCTTATAGGATTGCATAATGAAAACGGTTTGGAGAATAATAATGTAACAAATAAAATGACACCATTGTATATTATTTGGCTTTTCACTGAGGGTACTGATATAGTCACAATATAGCATGGCTTATAATTTATTAAGTTTTAGAATTGTTATTAGAATCAAATTATGGTTACCACTGGAGACTGATTGGTGGAGGGGGTGCCATGGGATTAGGTAGAAGACAGTTTCTTTTCATTATAAGTTCTTAGGTACTATATTAGTTTTATCATGGTCATATATTACTTAGGAACTTCGAAGAAAACCGTGTTGTTTACTTTCTTAAACTGAGTTTAAAGTTAGCTTTTGTGCTCTTATGGGGACATCATGTGTTATATTAGTTATTATGTAATTAATGTGGTACATTATCAAGAAATTAGGCAATAATTCTGATTGGTATTTCCCAACTATTCCATTCATTACAATAATTCAAGATAATTGTTAGAAATATACACTTCTGGGCTTCCCTGGTGGCGCAGTGATTGAGAGTCTGCCTGCCGATGCAGGGGACACGGGTTCGTGCCCCGGTCCGGGAAGATCCCACATGCTGCGGAGTGGCTGGGCCTGTGAGCTATGGCCGCTGAGCCTGCGCTTCTGGAGCCTGTGCTCTGCAACGGGAGAGGCCACAACAGTGAGAGGCCTGTGTACCGCAAAAAAAAAAAAAAAAAAAGAAGAAAAGAAATATACACTTCCAAGTCTCCTCTCCTGAAGATGTTTATTTAGGGTGGGGCCCACAATTCTACTTTTTGATAAGTATTGTAGATAATTCTTACGATTAGGAAAACTTGGAAAAATTGCTCCTGAATACACTTAATGAATTTTTTTTTTTTTTTTTGCGGTACGCGGGCCTCTCACTGCTGTGGCCTCTCCCGTTGCGGAGCACAGGCTCTGGACGTGCAGGCTCAGTGGCCATGGCTCACGGGCCCAGCCGCTCCATGGCATGTGGGATCCTCCCGGATCGGGGCACGAACCTGCGTCCCCTGCATCAGCAGGCGGACTCTCAACCAGTGCACCACCAGGGAAGCCCCACTTAATGAATTTTTAATGTAGACATGAAATTGTTATTTTGACAAATTTTCTGTGGCATACATGATGCCTATCTAGATTTGTTTGATAGCATATAAAATTTAAAATTAACATAATAATTTTAATTACGCATGTCATATTCAAAGTATGCAATGACTAATATATAAGTAGTAGATATGCTTCATTTTTTGTTTTATTTATATTTTATTCCAAAGTCAGCCAATGTAATACTTCTCTTCACCTACACATAAACTTTTTGATGTCTCTCTTCAAATAGCATTCAGGGAACAAACAACTTATTCTTACTACTGGTTCTCTAACTGTCATCCTTAGTATTAGATTCTGCTCACTTCTTTTACTTTCTTTCACCTTTTAGAGTTCTGCTCACTTGTACCCTCTGATGGGGTCCACCTTCTCCAATCATAAGCCAATAATCAGCACTTGAGCAAGAAAGATATTAAGTGTCAACCCCTCTGCATAGAGCAGTGCTTCTTAATCCTGGCTGCACATTATATTCCCCTGAGGGGCATTTGGCTTTTAACACACTTCAGTCCTAGTCAAGGAGAACTTCTGTGAGTTGGACACGGACATCAGCATTTTTAAAATAAGAATATTCTTCTTATTTACAAGTGAGGAAGCTCAGGTTCAGATAGACCAAGTGGTTTCCCCAAGATTATATGGAAATTAAATGATGCTGTGACTCTAACTTACCTTTTATTCCCTAACCTATATCCTTCCTTCTGTGTCTTTAATACCTGAACCAAACATTATCTGTTGTTTACTTCATCTGTGATTCTAGGAAAATTTTCCCTTTAACTTATCATTATAAACACACACAACACACACATATGAGAGAGTTAAAGATATGCACAACTCTACCCTATTCTAGAGTAAAAATATTTTGTAACTATCGCTTGAAGTTATTTATGTTGCTCTACTCTTCCATATCTTTCTTCACTTCTGTTAGAAAATCTCTGGAAGGAACAGTTTACACCTGGTTACTCATTTCCATTAAGTCATTACATGATATTTACCTTCTGAACGGTTACCAGCACTAAATCTCCTGTTTAGCAAACATGATTTGAGTGCCTAGTATTTGATTGGCACTGGAGATAAACACTGAATTAATATTTCCAGCTGTCCTCCAAGAAGTTTACAGTAAGGAAGACATAGAGAGAGATCAATTGTATTATATATGGTGATAGGCGTTTTAGGAGTAAATGGAGGCATACCCATTCAAGGAAGGTTATCCAGGGAATGTCATGTCTGATTTATCTTGCTTTGCAACTAGGAGTTAGTTGTTGAAGAAGGGTGAAGGGGGTCAGAAAAGGCATAAAACAGAAAGGTAGTATAAACAGAACATAAGCAATCAAGTCCTATGCAAAAGAATAAGGGATGACAGACTTAGTGAGCTACAAGTGGTGTTATAGTCCCAGAATTAATGGTATATATCTGGGATTGTACATCTTTAGGGATAGTGAAGAACATGTTTGTTTTCATTAGCTAAGAATTTGGAATTTTGGCAACATGAAATTGGCCCCAAATCTCTGTTCCCTTATAGGTTAACCTTATAGGTTTCCTTATAGGATAATATTGCACACCTGGCCTGGCACTTAGTACATGCTCACACAGTGTTCTCCATAAATATTTTATGTCATTATATAGTAGCAATGGAGTCAGTATTTGAAGATTTGAAGGAAATGTAGGAGAGAAACAGTGAAGCCAGTTAGGAGACTACTGCCGTGGCAAGCAAAACATGATTAATTAAAGCTATTCAGGTAGTAATGAAGATTAATGGGGGATAACAGAAGGCATTTAAATCTACTTTGTATGGGGTTTGTGAATTTTTAGAATGCAAGTTTCAAGAAAAAGTATCTCAAGAATTCATGAATCACTGTAATTAAGAAAAATTAATGAACATTTGAATAGTAGAACAATTTATTACTATAATGTACTTGGACTTTTAAGCAAAAATAAGCATTTATAATTCCCTTAATTTAAGCATAGTTTGCATAATTAAAACTTGACAGTACAATAGTTAATCACTCCATAATCCTTCTCCTCAGTATTGTGAAATCTTTTCCATGCGTTAGAACACTTTTTAAACATAGGAACATTGATACTGTATTCTGCTTCCTACCAGGATCAATTGCACATCCATCATAAACTATTGATGGCTGGAAGAAAATAATTTACAATTATTATTCGGTGCTAAATTTGTATTCCTATATATAGATGTTGACATTACCAGTGACCTTATAATTCCTAATAAAATTACTACTTTGTAATTCACAAACCCACTATACTGGGGTCATTTATTCAACAAGAAATCTGATAACTGATTAAAATGATTGTCTTGTTTACTCCTGTTATTCATGTATTAAGTAAATACTTATGCTGAATACTTCCTCATAGTTGCATAGCAATTTGCTTGTTGATATTAAAGCTTTACTCAGGTGTATCCAAGACACTGGCCAGTATTACACTGTCTCCAGGGCAGCTAGAAAGAGCCTAGCCTGTCGCCTTCTATTGACTCCTTAACATTAGACTTAGAGAAATCACAGGAGACATTGTAGGAGGTGTTTCAATTGAATGTTAGAGAACAACTCCCCTTTAGGGTGACTTGTATTATTTTTAACATGAACATACTGCTGCTTACGTACAGTTATAGAGCAGATAAAAATTGGATTTAATCAGGGTTGAAGTTTTTTTCCCTAAGTGAGTTTGAAGGAGGCCAGCAAACATTAAGTGTTTACAAATAAAACAATAATACTGGACAATGGATCCAAGCCAGATAAGAAGCAAAGTAACACCCGAGAGTAGTAACAGATAAAGAGAAAGTAGTAGGGCCATCAGCATGAAGAATTTTGGATAAATAGAGAAATACCTAAATATTTTGGATTAAGTTGGGTAAGGATCAGAGTGGGATATTTGTCAGCTAGATTTTCTAAAGTGGTACAGTTATTGATGATGACAAAGTCCTAAAGGTAACCATGAGAGTGGGTATCTGGAATGGAAGGACAAAGAGTAGGGGCAGAGAAGTTAAAAGAACTGAATCAGCCTTGACACTGGTGGATCATTTTCGTGGAGGTTCAATATGCCATGAAATATGCCAGGAAAAGTGCTGGAAATAAACCCAATAAAGTCATTGATGAATTTGAGGATAACAATAACAACAGTTAATGCCTGTTAAAATATGGTGATATACACCTCAAAGAGCAGAAATTTATGAAGGAGAGAAGAGACATATGCTGGAAAAGAAACAAATGAGGGGGCAAGTCACTTCATCTCTGGGTTCTGAAATATTAGGGTGTGTTTGCAAAAATAACATCCACAGCAGTGTTCTTCAAGGTAAAAAAAAAAAAAATCAATTCGTTCAAGAAGGTGAAAGGAATACCATGGTGGAAGAGACTAGCACGCATATATTTTAATACAGTGTCATAAATGCTATGATGAAGTATAAGTAAGTTTCTACAGATGCGTCTTTTACTACATAGTGTGATGAAGAGGGTAGCAGTGAGGATATCTGACTCTAGTTCCAAAGTATCAGAAAGGCAAAGAAGGGAAAGCTGGTTCAGTTCGAAAGAAAGCTTGTGAAAAGACCTGGAGTTTGTAACACCATACTTAATGTCAAGACTGTGCAACCTCCTCCCCACTGTTCTCCATCTATGAAATGATACCGGTATTAACCCATGTGAATCCCAGGGTTAATTCTTCTACAAAGTTTCCTCTGACTGGTCTAGCTCACAAAGACCTCACTATTCTCTGAATACCTATGAAGCTTATTGTATGCGCTGTGCATGTTGGCAGGAATTAATAAACTGCCATACATTATTCCCTACAATATTTTACTTATATTTTTTCCCAGATGGAGTAGGTTCTTGGTGAGTGAAGACCATGTTTTATACTTCTTTAAATTCTTCCAAGTAATCTGCAGGTGAACTCCACACTTAAGCGTTGCATAAAGGCCTGTTGAATAAATCTCATTTATTAAATTAATTTAAGTGGAAATTGCTTTGGTATTAACTGGAAAATATCTTAATTATCCAAAGTCATTGAGCCAAATATAGTGTTACATAAAAATTAGTTCTGTAATTCGGGAAAACCTTTGTTCTTTACTTTCAGTGTTTTACCTCCAATTTGGAATAAAATATATGATAAATGAATATTGTAATGGAAGAACCACTATAAAGCAGTTTGTCCTATGGTATATATTTGTTCGAATATCTGAGTGTTATAAGGTATCATTTGCCATACCTCCCCTAGATTATCTGTGTAACCTAATTTAACCTTTTGGCGGGGAAAGACATCAAAAAAGAAACAAAAAAGGGCAATAGAAATTTGAATGCCACCTTACCAATACACACAATCAATTTATACTTCCACAGATATATCAACCTTAGAATATTATTTTCCTTATCACTGATATCAAGAATGTCAATTACTTTAAATTGAATGTTAGCTCTTTTCTCCTTCAATTTCCATTTCCATAAATTCTTTCGTTTCTCTTTATGATTTACCATTCACTGTAATTTATTTGCAAGTACTTTTTGTTGTCTGGACGTTATGAAAAACTGAAAGGGTAACTATTGTAATACCTATGACATGGTGTTTCTCTTTGGCCTTACCTGATGATTTCCAGGCAGCAAGTTTGGCTTTGCGTCATTATTCTATAAGTTTCCATGCCTATAAAAAACGTTAAAGATATAATGGAAATATTTGTTTTTATCTTTAATACAAAAATACATATTTTAACGCTTATATGTATAAGTATAAATGATCCATAGTTTACTTTTATAAATAAGTAGGTAATCAAACACTAAATAATGTTGTATTTAAATGACTTCAGTTGGCCCTTCATAGCCTCCCGTGTGTAATAAATCATAATCGTTTATGTTCTTAAGTGCAAATTAATAAAAGTTTTATTTTTAATAATAGTTTCAGATAGCATCTCTTATTCTAGAGAGAGATAATGGATCTTGATGCTGTTCTAAGACAAAAATTTATATATTTCATCTTACATTCTTGAAAAAGGTGTATTTGTTCTTATTCCTGTGGCATTTATGCCTCCCCATCATTAAATAAACAAGTTCACTTGAAAATTGTTATAATGTTATACAATTGGCAATAGAATACCGGTAGTAGATCTTAGCATTCATCTGTAAATCTGATTTTCCTTTCTGCTGTGTCCTCATGCCTGCAATAGTATTAGGTAGTCAACAAATACCATTGAATGAATGTACAGCTACTTTAAAAAAAATACTTGATAAAGAATGTATAGGTGAAATTAAACCTTTTTAAATGCCAATCAACAATTTATGGCCTAAACTTGAAATTTAATGGAGCATAAAGGACACAAATCTTAAAGCCTAAAATTTCTTTCTTTAAAGCATCAAGTTGGCTTTTACCTTGGTACCTGCCTGGGCTCCTTGGTGTGAGCCTTGGTTGGACCTGCTGATGTTTGTGACAGTGAGGAAAGAATCTTGAGCAGGCAGAAATACTATAGATAAACGAACAAAAAACAAAGAGCGATATTTTGAAAAGAAACTGAGTGCCTATTTTTTATTCAAAATTATCAGGTTACCAAAATCAGTTATCTGCTTTGATATTAATCAAACAGCATTGAGCTTCTCAGTTAACACTGCATGTATGCACACACACACAATGTAATCTAAACAAAATTACAGTAAGTATTTCTCTTGGATATGAAAGTGAAAATGATATCCTTAAACCATTTTAATAAACTTTCCATAAGAAAATATAAGCTCCTTAGATGCTAAAGCTATTTCAGATTGCTCTGCCATTTCTGCAGTGAGGAAAAAAAACTATGAATATAGTAGATGGCATTGGAATACTTGGGACGATGTTTCTATTTTAAAAAGATGCTATGTTGTAGCAATATAATTTGGTCATGCTCCTCTTGGTGGTAGCACATCTACACATCCCTTTATATGATACAGGAATTCAGATCAGAAATCTGTTATATAGAGGAAAATGGAAGCAGAACACTTTTAAACACACTTATTACCTTTCTTAGTTACGGTTTTTAGCTTGAATCATTTGATTGATGGCTTAAGAAAAAGAGCATTATTTTTGGAACCAGAAGATCTTGGTTAATATGTTGTATCCAAGTCTAAAACAGTGATGCTATTATATATCTCTCAGCTTTGTTGTGATTATCAGCAAGGATAACATATGTAATGCATAAAAGTAATAGGTGCTCAATATATTTTTCCCAGTCTCTTCCCTCCATGACTTTCACCATGACCTCTTTAAGGCATTCTTGATAGACTTTGTGAGCAATGAACAGATTCAAATAGAAGCAGTGATCCAAATCTTACTCTTTGAAGAGGCACCATGCAATAGTGTAGAGACACATCACAAAGAGAACTACCGTTAGAGTTGACATTGCAGGTATCCAGTTATCAGGGCTCCAGTAATATGAAATATTTATTGACAGAAGTAGTAATCTGAGAAATATAATAAATATCAAGTATTACTAGCAGTGTAGTACACAAAAATGAAGAGCAATATACACTGAATAGAGCATTTTGCACATTTTACTGTTTTTGTATTATTAAAATATGCTGATACTTACTTGAAAAATGAAAAACACAAACACAGCAAATTGCAGGGTGTAATAAACTAACATCTATTTCTACCACCAAAAAACCAAATGTCTTTCTTTAAAACACATGTCTTTGTTCATAATATTGCCACTGGCTAGAATCCTCTTTCCTGTCCTGGAGAACTCCTAGTGAATCCTCCATCATTGCTTTTACAAGCCTGACTTCTGGGTAGTAATTACTCCGCCTTGTTCATTTATCTACTGTAATATCTAGAATAATTTAGTACATTTATTTCCTTTAATCATGACTCTTCTACTGGGAAATAAATTCTTGTTACACGAGGACCATTACTTGCTATATCTATATCAATATGGATTCTACAGAATTCCTGGCACAGAGACGATATTAATGAATTTTGGCTAAATGACAGATTGAGTGAATCAGCAAGTTATTTACAGGGTAAAGTATTATGTACCTAACAACCTTAAAAAGTAGGTTGTTGCCTTTTCTTGTTCCCTATCATAAAAGCACAAAAAATATTTTTTGTCAGATAGATTCCCATGAAATGTTTCCATTTAACAAGCTAGTAATATAAAGTTTGATATCAATTTAAATTTAATTTCCCTGACTAAGCTCATGATATTCCCAGCAGATGGCAGCATAGGATAGGATAAATTTTATGAACATAGGCATTAGGCGTGCCATTTTGTAAGGCAACACAAGTCAGGGGGCTGATTTCACAGAAATGAAAAAGGGAGAAAACAAGGATCCATCAACAGAGATGGTAACAGAGATAGCACTACTTATATATGTCAGGGAGAGGAATCCTGTTTACTTTGTTGAATGTTGGTAGTTGTTGAGATTAGGTATTATATGACTAAACATTCTATTTTATACTACAACAATCTGGGCATGTCTGGACAAAGAAGTATCAAGAAACTACTTGGTTTTAGTAGTGTCAGTTGAAATACTGTGGCCAGTTTTCCCAATAAATAATATACTGTATTTCCAAGTGATAAACCAAACAGACCAAAAAGATAAGTTGGCTATGTCTTAATTACCTACCTCTATTTTCAGCTCATTAAGATAATATATTCCTACCAAACACATTTGGGAAGAATACCACTAATATAAAAAAGAGATCCGAAGCATAAACCTATTAAGTTAGCTAGCTTGCTTTCTTATTCTTTCTTTCTCCATCCTTCCTACCCTCCCTCTCTCTCTCTTTCCCTTTCTTTCTTTCTTGCTTGCTTTCTTTCTCTTTCTCTTTCTCTTTCTCCCTTTCTCCCTTCCTCCCTTCCTTCCTTCTTTCCCTCCCTCCTTCCTTCCTTCCATCCTTCTTTCTTTCCTTCCTTCCTTCCTTCCTTTCTCTCTCTCTCTCTCTCAAAAATATTTATTGAGCACTTACTGTAGCCCAATTAGTGTGCATCAGAATTGCCATACAAAGGAAATAGAAAACTTTAAACCTGAAAAGGGTAGGACTAGCATTTATTTAATAGCCACTCTATGCCATGATTGATGACCTTTTAGCTATATTATTTCAGTTTCCCCTAATGCCAATCCTGAAAGAAAGGTGTTTGCTGTTTCCAATTTACAAAGGAAAATTGAGGCCCTTGAAGGTTTTGTATGGTACCTAAAGTTCCACAGTAACTAAGTGGCAGAACTGGTGTTCTTGTCTAGATCTGCATGTCTCTAAAGACCATGTTCTTTCTAGTAGACAGTGTTACCTCCCAAGAAAATGAGAACATTGTGAGAGTTTTGAGAAAAAATTCAATTCCTGTATCATATAAAAGTAATTACAGTTTTTTTCTCCCCCAGGAAAATTCAGCAGGATAGATCCAATTAAAGATATTTGAAAATTCTTAGAGGTTAGATGGAAGAATCATCTTTACTTCTTGTACTTAGTTTGCCTAACAAGGGTGGATTTCCCAATTTCTTTATTCTGTTTTTTTTTCCCCTCCCTCTCTCATGCATACACATCAAAGATGAAGCTTATAAAAAAATAAAGTGGCATTTAAAAAAATTTAAAGTATAAGATAAGCTGGGTTATTACTCCTTTTCAGGGATTATGTAAAAATGACAAAATCTTTTTATAGGGATTAAATATAATATTAATTGATTGTATTTATATAACATGTTTACTATAAGATCTTTCATGTCGCTTGTTTCTTTTGATCCTTGCCACATCCTTTGTACAATACATATAGCTATTCTAATCCCTTTAGTAATCCTTTTACACACAGTAAATATTTAAATATGTATTATGTAAAGACTTGGCTCTCTCAATTATATATTCTGTTAATTGGTGATTATATTATATATATTCTGTTATTGGTGATTCAAAACAAACAAACAAAAAAAAAGGAGTTTGGGGCTTAGCTAGGCTTCCATAGCTTACTACATTATCACGTTCTGTTTTAGTTTTTTTTAAACTTTTTGGAGTCTCCAGCACTAATAATCATGAGGACAAGGACATTCACTCCCGCTTTACTTTTTTTGTTTTTTTTGCGGTACGTGGACCTCTCACTGCTGTGGCTTCTCCCATTGCGGAGCACAGGCTCTGGACGCGCAGACTCAGTGGCCATGGCTCACGGGCCCAGCCGCTCCACGACACGTGGGGTCTTCCCTAACTGGGGCACGAACCCGTGTCCCCTGCATCGGCAGGCGGACTCTCAACCACTGCACCACCGCGAAGCCCCAGCTTTACTTTTGCGATAGCAGCTTAACTGGTCTTGCTGTCCCTATCTCCTCCTCTTTCCCATTCTGTCCTTTACTCTACTGGTATAGTTTTAAACCTGAAACTATTCATTTGCACTTCTTAGAAATCTAAATTGGCTTTGTGTTGTCTATAAAACAAAGTCCAAAATCCATAGCATTGACTCTAGGCCTATATCAATCTACTTAACATCCACCTTTCTGAGCTTACTTCTGGCCAACCCTCCTCACATATTCTAGACATACTTGGTACTTCTCCTTTCAGGAGCAGGCTCTATACTCTCACAACCTGTATTCCTCAATTTCTACCAATTCTAAATATCTTGCTTTTCGTTTTGCCCATAAAGGCCTATATAAATTTCAGATATTTCTCCTTGGAACTCTGCATATTCTCCAAGCCAGAATTTGTGGCATTGTCTGTACTACCATACACTTGTTTACTGTTCCTTTTAAGCACTTGTCATAATGACTTGTTATTTGATTAACTGGAAATAAATCTAAATGCTTACTGTGACTTATAAGTCTTTCCATGATATGACCTCTGCCAGTCTCTTCACTGCATTTCATGCTTTTCTCTAACTCATCACACTGGTCAGAAGATTGCTCAAATCTCAACCATTTCTCTGTTTTTCTGCCAGTCTTCCACTTACTAGGTCTTGGATTTTGGGGAAAGTTATTTAAACTCCAGAAATCTCAGTTTTCTCCTTTGTAATATGGACAGAAGTAGCTGAAACTTTGAATTTGATTAAATCATATAACGTTTTTTATTTAACCATGTGAAAATATTACATGTAGATAGACATACATTTCTATAAATTTATAAAAATAAATTTAATGACTAGGTAGGAAGTTTTCTTAATATATTAATGGTACTATTTTCTCATAAGCAAAATTATTAAAATTTGATTTAATTGTGGTATCCTAAAATTTCTGGAAATCATTTTAGATCATGTATAGAGTATTGTACAAAGTATTCTCTTTTTATATTTACATTTTAAATATAGGTTGAAACTTTTTTTATTGCTTATGGGCTTCCTTAAGCAGAAACTATGAAGATAGTCTTATAGTTGAACAGTTACTCCTCTCTGTCACAAACATGAGGAGTGAAGAAAAACATAATTAAGGATTGACAGGACACTGGACTATGTATGTCATCAGACATTTATCTCACCATTAGGTATATCACCAGTGAAAACAAAAGAATTTCCCATCTGTTATTTGGTCATATACTAAGCTTCTTACAGCTGTGTGCAGTTAATTTGGTTTGATTCATAACCTTAATAACTTAACTTGTTATATATTACAGAAAAGACAATAACAATATTCTTCCCTATCATGAAGTCTTTCATCAGTGGGTATTAGAGTCACAGCAGATGTGCAAGGCTGTAACCTAGTAAAGTACAATTTATATATTTCTGCTGACTTTAAAATTATTTCACTTAACTCTCATGGAAGAAGAGTTTTTAAAATTTTGCCATTAAGAAATTCTGATTCAAGTTTATACAATAGTCACTTCTCATGCTGTGCCTCAATAAATACTTCAAGTCAAATATAGACCAGAATTCAAAAGAAAGTAAGTAATTTTTAGTGGTAAAACACTGATAATTTAAGGAGAAATGCTGTTTTTTCCCATTTACCAAAAAATTACAATAAAAATTAATAAATACTATCAAATATTTTTTTTGAATTATTAGTATTATAAAGAAAAACATGAAAAATTTTCTTTTTCCTTAGTGGGAACTGCAAATGAGAAGTACAGAGGAGGAAAACTGATTTTCTCTCTACCCTTCTAGGTTCTTAGCTGAGAGACCCCTGTAATAAAAGATAGGTTAACAGAAAAACAAACAGAAGTTTAATAACATGTATACCTCCTGTATACATGGGAGATACCCAGGAAAACTGAGTAACTCTCTGAAATGGCCCAAGCCACCACCTTAAATATTATCTTCAGCTAAAGACAAAAGAAGATGTTGGGGGTGGGAAAGCCAGTTATGGGAAGCTCTCCAGAAAGGCACAGTAAACAAGGGTAAGGTTGTTATGCAGAGTTAGGTCCTTGCCTTCTCCATTGACAAGTTTCTAGGTATATGGTCATCCTCCTCTTCTCGGTACAGAGAGGGAGACAAACGGAGATTTCTCTTATAGATGTGAAAGTCTCTTACAAAAGCATTCTGTTCTGTTTTCAGAGCTTTCCCTGTGTCTGCTATTTCTTAAAAATAATCAGGCTAAAATAATTCTTATGCTAAAGAGGCTTATTTTGGTGTGGCATATTCCAATCCCCTTCAAGAGATTTGATAACCATATCTCCCATCACTTAGGACTAATGTTTTCAAACATCTTTTAATGTATTTTCAGCCAATTAATAAATATTTATAAAATAACTAATACAATGCTACTACTTATTAATCAATCAGTGACAATTATCAACCACTACTACTGTGTCATTATTCCTTCATATTAGAAAAAGACAAAGAACAACAAGAGAAATTTAGTTCAGGGATGGGAGACATTGGGTGATTATAAAAATACCACAATGAGCTCCACTTCTAGACATATAAGGCAGAGTGGTTGTTAAAACACAGCTCACAGCAAGTACCATATTTCCCTAATTTCTGCTGTAATTTTGATGTATATGAAAGGTAAAGACTAGACTAAGGTCAGCAGAAAGTACCAGTGGCTTCCATGGATACTCTGACCTATTAAAAAATATAGCTATAATGCTGTATTATTCTTTAAAATGAGAGGTGAGAAAATACATGCTTTTTCATTTTTTGGTGGCTAAATTTTTGCTTATGATACATATGTATTTCCTAATCCTTCTAAAATCTTTTCCTACCCACTTTAAATTTCTTCTACCTTCCTAAATCTACTAAGGAATAAGATGAACAGATCCAGTGTTATACTGGTAAACTAACTCTTATAAAGAAAATAGGAAAGAAGGAAGGGGAGGAAGGAAAGGAAGGAAGGGAGGGAGGGAGAGATAGAGAGAAAGAGGAAGGAAGGAAGGAAGGAAGATAGAAAGAAAGAAAGAAACAAAGAAAGAAAGAAAGAGAAAGAAGGAGGGAAAGAAAGAGAGAAAGAAAGATAGGAAGAGAGAAACAGAAAGAGAGAAAGGAAGAAAAGATAGATCCTGGAATATAACATTTACCACTTTTTCAATGTTAATATTCCCACTCTGACTGATTTCAAGCTGGCTTAAAACCAGAATACAGAATTTCTAAATATTTAACAGTAGGCTGTCATTAGCTTAAATGAGCCAGCTCCAGCACATCACTGTTTCAAATTATCTCTGAAAACAAAGTTTCAGACATATTTGCTAGTCAATTATCTTATGAGGTATATGCTAGTAAAGGATTGGTCTTTGATGAGTCAAAATCAGCCTTGGGAATGTAATATGCCTTTGCAGTGAGCACAACCATGTAGAAACATGTAAGGTTATAAACATGTAACCTCACCTCTAAGCATATGTCTGTAAGCAGCCATAATATCCTTAGGTTTAATGTTTAAGATTCAGATTAAGTGAAAGAAACTGAATAATTCTAACTTTCTCACTCCATGCATCTAATGCCTTTTTTCAATTCTTCTTTGGTGGGTTAAAAATCTTTTAATTATACTGATACACATCATGAAACATGGATGGGTTACCAGGATGAACTGATTGATGGAAAGACTGAAGAAGCAAGAAAAACTACAATCCTGCAGCCTGTGGAACGAAAAACAGATTCTCAGAAAGACAGACAAAATGAAAAGGCAGAGTACTATATACCAGATAAAGGAACAAGATAAAACCCCAGAAAAACAATGAAAAGAAGTGGAGATAGGCAATCCTCCAGAAAAAGAATTCAGAATGATAGTGAAGATGATCCAGGACCTCAGAAAAAGAATGGAGGCAAAGATCGAGAAGATGCAAGAAATGCTTAACAAAGACCTAGAAGAATTAAAGAACAAACACCTAGAAGAATTAAAGAACAAACAAACAAAGATGAATAATACAATAACTGAAATGAAAACTACTCTAGAAGGAACCAATAGCAGAATAACTAAGGCAGAAGAAAAGATAAGTGACTTGGAAGACAGAATGGTGGAATTCACTGCTGTGGAACAGAGTAAAGTAAAAAGAATGAAAAGAAATGAAGACAGCCTAAGGGACCCGTGAGACAACATTAAATGCACCAACATTCAGATTATAGGGGTCCCAGAAGGAGAAGAGAGACAGAAAGGACCCAAGAAAATATTTGAAAAGATTATAGTTGAAAACTTCCCTAACATGAGAAACAAAATAGCTGCTTAAGTCCAGGAAGAACAGAGAGTCCTAAGCAGGATAAACCCAAAGAGAAAAACACCGAGACACATAGTAATCAAACTGACAAAAATTAAAGACAAAGAAAAATTATTAAAACCAACAAGGGAAAAACAACACATAACATACAAGGAAACTCCCATAAGATTAACAGCTGATTTCTGAGCAGAAACTCTACAAGCCAGAAGGGAGTGGCATGATATATTTAAAGTGATGAAAGGGAAGAACGTACAACCAAGATTAGTCTACCTGGCAAGGATCTCATTAAGATTCGACAGAGAAATCAAAAGCTTTACAGGCAAGCAAAAGCTAAGAGAATTCAGCACCACCAAACCAGCTCTACAACAAATGCTAAAGAAACTTCTGTAAGTGGGAAACACAAGAGAAGAAAAAGACCTACAAAAACAAACCCAAAACAATTAAGAAAACAGTAATAGAGACATACATATCGATAATTACCTTAAATGTGAATGGATTAAATGCACCAACCAAAGGACACAGGCTCGCTGAATGGATACAAAATCAAGACCCATATATATGCTGTCTACAAGAGACCCACTTCGACCTAAGGACACACACAGATGCAAGTGAAAAAGATATTCCATGCAAATGGAAATCAAAAGAAAGCTGGAGTAGCAATATTCATATCAGGCAAAGTAGACTTTAAACTAAAGAATGTTACAAGAGACAAGGAACGACACTACGTAATGATCAAGGAATCAAGAAGAAGATATAACAATTATAAATGTATATGGACCCAATATAGGAGAACCTCAATACATAAGGAAAATGCTAACATCTATAAAGAGGAAAATAACAGTAACACAATAATAGTGGGGACTTTAACCCCTCACTTACACGAATGGACAGATAAACCAGAGAGAAAATTAATAAGGAAACACAGCTTTAAATGACACAATAGACCTGATAGATTTAATTGATATTTGTAGGACATTCCATCTGAAAACAGCAGATTACACTTTCTTCTCAAGTGCACTCGGAACATTCTCCAGGATAGATCACATCTTGGGTCACAAAAAAGCCTCGGTAAATTTAAGAAAATTGTAATCATATCAAGCATCTCTTCTGATCACAACACTATGAGATTAGAAATCAAATACATGGGAAAAAAACGTAAAAAACACAAACACATGGAGGCTAAACAATATGTTACTAAATAACCAAGAAATCACTGAAGAAATCAAAGAGGAAGTCAAAAAATACCTAGAGATAAATGACAATGAAAACATGACAATCCAAAACCTATGGGATGCAGCAAAAGCAGTTGTAAGAGGGAAGTTTATAGCTATACAAACCTAACTCAAGAAACAAGAAAAATCTCAAATAAACAATTTAACGTTACACCTAAAGGAACTAGAGAAAGAAGAACAAGCAAAACCCAAAGTTAGCAGAAGGAAAGAAATCATAAAGATCAGAGCAGAAATAAATGAAATAGAAACAAAGAAAACAATAGCAAAGATCAATAAAACTAAAAGCTGGTTCTTTGAGAAGATAAACAAAATTGATAAACCATTAGCCAGACTCATCAAGAAAAAAAGGGAGAGGACTCAAATCAATAAAATTAGAAATGAAAAAGCAGAAGTTACAACAGACACTGCAGAAATACAAAGCATCTTAAGAGACTACTACAAGCAACTCTATGCCAATAAAATGGACAACCTGGAAGAAATGGACAAATTCTTAGAAAGGTATAACCTTCCAAGACTGAACCAGGAAGAAATAGAAAATATGAACAGACCAATCACAAGGAATGAAATTGAAACTGTGCTTAAAAATCTTCCAACAAACAAACGCTTCCCTGGTGGCGCAGTGGTTGAGAGTCCGCCTGCCAATGCAGGGGACACGGGTTCGTGCCCCAGTCCAGGAAGATCCCATATGCCGCAGAGTGGCTGGACCCGTGAGCCATGGCCGCTGAACCTGCACGTCCAGAGCCTGTGCTCTGCAACAGGAGAGGCCACGACAGTGAGAGGCCCGCGTACCGCAAAAAACAAACAAAAAAAAAATCTTCCAACAAACAAGTCCAGGACCAGATGGCTTGACAGGTGAATTCTATCAAACATTTAGAGGAGAGCTAACACCCATCCTTCTCAGACTCTTCCAAAAAATTGCACAGGAAGGAAAACTCCCAAACTCGTTCTATGAGGCCACCATCACCCGGATACCAAAACCAGACAAAGATACTACAAAAAAAGAAAATTACAGACCAATATGAATGAATATTGATGAATATACTGATGAATATAAATGCACAAGTCATCAAAAAAATACTAGCAAACAGAATCAACAGCATATTAAAAGGATCATACACCATGATCAAGTGGGATTTATCCCAGGGATGCAAGGATTCTTCAATATATGCAAATCAATCAATGTGATACACCATATTTACAAATTGAAAAATAAAAACCATATGATCATCTCAGTAGATGCAGACAAAGCTTTTGACAAAATTCAACACCTATTTATGATAAAAACTCTCCAAAAAGGGGATACAGAGGGAACCTGCCTAAACATAATAAAGACCATATATGGCAAACTCACAGCAAACATCATTCTCAATGGTGAAAAACTGAAAGCATTTCCCCTAAGATCAGGAAAAAGACAAGGATGTCCAGACTTGCCACTATTATTCAACATAATTTTGGAAGTCCTAGCCATGGCAAGCGGAGAGGAAAAAGAAATAAAAGGAATACAAATTGGAAAAGAAGTAGTAAAACTGTCACTGTTTGCAGATGACATGATACTATACATAGAGGATCCTAAAGATGCCACCAGAAAACTACTAGAGCTAATCAATGAATTTGGTAAACTTGCAGGTTACAAAATTAATGCACAGAAATCTCTTGCATTCCTATACACTAACAACAAAAGATCAGAAAGAGAAATTAAGGAAACAGTCCCATTCACCATTGCAACAAAAAGAATAAAATACTTAGGAATAAACCTACCTAAGGAGGTAAAAGACCTGTACTCAGAAAGCTATAAGACACTGATGAAAGAATTCAAAGATGACACAAACAGATGGAGAGATATACCATGTTCTTGGATTGGAAAGAATCAATATTGTGAAAATGACTATACTACCCAAAGCAATCTACAGATTCAATGCAATCCCTATCAAATTACCAATGACATTTTTTGTAGAACTAGAACAAAAAAATCTTAAAATTTGTATGGAGACACAAAACACCCCAAATCACCAAAGCAATCTTGAGGGAAAAAAAAAAAAACAAAAAACAGAGCTGGGGGAATCAGACTCCTGGATTTTAGAATATACTACAAAGCTACAGTAATCAAGACAATATGGTACTGGCACAAAAACAGAGATACAGATCAATGGAACAGGATAGAAAGCCCAGAGATAAACCCACATAGCTATGGTCACCTTATCTTTGATAAAGGAGGCAGGAATATACAATGGAGAAAAGACAGCCTCTTCAGTAAGTGGTGCTGGGAAGCTGGACAGCTACATGTAAAAGAATGAAATTAGAACACTTCTTAACAACATACACAAAAATAAACTCAAAATGGATTAGAGACCTAAATGTAAGACGAGACACTATAAAACTCTTAGAGGAAAACATAAGCAGAACACTCTATGACATCAATCACAGCAAGATCCTTTTAGACCCACCTCCTAGAGAAATGGAAATAAAAACAAAAATAAAGAAATGGGACCTAATGAAACTTAAAAGCAAGACCAAAAGACAACCCTCAGAATGGGAGAAAATATTCACAAACGAATCAATGGACAAAGGATTAATCTCCAAAATATATAAGCAGCTCATGCAGCTCAATATTAAAAAAACAAGCAGCCCAATCCAAAAATGGGCAAAAGACCTAAATAGACATTTCTTCAAAGAAGACATACAGATGGCCAAGAGGTACATGAAAAGCTGCCCAATATCACTAATTATTGAAGAAATGCAAATCAAAACTACAATGAGGTATCATCTCACACCAGTTAGAATGGGGATCATCAGAAAATCTACAAACAACAAAGGCTGGAGAGGGTGTGCAGAAAAGGGAACCTTCTTGCATTGTTGGTGGGAATGTAAATTGGTACAGCCACTATGGAGAACAGTATGGAGGTTCCTTAAAAAACTAAAAATAGAATTACCATATGACCCAGCAATCCTGCTGCTGGGCATATACCCAGAGACAACCATAATTCAAAAGGACACATGCACCCCAATGTTCATTGCAGCACCATTTACAATAGTCAGGTCATGGAAGCAACCTAAATGCCCATTGACAGATGAATGAATAAGGAGGATGTGGTACATATATATAATGGAATATTATTCAGCCATAAAAAGGAACAAAATTGGGTCATTTGTATAGATGTGGATGGACCTAGAGCCTGTCATACAGAGTCTGACATAGTAATGCCTGTATGTGGAATCTAGAAAAATGGTAGAGATGAACCAGTTTGCATGGCAGAAATAGAGATCCAGATGTAGAGAATAAATGTATGGACACCAAAGGGGGACAGTGGGGGGGGGGGTGGTTTTGGTGGGTGTGAATTGGAAAATAAAAAACAAAAAAAATTTTTAAAAAGACTGGATAGTTACTTATCGAGACTTCCTCCTTTCTACTCTTTTACTGTGTTCTGTTTATGTTGAAATCAGAGTTAAAAAGCATAGTTATAAATTAGTATGATTTAAGGTTTTTACTATCTTCTGTATTTTGAAAATTGATATTAATTCTGTGCTTTTTATTATGGAGTCAGTTTGCTGCATGCAGATAGTTTCAGGAATTTTGATTCATAATTCTTTGGGGATTATATTTGCAGGAAATGGTGTCTAGCCAGTTACATCATTGTCTCTTTAGCCAATCTAGACTTAAATTGGACAAATTTAATTCATTTCATGAAGCATGACTTAGTTTCTTTCTTCTCCTCTATCTGCCCTAAGAGGGACCTCTGAACAGGCAGGTATGGGTTCAAAGACAAAGATTAATCAGGGGACATTTTATAGCAGTTCTGTTTATTTTACTTCATTTAAGGTTAAGCTTTATTTATCATTAGCTTCTTTGACTTCTTTCTACATTTAAGATAAAAAGGTTTCTTCCTATTTTTCCTTCTAAGCTTCAAGATATTATTTTACTTATTTTAATGTCTAAAGGGGTATGCCAAGTATTAATATACTTAAAGAATTTCTTACGTAAAATTTTCTCTATAGTTATTTTAGTGACTTGTGTTTTCTTTATTTATAATGAAATATATTTTGCTCATGAAACTTTTTTTTTTTTTGTACAAATTGAGAAGCAGTAATAAGCCCTTGTTTTCAGTCAGAATTTCTTAACTGGGTTCCATGGACGAGTTTTACAAGCCTTTAAACTTGAATATAAAAGTATATGTATGTATAAATGTGTGCGTTGTTCTAGAGAGAGACACCATAACTTTCATCAGACTTGCAACAGGTCGTGAGTCACCTCTCCCCCAATTAAGAACTTTCACGTACTTTTTGTATAATGTGTGGCATTGGTTCTTTTACTTACCAAGTACCATACTTGGCATCATAAAAGATGCAAAGATCTTTATTGAATGTCTTCACTAGATTACAATGTGTGAGATGCCCTATATTTTTTTCAACAGCCTCGAAGAGTTGTTATTGTTGTTGTTAAAAAACAGTCTGCGTTTACAGTGAATTTCATGCTGAAGATATTTCCTGCAATATTTATTGTATGGTTGAATTCATTTTTAATTACTTTGAGCTTTTTATTTTTAGACCTTAATTTTGTTATAACTCAGGCGCACATTGTTAGCAGTTTGGCTTTAAGAATGTTCTATTTTTGTAATGAGATTTTGTTGTTTTATCTCAGAAGCAGATAAAATTCTGGCAGTATATTCTATTTAGAAATGTTTTTTAAGTTTTCATATCTCATTCAACATTCTAAATTGAAAGATCTGCCTTATGATTAAAAACAAACTACAATCTAATAATAGTGGCTAAATCCTAAGAGAAATTCTATTTCCCATGATATATTGTAACACAAAAATTTCAACTACAGTAATGGTGAATTCTATTGTTTGTGTATATTTCAGATGTAGCACTTTATCTTCACACATAGTACCACTGCCTTATTTTAGGGCTAAATTCTCTTATCTGGATGAAAGTAGGATCCTAATTGGCTTCATGGTCACTGCTTTCTCCATTCACCAATCTCACCTTTGTGTTTTCTCCACACATATTCTAAAATCACTCACACTTATCAGACATATCGGATCCTATCACCCTTCTCTTGTAATTCCTCTTTAGATCCTCCTTGATTGGAAGATGAAGTTCATATTCCTTAGGATGGTACACATAGATCTTCATACTTTTTCCCTAATAGCCCACTGTTTTTCTGACCCTGAGTCTATATTATTTAAGCCATTTCAAGTTGGATATTCTATTATTTATAGCTAGAAAGTTTTTATCTGGCTTATTCAACTTTGTTTTCCAACAACTAGCACAAGGCTTGGCCATGAAGTTGATAAATAGATATCTGGAGACACAGGTGATCTTTTCTGGGTAATTTTTTAACACACTCAAATATAAGTAATAGCTAGTCAGTAATACATTAAATAAACTTTTAGGAATATTATAAGACCTATCTTAAAATATGCAGGTGTTTTTGTGTGTCTGTTTGCTCACTTTCAAGAAAATGGACGTTATAACCTGTGCAGGTATCATTCCTGCACAGTGAATAAATTGAACTATAGAATTTCTGAGGTTACTTCTGGTTTGGAAATACTTTTTTGCAAAGAGAGGAACGTATATCTCCCTGTAGAGATGTGTGTATTATGTAAATACACATATAAACATAAAAGCTGATATGGCTTATGGATAATAGCAAAGACTATTTGCCACAGTCTTTGGGAGTAGATTCATAAGTCACAAGCTGGTAATCATTTCCAGTCAGGATTAATTGGTTTGCCTCTTTTAGCAAGCCTAATATAGTTTACCAAGAGAATTATGAAGGTTACAATACTACTCAACTACAAATCTAAAAAGTCACATCTTGCTGGAGAATGTGTTTATTCTGTCTATTATATTTTATTATAAGCATTCTCCTTTGCTGGATTTTGCATTTTTTTCTCTCAGTTTTATTGAGGTATAATTGATATACAGCACTGTATAAGGTGTACGACATAATGATTTGACTTACATACATCAGGAAGTGATTATCATGGTAAGTTTAGTGAATATCATCTCATGTAGATACAAAATTAAACAAATAGAAAAAATATTTTTCTTGTGACGAGAACTGAGAATTTTCTCTTAACTTCCATATATAACATACAGCAGTGTTAACTGTATTTATCATGTTGTGCATTACATCCCTAGTACTTATTTTTCTTATAAATGGAAGTTTGTACCTTTTGACTACCTTCATTCAACTACCTCCCTCCCCCCACCTCTGTTAACCACAAATCTGATCTTTTTCTGAGTCTGTTTCTTTGTTTTTAAAGTATAATTGACCTATTATAACACTGTTTTAGTTCCTGGTACACAATGTAATGATTCAATATTTCCATACATTTCAAAATGATCACCATGTTAAGTCTAGTTATGATCTGTCACCATACAGAGATATTACATAATTATTGACTATATTCCCCACACTGTACATTTTATACCTGTGACAATTTATTTTGCAACTGGAAGTTTGTACCCCTTAGTCTGCCTCATATATTTCTTTCCTTACCCTATCTCCCTCCCCTCTAGCTATGACTTGTTTGTTCTCCATATCTACAACTCTGTTTCTATTTTGTTTGTTCATTTGTTTTGTTTTGTAGGTTTCACATGCAAGTGAAATCATACAGTATTTGTCTTTCTCTGACATTTCACTTAGCATAATACCCTCTAGGCCCATGCATATTGCTGCAAATGGTAAGATGTCATTCTTTTTTATGGCTGAGTAATATTCCATTGTATGTATATATCACATCATCTTTATCCATTCATCTATTGATGGGTCACTTAGATTGCTTTCATATCTTGGCCATTGCAAATAATGTTGCAGTGAACATAGGGTTGCATATATGTTTTCAAATTAGTGTTTTCATTTTCTTCGTATGAGTATATTTTCTTTATTAATCAAGAATTTGGATGGCAGAAATCCATGTGTTAATATGTTAGATTTTTTTTTTCACCATGGTACAAACTAAAATGATCTCTCTCAAAGGTGCAAGATTTAGCAGAGAAGACTGACTCAGAATAGGTAGGTGAGGTTCATGTTGAGCCAAAAATGAAGAACAATACATTTTAACACTTTAAAATGCTGATATAACACCTTAAAATTACTGATGTTACAGCTTAGTCTTATGCAATATTTTTCTGATTTATAAAAGTATTTGAACATATATTTGTGGAATGTGAAAGAAAGTTCTATGGTCACATATCCTGGGGTGGGGGGAGGGGCTAAGAACTAATTTACTGAGTGACCAGGAACATATTTGTGCTTAAAATAATAAACTATAGGGTTTGACTATAAAATACTTGATTAAAAGCTCCAAAGCAGACAGTTTTAATGAAGCTCCAATATAAGTGAGAATATTTTATTTGTGAGGGTTATTTGTGGAAAAATTTATAGTATTAAATACTAATCACTTGACAAAGTAACATAGGCTTCTCAGATTACTTCCCTTTAAATTTTACAACTACTTTTTGTGATACCTAACATATATACAAATGTATAAAATAATACTCCCATAACCCCCAGATACCTGTAACACAATCTCAATAATTATCAACTAATGCCCACTTTTGTTTCAACTTACTTACACTTAATCTTCTCCATTAAATTATTCTGAAGCAAAAATCACATAGTCAAATATCCTATCTTTCACCCATAATATGAAGTTCTTAAGTTAATGTATCCGATTCTCCAAAATTTTTTCTCATGGCTATTTTTTGTCTTATTTGAGGAATATTGCCCTACCCCCAAGATTGTCTCATATTTTTTTTCTAAAATTTAGTTATTTTATTTATTTTGCCATTTAATTGGCATACCAGTTGCCCTATATAATTTATTGAAATATTATCCTTTTACCGTGCTCTGTATTGCTACTTTGACATAAGTAATAGATCCATATGTTGTGGATATTAACTGGACTCTTTATTTTATTCTCTTGTCTATTTGTCTTTCATGCCCCTATACTACACTGTTTTAATTATTGTATTTTATATTAAGTCTTTATTTGGGGAAAAGCAAGTCCTCACACCTTGATTTGCCTTCATCAAATCTATTGACAAGGTTGTTCCTAATACTCCCTTAGGATTCTTTATTTTTGAAGGGTTGCAGGACCTAGTGATGTTCCTTTTTCATTCGTGACATTGGTAAAGTGTGCCTTAACTCTTTATCAGCTTACTCAGAGTAATATAGGTTTTATTATTATTTTCAAATAACCAGCTTTGGGCCTTACTTTCATATGTTTTCTTTCCATTTCATTAATTTCATTTTTTATCTTATTTCATTTTTAAAAATGTCTTTGAGTTTGTTTTGCTGTTTGTTTTCTGTCTTCAGATGAAATGCAGTTTTAAATAACATGCAGGGAAAAGAAGTTTTGAGGAAATAGGTAATATTTTTAAATGAATGGTGACAAAAATACTACATATTAAATTTTGCGAGGTGCAATTAAAATAGTACTTAGGGGAGAATATATAGGCTTCAATTTCATTTTAACTGCATCTCACAGTTGCATTGTTTAAAACTATCCTCTATTCTCTTAACTTCTAAAGATATAGGGAATGCTCCAGATAACTGATTGTTTTGATCTCTAGCATAATTATTGATATTTAAGATCACAGATAATACTCAGCATGATTTCAACCCACTGAAATCTGTTGAGGCTTGTTGTATAGCTCCTAATATACGATCAGATTTTATGAATCTTCATGTGTGCTGGAAAAAAAGGTATATTCATTAATCACTGAGTGTAGTGTTTACGTATTTTGTACATCAATCTGGTCAAGTTTTAGTTTCAGTTATTTTATTTTTAATTTCTAGATATATTTCATATATTTGCAAATATTCTCTGTTAGTTTTATAGTATCCAGTACTCTATCCAAATTTCAAACTTGGTTTATATCTCTTGAACTTAATAGGCATGATTATTTTACAATTTATAATTCAACATTTCTGTAGTTACTTTGTTTTTGTTTCCGCTTTTTGTGGTTTTGCTACTTCTTGGTTATGATATATTTTCTCATGTGCTTGGTTATATTTAATCACGGAGTGTTTACTGGATTGAAAAATTGCTAGAAATAATTGGAGGTCTAGGATACTATTACCTTCCCAGAGAGAGAATTTCAATTTCCTTCTACTAGGCACTTGGGAGCATTATCAGTACTACACCACTTTAATCCAATTTGGGTTATTTTTTTTGGATTAAGAATATTCAAATTGTCTTATGATGGTTTTATATAGGTAATGTAAAACTTCTTGACTGCGAAGTTAAGCAATGGGTGGAACTTTCTATAACTTTTTAACAAATGGCTATTTTAATTCAAATATCTTTCATTGTGTTAGCTCAGTTATACAAAGAGCTATCTATAAAGCATCACAATGTTACTGAGGGCGTGGATATCAATACCTACTTGGCTGTTTAAACTCCACTTGTTTGAAATCAAACAGCATAGTCCATACAAATCAATTCTATCACATCATTGATTTTCTCTTTCTTTTTATATTAGCAAAGTTTATGAGGTATTGTAAGTCTGTCTTTCCTGCTTGGAAAATGTCATAACTTCTGTCTTCAGTAATCATACACATTTTTCATCTTCACATTCAAGATATGTCCTATGCTCAAATATGTTACATGTCTGCCATGAGCTTCATTTTTCCCGACACTAAATCTAGCCTTCAGCTTCACTGCCTTCTCAACATTCCCCAGAATATATTATATTCTTTCCAGGGTAATTTTATACCTTCTCCCTGAAAAGCTTTTCTTCTTCTGTGTACATTTTTTTTTAAATCTGTTCTTGGGCTTCCCTAGTGGCACAGTGGTTGAGAGTCCGCCTGCCGATGCAGGGGACATGGGTTCCTGCCCCGGTCTGGGAAGATCCCACATGCCGCAGAGCAGCTGGGCCCGTGAGCCATGGCTGCTGAGCCTGTGCATCCCGAGCCTGTGCTCCGCAGCGGGAGAGGCCACAACAGTGAGAGGCCCGCGTACTGCAAAAAAAAAAATCTATTCTTAAAGAACTACATTATTATTTTCCTCCTCTATTTATAGAGAATTTACTGCCTATCTCAGCCCAAATAAATTTACCTTATTTTCAACCTCAAAGTTAAATAACAATTACACTATTGTTTGACACTGTGTAGTATTTATTTAAATTGTTCTAAGTGTATATCTTCTCTTCCAGTGAGACTGTATACTTTTAAGGAAACAAGTTTGTCAGATATTTTTTAAAACCTTATATGGTGCTGTGTACATAAGAAAACCTTCATGAATATTCAGTTAAATAGAGAAAGGTATACTATGATGAGAATCAACAGAGTTACTAAGAATCCAAACTAAAAAATAGCAAAAAGGCCTTAAAAATTATTAACATTGATATATTTACCTTGCTTCAAAATTAATGACTAACAGCTATAATAATTTCTCCTTATTTTGATGATGGAAATTCCAGTGTATTAAATAACTGTTTTATTGTTGCCTTTCATTGGCAAAATATAAGGATAACTCCTGTGAGAGTTCCCAAATACTTCTATGTTTATGACTAGTTCAGACTACCTTAGAATTATATTTCATCACTTAAGCACTTACTGTAGTTGTAGTTGTTTTTGTGGAAGAAGTTGGCTGCGTTGTGGTCCAAGGAAACACATGAATTATGACTGTTGTAGTGGCTGACAGCTGACTAGTTTTATTCCCACCTAATTCATCAGTAAGTTCAGTAAGTAGCTGGAAAGTTATAGGGTCCTGAATCCCTTGAAAAACATCACACTGGAAATTTTGAGTGATGGCCAGATAAGGAGGATCAACGCCTAGTCTCCAAAGTGTGAATTGATTATTTATGTTTCCTGAAAATGATGAGGTAATAAAACAGAAATAAGACTATATCACATGTTATTTCTATTGTCTTGTTGAAATTCTTATTTCAAAATACGTTCCATGATAATATATTTTCAACAGTTATAAAATATCTCATATAGAGTATCTTTTAAAATAGCATAAAAGTGAATTATTTGAAATTATGTCTTACCTCCTACAATTGAATAGCTCAGCTAGCTGTTCCTGTGAAGAATCTTTGTCTGAACAGTTGAGCAGAATAAAAGGAATCTTAATAGTAGAATAAATCTGAGTTTCCAAATGTGGTGGATTACGTACAGGAGGCTCATTATGCATATTCTATTACACAAGAATATTATCTATTTTAGATTATGTCTTAAAAATCTTGCCATATCTAATCAATTGATTGTTGAATTTTTATTATTCTTTATTTTCACAATATTGCTCAAGTATACTTTTACAATTTTTCTTAATTATTTTATATTTGAAGACAATATTTAAGTGTTTCATCATGGAAACTTTGTTGTTTGGAGTTACCTATCTATCTATCTATCTATATATATATAGTCCATGTTCTCTTTTTAATTTATGAACAAGGAATCACTTTTTAATAAATGTCTATAACCTACACAGTATTGCTAGGACAAATACTCATGACAGTCATGAGATTATTGAGTTTTACAATCATATTGAAAACTAACCATTATCTACTCTAGTCCCTTCCCTTTAATCCAGAAGATATATGTCATCAAGTCTCCTATTGAGCAATACCTCAAAAGGGGTACTCACTATATAAAAGGAAGCATACTTCACCATTGAAAAGCTTTACTTGTTAGAAATATTCATTTTTATTGATCTCAGGGGTTTGTTTTTTTTGTCTGCAAATTCAACCTGTTATTTCTAGTTTTTGTTCTGAGGAAACTCAAAATCTAGTAGAGCATGTGGCTTAAATCTCAAATATGTGGGAGATTCCAGCAATTAGATTGAAAGAGGAACTACATTATCTCTGGGAATGTTTGAATTCTAAGGTTCTTTGACTCAGTAATCTAGGATAGAAAGTATCTGATAAACTTCTTGCCATTATCACCCCCTCCTTCTTGCTGCTAACAGACATTGCCATTTTATCCAGTCTCCTGGAGAATATAAACATAGTCTCAAAAGATATTATCAAAGTATCCCTCAATGAAGACGCTACCGATTTATCAGAATAGAATGTGAAACGAAACGAATTTATGTCCTTGATTTAGGAAAATGAAGTGCCTAATTTCACTTAGGCTCTCCTTCCTTTCCTTAGTAATATTTCTTGAATATCCTTGGGCTCCTTAACTTTGAACAGTCCCTTAGAAACCACCTGAGAGTGCAGAGCAAATCCACTGTCTTTTCTTTTTTTTTTTTTTCCTCTCCAGTGCAATGCAGTTTGGTTTGTTGGATTGCCCACTGGAGGCCATAAAGGGGTACTTGCTAATATTTAAGCCCTATTTCACTAATTAAATACTGATTTCTTTAAGATTAAAGCTGCTATAACCATATTTCCCTGAAAATGAATTATCCTTAGTCTCCCTCTCTCCCTCCAAATATAGTCCAAGAAAGGGAAGATATTATCTGTTCTTTCACAATTTCTCTGTAGCTGCTTTTGTAATAATAATAACCACAACTAATATATATTGAATGCATAATACATGCTAGATTCTAATTTACCTACATTAGTATATATTCAACAACCCCATGAAAAATGCAGTAGTATTATTCTAAAACAGAAACTGAAAAGAGATAAAATACCTCAGACAGCTATAAAGTGTGTAGGTACCAGAATTCAAAAACAAGATTTTAACCTGTGTGCTATACTGTCTATTTAAGACTGCTTTCTACTTAATCATAATCAGTTTACTCTATTATGACACTAGCCTACTCTTTTATGTGTTCTTATAAAACATCTCTTCTATTTAAAAGATATTTGGAATGATTTTAATGCATTTAAATGGGACATTTCTTTATCTTTTAAATGATGGGTCAGTTTATATGCACTCTTAAAGCATTTCTAGTTCTAAGAAACAGTGGATTGTGTGTTTTATAACTTCTTCATATATGAGCTGAAATTTTCATAAAATCCCAAATAGGTTTTCTTTGCTATTCAAATATTATTTTTAATTAGGCAAACATTTAAACTGAAACATTATTTATAAAACACATTTGAAATACAAATATGTGTCTACATATCTTTATGAAAAGAAAAATCATTGCCTAGTAGTCTACCTAACTTTTCATTTTTTTGTGTTAGTTTATTTTTTCCATTTTTGTGGAAAGGAAAAATAATACATATACAGATATATTTGGGAAAAAATGCCTGTAAAAGACCAGATATAGAAAAGATATTGAAGGCACAAACAGAAAACGCTGCAGAAATGGATAATCAATACATATAGTAAGATGTAGGTGGAAATTGTTACATCACAATAAAATTTTTCCTTATTATTTTCTGTTTCATTGTATGTTCTTATATTCTGATTTTTCCCTGGAGTATAATAAATGATTTCAGAAAAACTGCTTTCCTTTTGGTAATAGAGATATCATATTACTACTCAGGTACACTGAACTCCACTCAGTAGTATATTAGACTGTCTGTGTGCCTGTTATTCCAATTTCATATTATCCTTAAAATCCATACTAGGAAGGTGATATTCCTTCCATGTAATGAGTGCTTACTAACCTAACTTCGGGTAAGTGAAGAGAGTCCTTCAGGGAACGATATTATCTGGACCAAGTGGTCTATGCAGCTCTTTTCCTTTTGAGAGTGAGACTGCTCAGTTATTCTATAGATACTTTGATGCAAATTACAGAGTTGCATACATATATATATACACACACACATATATAGCAATATATAGTGTATATATGTAGCAATATATAGCTAAACATACACACTCATCCATATCTATATTTAGTGGCTCAGATCCTATGATTGAAGAATAGCTAAGATGGTTTAACTGCTCAAAACGGGCCAAGTTCCTCACCTCTACAACTTTGCGCAATATGCTCTCTTCACAGATAATTCCTGTTAGTTTCCTATTAGACTCATTCATTCATTTACCTTTTTCTTCTGTTCTCACATTACTCATTTGTGTAAACTGTTTTATATTTGTGAAAACAGATATACTTGACTACGAATAATATTGACTTGAATATGCAGTAGCTCTTTCATAAATATTATATAGGAAAATGTATTACTTAACTTTAAAGTGTCTTGCTCTAAAGCATAACACTTAGAGCCCCCAATGGCTTTATTCTGAATGTTCTAGCATAGTACCATCACTGCAGGGATAGTGTGAAATTATGTAGAGACAACCAGAATTTAAAAAGAAAAAGCAATCTATGGTTACGAGGACAAAATCAAATGAAAAGGGCACGAGTTAATTAAATGAGTTAAAATTATTCATTAATTTTACTGTAAAGTTTGTTACCCTTAAAAGTCAATCCATCTCATAACTTTAGTGAGAAATTAACAAACCTGAATAGAGTAAAAGCATTATTGAGAAGGATAGAGCATAAGGACCCACAAACAGTCCTCAGATAGAAGGTGTTTAAAAGCTTTCAGAAAAATCTGTCGTTTGTGGCTTTGATTTATTGGTGGCTTCCAGGTTCATCACTTGACCTTATTTTCTAGACCTGTAATTTTCAGCAGTCTTGTTGATATCTCCATTGACGAACATGTTGGAAAGAAGAATTCCTTTTTCTCCATCATTATTATGACAAGCCTTTAAGCTAGTTCTTAACATTGAGCACAGGAGATTCTGCCAAGCTTGAATCATCAGCTCCTATTTCTGGGGCGCTGTTTCTGTGGCCTGACGTTTAATCTATATTGCCAGTGTTACTTATCAGAATAATTCTGACCAAAGACCATTATTATCCTGACTAACTGAACCTCCAATTACTGGATAATGTAACACATTTACTGCTCTAAATGTTCTCAATTAAAATATTAGAAATATCACTATCACATTGTGGAAATTTACTCAATATGTAGTCTACAAGAGAGAGGGAAACTAAGTTTTAGCTGTTTGTACATTTCAAAAATTTAGAATTATTAAACTTCTGGAATGGTGATGGATGAACAAGAAATTCTTTTCACTAAGAAGAAAAAGGATAGGTAATGCTTTACCTTTCTTGTCACTTGCAATACAAAACTGTAAATAAAAAGGAAAGCTAACGTAATTCATAACACTATTACTCATACTATAGAATTTTATTATATAAATTTATTAACCAAATTTCAGTAACTAAAAACAAACATAGTTTATCTGGGAAGTTCCTTCAAACCTGTTCCCAGTTAAAGACAAATAAATTAAGATTATCTTTAAGTAATGAGTAAAAGTCATTTTCAATTTCTCTCTTGTTAATGAAGAAACCAAAGCTATCTATATTTCTTTATTTGTTAGCTTAAGAAACTATTATTGTCAATATAGAAATTATAATTCTTGAAAATGCTATTATTTTTATTTTACCTTTTAGAGATATAATATTTTTTTAAGTATAGAAAATGTATCAGTTGTTAAAATACAAATAAACTCATGGATCATTGGGACAGTTATGAACCCTTTTCTTTTTTTTTTTTTTTTTTTTTTTTGGTACGCGGGCCTCTCACTGTTGTGGCCTCTCCCATTGCGGAGCACAGGCTCCAGATGCGCAGGCTCAGCTGCCATGGCTCACAGGCCCAGCCGCTCCGCAGCATGTGGGATCTTCCCAGGCCGGCGCACGAACCCGTGCCCCCTGCATCGGCAGGCGGACTCTCAACCACTGCGCCACCAGAGAAGCCCATGAACCCTTTCCTTAATATAAATTGAAGTTAAATTTAAAAATGTCAAATGGAAACTTAAGCTAAGCAAATTTTCTAATAGTAACATGCTATGCTAATATGGGTACTATACACTGATTCTTATTATACAAAACAGGGTACTACATATAAAATAATAAAACTAGTAACTCTGCAAGAGGTAATTATAATCTCCAGTATCTTTAGACAGGGCAGTCTCTCACAGAAATGTTTAGAAAAGGTGTGAGGCTTTAATATCTAATTTAAAATTATAGGCAACTATTTGTATGAATGTTCATGGGATCCATGGAGACAAATGAGGTTATATATTATACAAAGTGTTTTTAAAATCTTGCTTCTCACAGATTGAGAAGATAAATAATGATAATATTCAACGACTAAGTCCTTTTGGTATTCCACAAATTATAATTCTACAAATATAACAGATGCAAGTGTGCAACAAGTTCTTCAAGTTTTCATTTTGGTCGCTAAACATTTATACCCTCCCCGCCAAAAAAAAAAGTGGAATTCTGAATTTATCAAATGGGGCAAAACTATTTGCAAGTTTTCCAGTTCACAAAATGATCAATTCTAGTGATGAATCACACTGTTTCATGTTATTTTAATTACATTTTACATAAAACCTGTCAAGAACAAATCCATCTTCAAAAGTGAAGGATAATTATACCTTATAAATATTACAAACACAATCATTCTTACATTTATACATTACTTATTTGGGAAGAATGATTCTTTAAATTTTTGGTTGACATAAACTAGTCTGTTTTCATTCTCGTTAAAGTTATTCCTTAAACTAGTCAGCTTCTGTTATCTACAGTGTTTTAATGTTTTAGTTTTCAATACAACTTTAATAATCAAAACTAGTGCATGAAATAACACCTAAACTCAAGGAGCTTGTTTCTATTTGATAAGATAAACCTGGGACACATGAAGAGAAAAACTGTGCTAAACTATGTGTTATTGTTAAAGTTTAGAAGACATAGTGGTAATAGTTGGAAACACCTTATAGAAGAGGTAGGGAGACAATACAGTTCAGAAATGTAAGCCACAAACTCATAGAAATATTTGTGGCTTGTTGGCATTTTGAATAATCAGGAATGAAAACCTCTGCAAAATTTGGATTTGATTATACATTATATTAAAATAAATGCAGTTATTAGTTAATGCAAACCCAAATTATCTCATTGATGAAAGTTAGAAGAAACTTAGAGATTATCTATGTCAGAAGTCATTAACTGGTCTACAAAGAAAAGTCTGAGTTGGACTTCTAGAACGTAGCTACTCAAATCATTTCTAACCACTCATGTCTTCTCCCTGACTAAATTTGTACTTATAGTACAAAAGCGTTATTATTTCAAAAAATAATTCAAATTAATATGTTAAAAACCCAAAGGGATATATATATGGCTAATAAATTCTAATTTTAAAAATACTTCCAAAACTCTAATTTTATATTTTAAAGACATGGGATAGCTGAGTAGAGGAGATGTTTCTGTGTAAAGGCAGGATAGGGATCTTCTCTTGTTTCTCAAAACAGTAAGAAGACAATGTTACATTTACTATACCTGTAGTGGGGGAAGCTATAATCTCTGGAAAAGAACATAAACCAAGATTTGGAAAGGAAGGAGACCCCAGAAGTCATCTGGGGTATAGTTGTGTGCAGTAGCTCAAACTACCTGATTCCCAAGCCCCTAAACTGGACAATAACAGTGTGATTTTTTTGTTTAATGTACCATGCTCTCCATTAAATTAAAAATTTAAATTAACATATAATTGTTATATTGTTTGCATGTAATTATATATATAAAATCAATCATAACATTATCAACTAAAAAATTCACATTTATATACTTTTAAAATATAGTTCTAGTAATTGTGTGAAAACATAATAATATATGGCATTAGTGCCTAATCCCAGGAATCTAGCTATGAGATAAAGTGTTTTTATATTAAACCTACAGGAAACAGGTATGCTAAATTCTGAGGGACTGTTACAGACTTTCAGAAGACAGGGAGATGGTAGTTAGAAAAGAATTCTTACAGGAGGTAGGGGAGGAATATAGTTCAGAAATTTATAATAGGCCATGAAAAAATACAGGCATATTGTTTTATTGTGCTTCACTTTATTGCACTTCACAGATACCGTGTTTTTTACAAATTGAAGGGTGTGGCAACCTTGCATCTAGCAAGTCTATTGGCACCATTTTTTTGAAAAAACACTTGTTCACTTCTAGTCTCTGTGTCAGTTTTGGTAATCCCACAATATGTCCAACTGTTTTATTATTATATTTGTTACAGAGATTTGTGATCAGTGGTTTAGATGTTACTATTGCAAAAAGATTATGACTTGCTGAAAGCTCAGGGGTTGGTTAGCATTTTTTAGCATTACGTATTTTTTTAATTAAGGATGTACATTGTTTTTAAACAGTGCTATTGCATGCTTAATAGACTACAGTATAGTGTAAATATAACTTAGATACACCGTGCATGAGACCACCGATTCAATGAATTGTTAAATAAATTCTAGAAAATATGGTTGAGGATTTGATGAAAACTTCTGAGTAAATAGAGTTCTAGATTCAAAATATAGTTACAGATTACTAAGATTTTTCACTTTCTCAATTAGATTTTAGGTTTAAGACTTTCTGTTTATTGTTTACGTGCACTTTGTATTTGTCTTTTGTAAAGTGACAAAATTTTCAGTATAAACTATATTTTGTGAATGCTTTATGGCTTTATTTTTTCTAGTGCTCTTATAATGGATGACACCTGTTGTACGGATGCAGGTCAAGGCTGAATGTGACACATTAAACTAAATCAAGAAGAGCTATATTAGCAGCACTATTATTAATATGAGACCTTTCATTTAGGGTAAATAAAGTTAAAGTTTCAGCAGACTGAATGATTTGTTGTTCCCACAACTTTATGCACTTGAATTTGGCTTCTAATTCTTACTAAATTTAATTCAGAATAAAATATTTCTTTAATCTACCTGGTAAAATATTTAGGTAGCTATTTAAAATAATCATCTGGAACATGCATTGAAATATCTCTTCAAGCTGAATATCAATATTAAATGAACTTTAAAAATCTCAAATGGAGGGACTTCCCTGGCAGTCCAGTGGTTAAGACTCCAAGCTCCCAGTGCAGGGGGCATGGGTTCAATCCCTAGTCGGGGAACTAAGATCCCGCATGCCGCATGGCATGGCCAGAAATAAATAAATAAATAATTTTATTTTTTAAAATTCTCAAATGGAAACCCAGGGGAAAAAAAATGATGATCCTCATCCAGCTAAAATTAAGGACAGCTGTGGATAACTCTTAAAAATTTTTAATCAAAATGCAAAAATTTTACCCTGAAATATTCTTCAGTGCCTTGATTGTGTACACCAATAATTCTCAGCCTGCAAGTGGTTACAGAATCACTAGCATATATTTATTGAGTTTAAGTAAACAAAAAGTTTAGTTGAGAATTTGCTCTGTGTGATAATCAGACCAGTTGCTCTGAAGGTCTGTGCTGCTACAAATAAATAGATACTAGGTAAAATGTGATGATTAATGCATTCATGGTCTCTAAAGAATTAATATTTTATGATAAAGTGAGAGAGAGAAAGAGAAACTGGAATTCAACTTTGTAAGTAAATGCTAAATCTGACAGTGACCATTTTGGTACTGAGATCCTGAGACTTGAATTTGAAGCCAAGAGAGCTGAAACTAAGATATTTGTGTTAAGAAAAGCTGCACGAAGGAGATAACAGTAATTTTTAGTAGGTAATGAGCCCTTTCTCAAAGCAGGAGCAAAAAGTATATTAACTTTGGAAGAAAGCATCCTCAGTTTCATTTCAGGGTTCCTTCGTGGTGAGATCATTCACATATGAGTCAAAACCAAACATCACATAGAGGAGAAAGGCCTAATGAATGAACATTTGCTGATACAACCAATAAGAGGACATTTCCAAAGGTCACTTACTGTTGGCGGAGATCCTGATCCATTCTCAGTGCTATTGGACTTCCCTGATATTGTCAGAGAGTCGTATTCTACCCTGGGGCAGAGTAAGCCTACCTGAGCTGCCTTCTGTTGTTAGGTTGAAGGTCAGGAAATGAGGGGTCTTCTGTTGGGTAGGCACTGTGTAGTTCCTAAAATCCTGGGGTTCCAAACAAGTTCATCTTCTTCTTACAACCTTTGAGAACTCTCCTTTGATTGTGCCTCATGTTGTTTCCAGGGTTTATACTTGTGCTTAGCAGGGAGGAGTAGGGAGAAAGGGGACTATACCACCTTGACTGGAAGTTAACCTGCTATTTCTGAAAAAGTACCTAATAATTAGTCTATTCTTCAAAACTCCCAGGCCAGGGAGAAGTCAGGGAGAATATTATGAAAGTTAGAGTAGCTTAATTTGCAGTCAGTTCCAGGGCACTCTTTGTCCGCTTAACAACCATAAATTTCCTGGACATTCACCTAACATTTGATTATTTTTTCCTCTCTTCAGAAAAAAAAGGTGGGAATAACAATTTTTTCTGTTATTTGTCTTTTCTCTGTAAAATCGTATTTTCTTCACCTTTCTCAAAAAGTTTAATTTCACATTATTGCCACAGATGCTGTGCTTACCAAATTTCTATTAGACATCTTTGTTCAAAAATGTCAGTTTACTTTTCTTTAGAACCCTGAAATGTTTGCCCAACCCAGTGAATCTGCTTCACATGAAGTAATGGAGCTATGAATTGATATCATCATTGCCAGTTATTTCTGTCATAATGAGGCTGTAAAAAGGACCTGAATACCTCCCTACTTTGAAGTAGGCACTTTTGTTTGCAATCCCACAAATGGTAAACATTCTTGAACTGCTTGAGAATACAAATAAATACTGTCACAGTCAGAGGGTGGAACACAGTGTGGTAATATCTGAATTTTATATAATATTATTTTGAGTTGAAAAAAAATCTACTTCTAACCATGCAGTGTTCCCTACTCCCACCATCCTATTCTTACTCCTGCTTCAAGATACCATCACCGAAGGCAATCTTCATCCTGTAGTTAGTACTTGATAATATCTTGCTTTGTTTTGTTTTCATAACTTTTGAAAGTGAGCATAATGGTGTTGTAAACTTTTGGAACTTATTAACACTTAATAGCTTATTGTTTAGATACATGCCTATGGCTGGGTGTTACTGTGAATCATTCATTTTTAATCGCTCTGCTGTTGTTTGCCCACTGTTCCAACTTATCATCAAGATCCGGAGTAGTATTTAGTGATAGTCTTGAAGGTACTAATTATATTATTTTAAATGACAAGTAAAAGCAGGCCGTGGAAGAACAATGATAAGAGTTATGAACCAAGGATTACAAAAAAAGTGTCCAAGTTTGTGTGCCTGATGTCAACTTTATAAAATAAATGAAATGGTCCTTTCAGACTTCCAGGAAAATGACAGGAACATCTTCTACTACAAATTGCCTAAAATGCTGAATTTGAGCTTACTGAATTGAACTTAGAAATAAAGGGAAGTCCATAAATACCACTAATGGAAAGGAAACTGAAAGGCAGGGCAAATAAGGGTGCAATCTCATTTTGCCCAGACCCTGGAGGATCATCAGATTTACACAAGACATAAACAGTAAGAAGTTTGAAGTTAATTCCCTGGAATAAATAAAAACCACAACCCTGTGTTTGTTCTGGTATGGAGTTCAAATTTACCCTATTGCATACTGTGGGAAATCTTTGGTAAGATTAATATAAAATTTGATCCAGAACACATGGTATTCAGAGAGTGCAGAGCAGAAATAAAGGCAAATCTGTTCTAGAGAGATAATTTTACAAGGCAGTCAGTGGACTTTCATTAAAAAAAATCCCTGAAAAAGATAAGTGCATGATGAAAAATAGCAAAACACAAATAGAACCAATCCTCCAGGAAATGATAATTAATTATCTGAAAGGGACCATAAAAGTATTCCTAAATTAACTGAAGTAAAATTTTAAACATTATAAACCACAAGCAAAGCATAAGGCCTTATGAAAAATATAAGATTTGATAAAATACCACTATTTTTGCATCATTTCCTGTTTCATTTGGAATTCATAGTAAAAATCATGTCAAAAATATTATTTTATATAAGGATGGAGTTTATGCTAGTTATAGTTTATAATCTCACCACTGAACTCTACTCTGACTTACTAATTATAAGCAAATAAAGTAAATAAATAAATGCCCAAATACAGAGACTATGACTTCTATTCTCCCCATGTACTGGGAGACTGCTTACAACTTAAGATAAATTTCTACCATTCTACAGCTTTCCTTGAAAGGAAACATAAACACTAACCCCAAATACCTCATAATGCAGGAAACCAATGAAAGTAATCATATCTCTCCCTCTCAAAAACTGGTTTATTTTTGCAAATAACAAGACCATATATCAGTCTATACCAGGTTTACTAAGAGAAAAAGAAATGGTAACTGAATTATTAGTCAAATATTCCCCTTTAACTCAATCATATATATATTTTTTAATTAGGATAAGAGGCAAGACTATATCCCTTAACTGGCAGAGTGGGATTTAAAAGTCATTCCTTTATTTTGTTTTTCTTCTTAGTCTATGGGACCAATTTTCCATATGGTATTTGCAGTTCTTACAGGCAAGTTTGTATTTTGGCTTTCTCTCTTGTAAAACACATGTTCTTGAGTTCTTGGAATCTGATTGAACATCCTCTGTCTCGGAGGATGCCCGGAAGGCGATTTTTATGTTATCTCTGAGGTTTATACACACACAGCCTCCAGCCAGAGACTGGACTTTAATTACTTTAAAAACTTGGGAGGGTTTCCAGTTGTGGCTGGGCATAGACATAATTTTCCCTTTGCCTTTTTTTTTTTTTCACACAGATTCTTTGAGCCAAAATAACAAAAAACGTAATAGTAATGTTTCCCACTCATACTTTCGTTATGCTGTTAAGATTTGCTGCATTGTAAAAAGAAAAGTAGTTTGAACTAAACAACAATAGCATTGAAAATAGAAGCAAACTCATATTCAGGTTCAAACAAATAACAAAAATAAACCCCCAAACCCCTCAGGCTTTATTTCTGCACTTTCTTATTTCAGCCAAAGAAACAAAAGCAAACTCAGAAAGAAAAACTCTGTGTGGGTATATGTATCCAACATTGTTGTCATCCTAATGTTCAAAATCTCATGAGAAATCTCGGTTTCCATAGTGAGTGCAATTGTATGTCTGACACACTAATAGAAGATGGTATGAACGTTGACAGACTAAATAGAAAGCAAAATGGCACTGAAGCCAACATAAGAGTATCTGCTAAATCATAATCTGGAATTTCCTTTGTTATGGTCTGGCAAATTTCCCATTATCAAACTAGAGTAAAATAGTAGAACTACTGGGGATTATCCAGTATTAACTTGTCCAAATCTTTTTTATGCCCCTTAAGCCTCCAATACTATGTCTCTCCCTTTTTAGTATATGACCCTGTCTACATTAATGAAGTAATCAAGGGCATTCAAGATTAGGCCGCTTAAGTTTTATCCTCTAAACATTCTCATGTCCTTTTTTTATAAAAGATATGCTACATATCTGTCATAATTTGCCTTTCATAAAGTACAATTTCTCAAGTAAACTTCAAAATAGCCCTAGAATTTAGATGGGAAAGAAAACATTGCGCCTGTTTGCTGAATAAGGAAACAGAGGACAGAGTAGTAAAAGACTTGGGTAAGTTACCAAACAGGTCTCTAGTTATAGGTTTCTGCCTACCAGCCTACACAATCTGGACTCAGAATTTTGGGTTAAATCCTGTATTCATGGCAGGTTCCTGGGTAAGGAACCTTTCAGTTCCTTGTAAAACAGAATAAAAACTGCCTATCTTTTAGATTTTTGTGAGAATTAAAAGATATATTGCATACAAAGCATTTAGAAAAGCACCTGTATTATCCTTAACAAATGTTAACTATTATTATTTCCTGAAAATGAAATATTGAATATTTCATAAATGAAATATTATTTCCTGATAATGATTTTTAAAAAATTCTTTTGCAGTACTAATACCCCTACTTGTATTCCTTTTCCCATTCCAGTCTATAAATAGCTTCCCCATTTAAGTAAGCAGTCTATCCACCGTCTTCCTTGGATCTTTTCCTTTCTGTCTACCAGCGTGGTTAGACCGCTTTCTTATACGTAAGGAAACAATCATTGTTACTCTCTCAAGTATCATCTCTTTTCTCTCTCTCCTTTAATTTTTTCAAAGAGCCACAAATCATTTAACTTTCCAGGTGGAAATGACCTTCTAGTTCATCACTCTTGTTTCACAGATTAGGCACATATAGCTCAGAGAAGCTGGCACTTTGTGCAAGGAGCAAGGCACCTACCTGTAGAAGCAGAACAAAGTCTGAAGGGAACAGGTTCCCCGAAGCGAAGAGTGCTCTTTCCTGCCTCTATTTCTGCACCCCAATTTACTAATCCATTTCCTACCTTTTGGATTTTTGCCCCAGAACTCTTCTAAAAATGAAGACTTTGGTTCACTCTCTTCAACATGTAAAACTTTTGATTTCCTTTTATATCTCTGCCTTCCAATACAATGAATATATTGTTTCCTATTTTGATTCTCATTTTAAAATGCATTCTTTTTTGTCTTACTATCTGAGAGGGAGATGCCTTACCAAATTCATTTCAACCTCATTTCTCACTAAACTTCCACCTTTGGTGACTAAATTCTCTCAGTTGGCTTCAATCATAACATCATTGCAAATCATTTTCAAAATAGCTTCATCGATTCAACCTGTATTTTTTGAACCCCAATAATGAGGCACGGCCTGTGCCACACACTGGGAATGGAATGACAAGAAAGAAGGTCTGGTCAATCTGAGACCTCAGAGAACTTATTGGTGTCCTGCAATTTAACAACCAACTCTACTTTCCTCCCCAAAGGACAAAAACTGATTCATAGAATTTGCAAAATTCCATGGTGTGAATACTTTGAAAATACTCCCACCGTAACTGGTATTACTGCAAGACGTTACCGAAGGCAAAGTAGGGAAGAGCCACTAACGATCGGCTCTTGTGAGTAAGGATGATCTGTCTCTCTAACATATCAGTGAGCTTATGAATGTTACACAAAAAAACACACAAATAAGTTCTTACAAACTACATAAATGCTGTGTCCAACTTTGACTTCTTTCATAAGGATTTACAAAGAGCCTAGGTAAATTTTTCCATTGTAGACCATGAATCCTCACAACAGTCATCATGTTTGTTTTTTCCCCTTATTTCAGGAAGAAAACCAATAATTTTAAAAGATAAAACAATTGTTACTACAACTATTATTTGGAAGTTAGTCACTCTTTGATCTGTGAGCACCTTTTTTGTTTTAAATTAATAAACTTTATGGTTTAGAGAAATTTAGGTTTATGGCAAAATAGAGCACAAAGTACAGAGGGTTCCCATATAATCCCTTTACCCACACACGCAAAACTCCCTCACTGTCGACATTGTGCATCACAGTTGTATATTTGTCACAGTCCAGGCACGTATAAGGACACATCATTATCCCCTAAGTCCATAGTTTACATTAGGGTTCACTCTTAGTGCTGTACATCTTATGGGTATGGACAAAAGTATAATAAGTATTCCTCATTGTAATATCATACAGAATACTTTTCCTGCCCTAAAAATCCTCTGTACTCTGTCTGTTCATCTCTCCTTCCCCCATAAACCTTAGCAACCACTGATAATTTTCCTGTATCTATAGTTTTGCCTTTTCCAGAATGTTATGTAGTTGGAATTATATGGTATGTAGCCTTTTCAGATTGGTTTCTGTCACTCAGTAATATGCATTTAAGTTTTTTCCATGTCTTTTGGCTTGATTGCTCATTTCTTTTTAGTGCTGAATAATATTCCATCATTTGGATATACCACAGCTTTTTTATCCATTCACCTGTTGAGGCATATCTTGGTTGCTTCAGGTTTTGACAATTATGAATAAAACTGCTATAAACATCCATTTGCAGATTTTTGTGTGGAGATATGTTTTCAGCTCCTTTATGTAAACACCAAGGAGTATGATTGTTAAATTGTATTGTAGCAGTATGTTTAAGCTTTGTAAGAATCCACCAAACTGTGTTACAAAGTGGTTGTACATTTTCCATTCCTACCAGCAAAGAATGAGAGTTCTCGTTTGCTCCACATGCTTGCCAGTATTTGCTGTGGTCAGAGTTTTGGATTTTGGCCATTCTAGTAGGTGTGTAGCAGTATCTTGTCGTTTTAACTTGCAATTCCCTAATGACATATGATGTTGAACATGTTTTCATATGCTTACTTGCAATCTGTATATCTTCTTTGGTGAGGTGTTTGCTCCAGTCTTTGGTCCATTTTTTAATCAGGTTATTTTCTTATTGTTGAGTTTTAAGAGTTCTTTGGACATATTGATAACAGTTCTTTATCAGATATGTCTTTTGCAAAGATTCTCTCCTGGTCTGTAACTTGTCTTTTCATTCTCTTACCTTCATCTTTTGCAGAGCAGAAATTTCTTTTTTTTTAATTAATTAAGTAATTTATTTTTGGCTGTGTTGGGTCTTCGTTTCTGTGCGTGGGCTTTCTCTAGTTGCGGCGAGTGGGGGCCACTCTTCATCGCGGTGCGTGGGCCTCTCACTGTTGCGGCCTCTCTTGTTGCGGAGTACAAGCTCCAGACATGCAGGCTCAGTAGTGTGGCACACAGGCCTCGTTGCTCCGCGGGATGTGGGATCTTCCCAGACCAGGGCTCGAACCCATGTCCCCTGCATTGGCAGGCAGATTCTCAACCACTGCGCCACCAGGGAAGCTCAGAAATTTCTAATTTTAATTAAGTCCAGCTTATCTATATATCATGTCTCTTGTGATATATCTAAAAAGTCATTACCATACCCAAGGTCACCTAGCTTTTCTTCTTTATTATCTACTGGGAGTTTTAGAGTTTAAGGTTTTATATGTAGATCCATTTTAAGTTACTTTTCATGAAAGGTGTAAGGTCTGTATCTAGATTCATTTCTTTGTGTGTAGATGTCCAGTTGCTTCAGTACCGTTTGTTGAAAGACTATCTTTGCTCCATTGTATTGCCTTCCATCCTTTATCAAAGATCAATTCATCTGTTTATGTAGGTCTATTCCTGAGCTCTCTGTTTTCTTCTATGATCTATTTGTCTGTTCTTTCACCACTATCACCACTGTCTTGTTTACTATAACTTTATTAGAAGGCTTGAAGTCCAGTGGTGTCAGTCCTCAAACATTGTTCTTCTCCTTCAGTATTGTGTTGGCTATTCTAAGTCTTTTACCTTTGCATATAAACTTTAGGATCACTTTGTTGATATTCATAAAATAACTTGCTGGGATTTTTATTGGGATTGCATTGAATCTATAGATAAAGTTGGGAAGAACTGACATCTTGACAATATTGACTCTTCCAACCAAAGCATTTTGTTCGTAGGTTTTAGTGCAAATCATTTCAGCAGCAGAATTCCTGAGACTAATCTCTAATGCCATACTGAATACTGTAATAGATAAATTTTTTAAATGTATCAGCATTAAAAGTTAATGTCTAAGAGATTAGATTGTTCACTAATATCTGTATTACTTAAGCCACAATTATTGTACTTAAATTTCTTGCTTTTATTTTAATCTCAATTATCTATTATCTGTGTACATTATTTCCCAATGCATGCTCTAAGGAACATAGATATGCCATAAAAATTTGGTCTATGGAAAATGAGTTTGGGAACTACTATATAATACTACTTCCAACCCCCTCAGAGATTCAAAATGCATATTAACCTATTATTAACTACCCCAAGAATTTGAGCAAAGGATAAAAAAATTTTTGATGTTATTGGTTCTGTATTTTCTTATATGTACCTTGATCTATCTATCCATCTATCTATTTTACATTTTGCTTAGTTGTAAATTGATCAGTGTTATTGCATTTTGTCCAAATTTTCCAAATAGCCTTCACCAAAACATATGTTTATTATAGTAACTTGGTAAATGAACATTAAATTACATAAGCTAGAAATTCAGTCCCTATATGGAACCATTCCATGGAAGTTGTTTAAAACTCAAGTAGTGTAGTAATAGCAAAACAGAGATAGACACTGAAATTTACTTTGCATTTACTATGTCCCAGGTGCTCTTCTGGATATAATCTTTCCCAAAACCTTTTAAGTGAGTACTATTGTTAGCACATGTTCCTTGTGAAGAAAGTTAGACCCACAGAGTCTCTTAAGGTATACAGTCTATAAAGGCAAAATGGTGATTACTACCAGGTGTATCTAATGCCATGTTCTATCTACTATTTTAAACTTCCTTTCCAAAATAGAATTGACCTAGATGATATATGCGATTGTTATGGATTGAATTGTGCAGCCCCCAAAAGATAAGGTCAAATCCTTTCCCCTGATATCTGTGAATCTGATGTATTTATGGAAATAGACTTTTTCAAATATAATCAAGTTAAGATGAAGTCATATTGGAGTAGAGTGGGCACATAATACAGTGTGGTATCATTATAAGAAGGGGGGAAGAAACACAGAGAAGAGACACATAGTATACTAGGATGAAGGTAGAGATTGTAGAAATGTACTTACAAGCTAAGAAAGGGCAAGGATTGTTAATGACAGCAGAAGCTAAGAGAAGGGCATGGAACAGTTTTTCCCCTAGAGCATTCAGGAGAACATGGCTCTGGGGATACCATGATTTCAAATTTGTAGCCTCCAAACTGTGAGAGAATATATTTCTGTTGCTTTAGACCATCTAGTCTGTGGTACCTGGTTGTGGCAGTCCTAGAAAACTAATAGCAGTGAACAATTAAATTCAGTATTTAAATCTAATAGGATACACTTATTGAATATTTCTTATATTTTCAGAAATGTTTACAGATTATTAGGAAATGGTTGATATAGAATATAAATCTCATCCCTAAGATTGCAATGTAATTTAAAATAATTAAAGCTATTTTCAAGTTAATGTATCTAAAATAATATAAAAATTCTTAAGGCAATAAATATACATGTTTTCATTTAAACATGTGTCATATATGCTTACTTGTTATCAATTTTGCTAACATTTAAATTAAATAAAAAACTGCATTTCTCATAAACAATATATTGTAAGAAATAAGTCCTGTGATTTATTTCTCCCCCACTTGCCCATGTAATACTTAGAGAAGAATTTTAAATTGGCAAGACGGGAAATGTCATTTTATGTTCATCTTTATGTCTTTTGTTTAAAGTAATGGTCAAATTCTCTCTCTCTCAAAAAATTGTGTTTTCCCAGATACCATAGTTTCTTGTTATATGTAAAATCTTGCATAACACTGAGTCATTACCCCCAGGACAATTGTATTCCAGTAAAAATATATAAAGGATGAGGAAAAATTAGAGACAATGTTTATCTCAAGAAGTTGATCACATAAATCACTTAATATTGGAATAAAAATACCAACATAGATAATAATTGCACAAATATTTCACCTCAATTTTTATTTTCAAAGCATATTTTTTTATTATTGTTGAAGCTGAAATAATTATTGCTGAAATAAATAATTATTAAATTTTATCCAGAAACTTCTGAGTTTCTATTTTATCATTCACTAACACTGGAAAAATTAGGAAACAATTAGTTAAGCATATAGTTTTACAGAAAATTAGCTGGTAAAATTTTATATTGATAATTTTTTCAAGAAAAAGTTCCTTATGTAAATGTTTATGTACTCTTTTAACCTAAATAAAACCATAAGCACATGCAAGAAAGCTTGTCTTGATGTTATAAAAAGGTTGTTGGTTACTCTCAAAGTCATAGGGACATAGAGATGGAAAGAAATTTGTGAGAATTCCAACTATTTGGGAAAATCCAGCTGTCATCCAGGAAAATTCTGCATAAGGCACAATAGGCTAGACTATGTTGCAGTAACAGTTAAACCATGAAATCTGATTGACTTAACAATGAACAAGGTTAATTATTGCCTATGTTACGATCGAACATGTTAGGTGGGTCTTCTTGGAGGCTCTTTTTCAAGCAGTGACTTCCATCTTGTAATGTTTTCATCTTAAAAGATGGCCTTTGAAAATCACCTAGCAAAGGGAAAGTGGACAACTGTGCTGGAGTTTCCACGGCCAGACTTGGGAAAGGGCTTCAGTCCACATTCTAGTTACATGGCTGTAGTCTCACTGAAAAGTAGCCAGAAAATGTAGTCTTCCTCTGTCCCCAGAAAATAAAACAGGATCTGGTGAACACAAAGCAACATGTCTGCCATTACCAACTTCAAATCTACACATTTAGGGAACCACTGATAATCACATTGCTTTTCAACTTCAGTAAGGCAAGTCTCTTTTGTATAAAATGAGAGAAGAAGAGATATCAGGGTTTTCTTAGGTTTTCTCCAGCCCCCAAATTCTCAAACTCAATGACAGTAAATACTAAGGCTCTAATTTTTTTTCCTCTTCAGAATTCCAATTGAATTTATAGTCATATATATATTCAGCAAGTAATTAAGGAAATCCTATGCTTAATGCATAGAAATAAAAGCTGCATAAGAAAGAATTCAGAATCCAAGGACTTAACAACTTAATAGAATTAAAAAAATGGTTTTTATAATATAAGCCAGAAAGATTTTATTGACCAAATATAGATATAAAAGACTTTGGAACACTGAGAAAAGAGCAATTAATTTTCAATTCAGAGATGTACTAGAACTGTGTGTGTGAGATGGTTAATTTAAGTGTCAACTTGACTAGGTCATGGGGTGCCCAGATATTTGGTTAAACATTATTTCTGGGTGTGTCTGAGAACGTGTTCCTGGATGAGATTATCATTTAAACTGGGGGACTGAGTAAAGCAGATTGCCTTGCCCCATGTGGGTGGGCATCATCCACTGCATACAGCTCCTGAGTAGAACAGGAAGGTAGAGGAAGGAGAAACTGCTGTCTTTGCCTGACTGATGAGCTGGGACATTTTTCTTCTCCTTCCCTCACACTGGGACTTACACCATTGGTGCCCCAGGTTCTCAGACCTTCAGACTCAGGCTGGAGCTACACCACCAGCTTTTCTCAGTCTCCAGCTTGCAGGCAACAGCCATGGGACTTGCAGCCTCCATAAGCATGTGAGCCAATTCCTTATAATAAATCTCTTTATTTAGGAAATGGGTGAATAGCTAGCTAGCTGGCTAGATAGGTAGATATAGAGATATATATTTCTCTGGAGAACTCTAATACAGTGCTTTTTTTCTTTTGTTTCCTTCAGCTTGCATTATTTAAAATTTTTTTCTCAAACTGTGATCTCATCCATGTTATAAATAAAATCTGTATTAAGTTAGTTCTTTATGCTATATTTTAAAGTTCTTTAAACTGTGCCATATTTAGTACATGAAAGAAATTGATTTACAGTTTCAGTTTCATAATAACATAAACAATGCAAGAAGCATTATGCTTTTTAAAAATATGCAAGCTTAGTGAATTTCATGCTATAGCATTATTCTATAATCTGCAAAAAATAAAAACATTTGAAGTGCCTATCCATCATATTTAAATAGTTTCTGGCCTTTGTTTTAATGATTAAATGATGAAAATCCAATCTTAATCAAGTATGTAGACTCAATAGAACAATTTCCATCCATTTTTTCCCCCTGTTGTGGAAATGCTTCTAGTTTATTCATTTACCAAACACTCATATGGTACTTACTATGAGCCAGTCAGTGCTTTACAAATACTCACTTTTTAAAATCTCATCTCTGCCTTCTGGGGTAGGAAATATTTATTGTCATTTTGATGAGGAAACGAAGTTTTAGTAACCTGCCCAAGAGATTCAATAACATGCCCAAGGTCACAAACACAGCTTAAACAGCATGCAACGGCATGAAAGATATTTGGCAATGCTGTCATCTCTAAATCCGTATGGATATAGTTGCTGGCTCTTGTGGTTAATAGGCATTTAGGTTAAAAAAATATATAGATCCAATATCTATTTCTTTGGCATCGAAAGCTCTCCAAGAGAAAAATAGCCATGGAGAGGCAATCAACTCTTGGTAATGCCTTGTCATTTCAAATGGTTATTTCTGTGCTTTCTAACACCTTTCTGTTAGAAAGCAAAGTTAGTAAAATTTGCCTACCCAATAGGCAGTTTATTATAAAACTAGATAAATTAAGTGTGGCCATTACCATGCTCTTGCATTATAGTTCCTTTATTTTATTTATTTTTTGGCTGTGCCGCACGGCTTGTGGGATCTTAATTCCCTGACCAGGGATGGAACCCGGACCCTGGCAGTGAAAGCAACCAGAGTCCTAACCTCTGGACCTCCAGGGATTTCCCTCTAGTTCCTTTAGAACGGGAATGAGTGCTAAGAGTTTGGCTACTCTTACAACCATTTTCAGGAAGAACAAAGATTAATCTATAAATGATTGACTATTAATATTTTAGACATAAAGAAAATGGCTTATATGTTTACATGTTCTAGAAATGAAGTAAGCGTCTGGCCATGGGAGAGCCACCGTACTCTGGTTTGGAAATAAAGGGAATGTGTTTGGTAATAATTTCTTCAAAAGAATCACAAAGAAGAGACAGTGATGATTTACAATCTATCCTCTGAGGAAATTTATCATGCTCTTTGCAGGAGACAAAACAGCCTTCAGTATTTGTATGCAAATTCTTGTCAGTGAGTACACGATGGTGTAATAGACAATGTATGATCATGCTAGGAAATTGTTTTCACTACTTTTTTTACATCAGTAAAGAAATTCCTGGTTTGTTGCTCTTCAGGTCCAAGCAGGAGTGTTATTTGTGAATACTGATTTACTTACCTTGAGTGTTACTGGTGCAAAAATTTTGATTCTGACTAGATAAAAGCACATTTCCTTTTAGTTATATTCCTTGTTACTGGACAGCCTTCCTTCTATGCTCACTTTCTAATTGACATAAAGCACAGCACTAACAGCAGACTGAAGCCACTCAGGCAGGTCATATCCACCTTCAAGGACAAGTTTTTCTATCTTTTCAAAAACTTGTTTCAGACACGACGTTCTGGCTCATAAATTGCCATTTGATAAGAAAACCTGTTGAAACTTCTTTGGTGCATCTAGTCTCAGCACCATTCTTCAGTGTTCAAATATTAGTCTACTAATATGTTTTTCTAGCTTTTTAGGTACTACATGAGGCCCCTTGTCACATAAAACTGCAACTTGGTTGGATGCTTGTAATAACTTCTCAGTCAGCACATTACTAAATGACCTCCAGCTTCTTTCATTGTAATAAAATAGTGCCCTTCTAAACATCAGGACCACACCTAATTTTCACTACTGTCTACTTTGTTAAAATGTTCACAATGCCTTGGTAATTTGAGACCAGGTGCCATGTAAACATTATAGTTACTAAATTCTATTTTCATTGTATAAATGATCTATTAATAATATAGTAAAAACAAAACAAAAAACCAATATAGTTATTTTCCACATGTGTTCCTTCCACAAAAGACATCCCCAAATATGCCAATATTACCTAGATTTGTTATGCAGATTTAGTATGAAGTAAACATTGTACAGTATGTTAATAATTAGTAGCTGACATAACAATTAGCAGCTAACTAATATAAAACAAAACCATAGCATTGTCATATCATCATCTGTACCTGAGTCAGAAATAGACTCCACAACACAAGGAAGCAAACCATTCCTGGTCCTGGAGTCACCTCACAAGGTGCACTAGCTGTACCTCTCACCCAGGCCCCAGTCATTCCAGTTTACAGCTAGTGAATGGGGCATGAAATACTATGCACTAGTGAAATTAGTACTCTGCATGTTGTGATCTTTTTTCGCATGTTGTGATCTTTTTTCTAAGAGTTTCAGATTTTAGATTCTGAGCTCATATTCAGCCAGGTTTTAGCTATAAGAATTTGTTGCAGTTTGGGTGGAGGTTAGGCCTCTCCTGAGAAGTTTTGATTCCATTTCTGCCAGGAACTCCTTGAAACAAAACATCCAGGACCACTTTTTTTCTAACGTTCTAGTCTTGAGTTTTTCAATATCTTGCAGTGTGTATAATTCAAATCCAGTAAATTTGCTTTGAATTTCAGGAGACATGTTTTTCCCCTTAGTTCAGAGCCCAGGCCTAGAGGGGCAAGCCTTCTTGTTCACTTCATGGGGCAGTATGTTAAAGTGTCCTTTCATTTTTTTATCATTATAAAGGCCCCATTGTTATAAGGGATTCCAACTCCCTGACTTTCTTGTCCCCAAATTTTATTTCCTGTCCAAGTAGCTATGAAAATGCAAGCCTTTTCTTTATAGAGAATAAAAGATGTTCCCAAGACAATTGGCAGCTTTGATTAGCCTCTTTATCTTTTTGCCCCCAGAAATTTCCCTTAATTACTTTGGAGGTCAGTCTTCTACTTTAAAGACTTATTTGTTAAATTTTATCACACATTTCAAGGCGTTTTGTGCCAGGAGATTCTCTGGCGTATTCACTTTAAATTATAGGTGAAAAAGGAAATAAATTGTAAATTGTGTAAATTGGAATCCTGCTGATTTGGGAAGTCCTGGACTGAGCAGCAGCGGGAAGCAGCATCAATTTGTTATTTTATGGATTAATTTGTATCTTCTATAATTTACATTCTGAACAAATCTGTAGATCTCACAATCCTGGAAGGAACATCTTTCATGCTGGTACCTTAGTGAGCCGTATTCACACTGTATAAGAATAACTGCTCCAGGCTGCAAGCTTTTACAGAGCAGAGAAATTAGTTCAAGTATGAGTATAGGCCCTGTCATATCATTTCGTACAATACTTACATTTTATTTAAAAAGTAAGTCTTCATAGAGAAATAATATATTGGAATTTGAAGGGCATGTAGAATAGTAATAGATGCAGAAGATAGTAAGGGACACATTAAGAACAAAATACAGAAGCCTGGGAGCACATTATAGTGCATGGACATCAGTAGATGAATAGATGCCATTAGGTAATGACTGTAGCCATTAGGTAATGACTGTAGCCGAGAGAGACTTTCTAATTTCCTTGGGAGGCATGGTGCTTAGGACTTATCTTTTTGTAAAACAGATAATAATTCTCCAAAGGGTGAAAATGAAATGCGTTCTTCACTTCTTTTTAAAGTGGTTTGAAAGTTTGGTGCCCGATTTTGTCAAAGTGAAAGCATGTCTCTTCAACTTTTGCTGCTATGGAATATGACATTTTCCAACAAGCCAGTTTATCATCATAATGTGTTTTATTATCATAACTTAAGAGTTCTCTTAGAAACATATAACCCAAGAAGATGATTATTCCAGGAAAAAGAGCTGCAGATCAACTAGTCAATTGACAATAACAAATTTGAATTTGGCAATAGCTGATAACATCTATAAAATTCATCTCACTAAAACATTTTGACATATATTTTGAAACTAGTTTATCCTGGAGGATATAGCAGGAGATTGTATACAAGATTTTTGAGTGTTGCACTGGGAGTATTTTTGATTGTCCTTTTGTCACTGCTTTAAAAACAAAGATAGGCTCTCTGTACTATAATTATTTTATTGAAATTTACAAATGACATAGATATGATGGCAAGAAGAATATTTAATGACATGGAAATATATCCATGGCATATTTTCAAATAAAAATACAGTTTAGAAAATGACATATTTGCTATGATTTGAGACAATTTTCCATCACAGGAATTGGGAATATAAATAGTCTTTGTATTGATGCTTTTGAAAAAAATACTGGAAGAGTTTCGTGATTAAAGAATTAAGGACTGACTGCTTTTGATAACCATGCTAGGCTGGTTAATTAATCTCTCTGAATATCAACCTCTTCACACATAAAATGTGAATTTATATGCATTGCCAAAAAACCCTTCAGAAAACTTGTGCCAGTTTAACTTAAATTCCCAGAGAAATGAGTTGTCCATTCCTTATATCATTTCCAACACAAACTATCATCTACTTTTTCTTTTTCTGAGCTAATTTAATACACAAAAATAAATTAGGTTTTTTTTTTTCATTTTCATTCCTCTGTTTACTAGTAAAGTTGCTAATTTTTTCTTATGTAAACTTGTAATTCCTATTGAGATAGTATTTTTCTTATAATGATCTTATTGACTACAGATATTAATATTTGAAATTCTGTTATAAATGCTGTGAATATATTTTTGTCAACTTTTTGTTTGCCTTCCAGTTTGCTTTATGCTATTTTTGAAATGCAGACAGTTTAACTGTCTTTGTAGCTAGATCTCGCAATCTTGTCCTATATGATGCCTCCTGGTTATGATGCTTAGTAGAAGTCCTTCTTCAAGTTCAAGATTTTGTAAATATTTACTTATGTTTCTTCATATATATACTTAAAGTTTATAATTTTACATTTATTTCTTGAATCTTCCTAAAGTAGGAAACAACATTCATTTTTTTCTAAAATTGTTTATTATTCTAACACCATTCATTTAAGAATTTATCATTAACCTACTATCTGATATCTTGGATCCTAGATTTCCTAGAATGTTCCATTGATCTAGCTATTATTTCTAGGAATAGCAAATATTATTTACTAGGAATATATCTTTTTATATTATAGTTTATAACATCTTTATGTTTGTTGAAACAAATTATGTTTGTCTTCGTCTGCTTGGGCTGTCATAACAAAATACTATAGACTGGGTTGCTTATAAAGAGTAGAAATTTATTTTCTCAAAGTTCTAGAGGCTAGAAAGTCTAAGATCAAAGACAAGCAGGTTTGAGTTTCTGGTGAGAACTCTTCCTGGCTTGCAGATGGTGACCTCCTTACCATGTCCTTACATGGCAGAGGGAGAAAATAAGCTTTCTGGTATTTCTTCTAATAAGGAAACTAATCTCATCAGGCCAGGGCCTCATCCTCATGACCTCATCTAATTTTATTTACCTCCAAAAGGCCTCATTTCCAAATACCATCACACTGGGGATTAGGGCTATAACATATGAATTTTGGTAGAACACAAACATTCAGTACTTAATAATATTCATCCTTCATTTTATAAAGGATGCAAATTTTTCTTGTTTGCTTTTACAGATGAAATTTAGATTTATTCATCTAATTTTAACTTCAGTATTGTTATACTGTATTTATTTTTTATATGAGCTTCAATCTTTCTTGGAACAAACTGTAGTATAAAAAATAATTATACCGTACAGGGAATTTTGGCCTCAGTTTAGTTTTCTGAATAAAACATTTTTTATACCTTCCACCCAAAGTTTGGTTGGAAGTATCTTTAGAGGAAGGGTATTTGAATTCAGTGTCAATGTCTTAGGCAAAAGTTTACCACACTGTCTGATGCTGGGAAATGTATAGCTTTTTTCCTAGTCCCAAGAAATCAGGTGTTCATTCCTAAATAAATCCTTGTAGCTCCATAAGAGAAAGAAATGTGAATGATTTTAAAGCTGAAGAACAAAGATCTTTTGTTCTATACCTATCTGAATATAGGAGCTCACAAACAAAATGAAAATGGAAACAATCAGTTATAGAAGTGCAAATGCAAAAGACATCTACTGAAACTTACAATGTAACTTAAAGTGCAGTTGTATTATTGAAAGCTTGCAGAAAGACAGCAGGTTCATTAGCTTATGACATCTCTGAGTCGTGACTGAAACCACTCAGTCACTTCATTAAATTTTTCTCCACAAAGATTTTTGGCCTGGTTTATTGTGCTTTCCAGACATAATGATCCTATAATGGGGATTGTAACACTGAGTCATGGGCTCCACTAAGGATTTTAGCTCACCAAGAACACTTATGAAAGTGTCCAGTATGTAGGGGTATGCATAGGCTCTGAACAGTGTTTGTGGTTTTAAATCATTTTATTAGAAGTCTTTGCCTGCTTCATAGAGTCCCCTGCTGGAATTTTTACTGCTCTCAAGCATCAAGAAAGGGCACAAATAAATTCATAAGATAAAGAAAATTTGGCAGTATTTATAAAGGCGAATTTCTCCTTTTGTATAGTTCTGCCAATAAAAGTAGTGTACAGAATTGTATTGATGTAAGTCTTAAGCAAACCAAGTCAAATATGTTTTTGCTTTGAATATTTAGAAAGTATTTATAAGTTAGAAGTTCTTGCCTCTGTGCTTCATGTTTGTGAACCTCTATGCCTGATCTCTCAGAATCTTCACTAGGGAAAATATTAAAATATTTCTTAAGTGAAAACCAGAGAGGGATTAGAACAACTAGATGAGCAGAGAAGCAGTTTTTTGTGTGTGTGTGTGTGTGTTTTTTTTTGCGGTATGCGAGCCTCTCACTGTTGTGGCCTCTCCCATTGCGGAGCACAGGCTCCGGACGCGCAGGCTCAGCAACCATGGCTCACGGGCCTAGCCGCTCCGTGGCATGTGGGATCTTCCCTGACTGGGGCACGAACCCGTGTCCCCTGCATCGGCAGGTGGACTCTCAACCACTGTGCCACCAGGGAAGCCCGAGAAGCAGTTTTTTTTGAAGTATTAAACAGAGTGACCTCCTAAAACTCTAGAACAGATGTTTGTTTATGGAAGTATGTGTAACAACAGAATGATTCTTGCAAAACTTCTTACATACAACTTTAGGTATCAGGCACTCTACATTGAAGTACAGATGTGTGAGACAATCAAATTCAGAATTCACACAGATTAGTTTGTATACAATGACAATTTTCTCATCATGTGTTACAGTTTTTGAACCCACGTGTTACTCTCTGAATTAGGTCCACGTTGAGGGGACTGAATATGTCTCCTAAGGGGATAACAGTTTTACAAGCAATGATTTATTCTTACCAGAATATTGACAGTCACCTGAGCGGTACTACTTCTCTGTCTGAGGACTGTCAGGGACAGTCTGTTATTCTCACAGCTATCTTGTACCGTGATTCAGATTCCTTGTCCAGTGAACCCAATAGCTTTATCATTCCTGACACAAAAATGAAAAGAGAACTCTTATCCCAGGATCACTAAATATCTTCAATTTCTGCTAAATTATAAATGATATGAATGAACTAATCACTATAATAACAAATGGGAATGGACTAATACAAATCAATTTTGTTTATATGTTCATACTCCCAACATGTATTCCATCAGCAAAATCATCGTAGACATTAATTCACACACCATTTATATGGAAGAAATACATGTGCATAGGCTTTCTGAAGATCTATACAGCAAAGATTAAAACTTCAGTGCTTTTCCTGCAGTAACTAAAAATTTATGGATACAGCTAACAAACCAAGGTGAACATTGCATAGTTTAAGAGAAAGCTGTTTTTTAACATTTTCCAATATGCACTGTTTCTCAATAAAATAAATTCTAAATGAGTATATATGAGCTCTTCATTTTTGTTACTAATTGATATCAGCATTTTTACAGTACGTGTCTGGCTCAATGTAAAATTTGGGGTGCCTATATTGCCTCCAACAATATTGTATTTTATATTATTAAATGGCCAGTCTCCATCTGTAAATGTACTTTTTCCAACTAGGATATCAGCTGGACTGTTTTCAAGTAAGCTGAAGGTAAATGCCAATGTAATTCCACTTGGATTTAATTCATTTATGCGACTCACCCTTATCATGACTGTAATAGGTGCTACAGAGAAAAAAGTACATAAAAATGTAATTAAGGTGATCATGTGTCTTCTATAATTCTCATTTTTTCTTTACTTTTTAATTAACATCTAATATATTTATATTTTAAGTGAGTAAATTTTACAAATACATCTATATTGTTAAGTTTTGTTATTAAATTATTACCTTTTCAATTATAGAGCATTTGAAAATAAGTTTAGGATTAAAACACCCTATCAACTGATTTTGAATACTTGTCAAAACAATCATATTTTATAATGTGTTTATGTATAATGGCCTATTCTGAATTAAAAATCATAGTTTCCAAAAGCAGACATTGTTTTCTAGTTGAAATACTTCATCATGACAATATAATAAAGAAATATGAAGGAAATGCAATTTACTATGAATGTGAACATTAGTATTTTCTCTAATGCAAAATTAATTCCCTGAGAAATTTTTTAAACAACAACTATTTCAGAAAAGTTCAACTTTGACATTGCCTTTAAATAGCTACAGCATGCTGTAATAGCATTTGGACATCATTCTCTCCAAATGTTCCAATTTTCATTTGGACTTTCTTTTTTTAAATAGCAGTACATATGCACTAAATAAGTTAAAATAAGTAATAATTTTATACTTTATTATAGAATATTTACAAATGTAATATTTACAAATGTAATAAACTTCTAATAACTGATTTCTTAAATTACTTGTTATTTTATATAACTCAGAACATTTTAATATTTCAAATTAGTAAATTCTTACTTGAGAGTACAGGACTTCCTTCATCAGACACTCTCACAAGTAATGTATATTTGAAGTGCATTCCTGCAAAAATATCATTATCATAATCTAGATGTGTAGGTCCAATTTTCACATAAAAAAATCACATTGATGGTTGCTTTTAATAATTAAGCATTCACTTTATCAGTTACATGACTCTAAAACTAAGACTTGTGAAATCTTTGGTAAAAAAAATAAGTGAAAATAATATCCTATAGCAATGCTATTGCTATTCAATAGGGATATATTCGGTAGGAATGTGAACCACATATGTAATTTTAAGTTTTCTAGAAGCCATATTACCATCACATCAACAGGCTAAAAAGGAAAAACCACCTGATCAGACAAAATGCAACACCCATTCAAGATAAAAGCTCTCAGTATACCAGGATTAGAGGAGAACTTCCTCAACTTGATAAAGAATATATACAAAGAACTACACCTAACATCATACCTAGTGGCCAGAAACTCAAAGCTTTCCCACTAAGATCAGGAACAAAGCAAGGATGTCCCGTCCCATCATTCCTTTTTGACATTGTTCTGAAAGTTCTAGTAGGCACATTTTTAAAAAATTAGAAGAAACAGGCAAAATTATTTTTAACAAAGTATTTTATTTAATCAAATATGTCCAAAATACTATCATTTCAACTTGTAATCAACACCAAAAAAATATTGATGGGATGTTTACATTCATTTGTTTGTGCTACTTCTCTGAAATCCGTTGCTTATTTCATTCTTGGAGCATATCTCAGTTCTGACAAGGCACATTTCAAGTGCTCAAAAGCACAAGTAGCTGATGGCTTCCATACTGGAGAGCAAAGTTTTATAATATAAAAACTATACATTTATTACAAAAGCTAAGATAATATTACTGTATATTCTGGCACTTTGTAATTATTACCTCATACTGTAAAATTATACTAATAGCAAAACTAGGGTTCCATGTTTGATATGCATTTGTTCACACTGATTCATTTGCCATAGACAGTATTCTTCCTATTTCATAATTCTCTTCATAAATAACTGCTCTGATGTATAATTGAGATTTGTAAAAAGTAGTCATAAATTTATTTTCACTTTTAAAAAGTGAGTTAGGTATGAGTTAGTATTAGCAAGAATAATCTCTCAGAAGCAAGTTTTAAATCGCAAGCTTTGAAATCATGCAAAAACAGAATTTGAGATCCACTCTGTGTGTGAGAGGTCAAAGCGTCTCATGTTTTTGTTCTTTCACTTTACTCTCCTGAGAGGGATGTGCATGGCAGGCATGATGCATTCAGGATCTTTCATGTTAAATAAAAGGGGTGATGGTAGGAGTCTCCCCTTTCTCAGATCATGCATAATCACACAGTCCTCAGGGTGGCCATTGCTAGGGTAGGTCTGAGGCCAACCAAGAGGGGTGGAAGGAATGGGATTGTGATTGTGTGCTGTGTCTTCAGTTCTTCTAAGGTTCTTTTTGTGCCTTAGCCACACTCACATTAACTATTTTCATCAACAAACAACCAGCACCTATTAGGGAGAAAAGTTATGTGGAGCAACTAGGTGATAATTTGGTACAGAAAAGCATAGGTGACTAGCATTGTTTTCTTAGGATTCTACAATGTTTTAAGAATTATAGAAATCAAGGGCTGTAAATGAATTGTCAAATGGGAAAAAATGTTTCTGCATGAATAAACTATAATATTAGGTGGTCTCTAAACTACTTTTCAATGATAAAATTCTGTAGTCTATATTCTAAGTAGATAAAGGGAGGTGACGTGAAGAACACTGATGGCACTGAACCAGATTATCAGTCAAGAAGTTAACAATCCACAGTGGTAGTGCTCCTGTTAATTTACTGTATGCTTTTTCTCATCCTAATTGCATTAAAATAATATGGAAAAATAGAAATAAATTGAGCATTGAAAAGAAATACAACAAAAATAAGAAAATAACCAGATATACAAACATATACAAAAATTCTGTCTGTGTCAGTGATGGCAGTGTAGTTCGCTGTAGAAACATCACTGCGAGTTGGTATTACAAGTGGTGAAAAAAATCAGTGGAATCCCTACTTCACTCCAAACCACAAATTAGTTCCCCTGTGTCTAGGAAACTTAAATATGAAAGACCACTTGTTAAAATATTTATGGGAAAATGAGATATTTTCCAGAATATATCATATGAATCAATAAGGAAAACAAAACAAGAATGGATAAATATATATTTTATGCTTCACACAAAGGAAACCCCAATATTTCATGTTTTTTTCACACAATTGATGAATATATGAAGGGAAGTGCAACCTCATTACTAATCAGGCTAAAGCATGTTAAACTATGTGAGTGTACCAGTTATTATGAGAAGGATATCGATCAAGAAAAATCCTTATACATTGCTGGTGAGAGTATAATGTGATGCAACCACTTTGGAAAACAACTTGGCACCACCTTATGTAACTGACTATTTACATACACTATGGCAATGCAGTTCTGTGCTTAAGTAGATACCCTTCCGAATGTGTTGCATGTAGGCACCATGCAAAACTTACAGGAATGTTTATTACAACCTTAAGTGAAATCCAGAAGGAAATCCAAATCCCAGTGAGAGAATGGTTACAGTCACACAATGGAATGTTAAAGCATGTAATGGAACATTACAGCAACTAGGTAGGTAGGTAGGTAAAAGATAGCCAGCTAGATAGATGCCATACATAGATGACTCTTAGAGACATAACATAAATGAAAAAATTAAGTCACAGGAGGCTGAATAGAATATGACACCACTTATTTAAAGCTCAAGAGCTAAGCAAACCAACAATATTGTCCAGGAATATGTACATAGATGATAAAACTATAAAATCCCCCAAACAATAACAAATACAAAACTATGTTATTGGTTGCCTCTGAAGGCCAAGTAGAGGGATGAGAAAGGGTAGTAGCACATCTGTTAGCAATGTTCTAGTTCTGAAGAAGGGTGATGGGTTCAGGGGTTCATCTTAATGCTATGTGTCATACCTTGCAGATATGTTATCTTGTAAATATCAAATATTACATCATAAAATAGTAATCAAAAATGAATTGACTAATAAAATGTATTGGGGTGATTTTTCATGTCAATACTCATTAAAGAAAACTGACCTAATCAAATATGTGATTAGCAATACTAATATAAACATTCATTTTTTATTTTATTAATAAATTAAATATATTACATATGAAATAGTTTGGATTCATTATATAGTAATTCATTGTTCAACATTAAAATCACATAGCTATCACCAGTACCCCAGTGAATGTCACTCTTCAATGAATTAAGATAAATTTAGAGTTAATGGTATCTACTAGTCTATTAGAGCTTTATTCATTATTTTAACATAAAACTCTTGACGCTTGTTATAAATCCCAGTTTTGAGTGAATGCTAAGACTCTTTTTTTTCCTCCCATTAGTATAATACACTGCAAATGTATGGCCATCTTAGAACAAATCAATTTTATCTTTTAAAAGTATCTTAATTACGCCCCTTTGTGAGTTTAAAATTCAGACATTGTTGGAAAGCCAAATTCGAGTTCTATGTTCTCTTAATAAAGGTTTTACTCACTAAGCATTAAAATTATGTCAGTTTCTTTTCTTCTGCAAACTGGCTTCTCTTGGCTTTGCTGCTCTAGCGAGATAAGAATGTTGCCATTTTAATAACCCTTTCTGAGCTTAATTACCTTTTGAGAAAAATCCTATTGTTCTCATCCCAATAATCTAATAATGTTTTAAAAAAGAAAAAGGAGGTAAACTATATACGAGTGAGTATAACATTCAATAATTTACAGGAAAATGTTGGAAAAGCCATCATGGGTACTCTGATTCAATGATTTTGCTTCTAGGAAATTTATGTGGCAGGTTTTATGGGTTTTGTCAACATTAGGGCAGGTCCAATGCAACAATCTGTTGTTTATTCATATATTTGGTGAGCTTATTTTATTTATTATTTATTCAAGGAAATGTTATACCATGCTATTATCTTAATATTCCTAATTAAGAATATTTTTGCTATTGCATTATTTTTCATCATTATCAGGTACATATTAGTATATATAGTTTCTAAGAATCTGTTTTGACATTCTGGTTATATTAACAATAAGTTCTAGTTGCAAAGAATTGTGAAAATGTGGTACTGATGTATTTGGGAGTAATTTATTACTAAATCCTATCAATGCCTTACAAACCTATTTCACAGTTTAATTTTATTCATTAATTCAGTCATTAATTAACATATATCTACAAAGTACTGAATATATGCCAGGCACTAGTTTCATAACAGATTTTTTTCTTTCTCTGTTTATTTGGGGAGACAGAGTTGTGATAAGGGCTTTTGTGGGAGAGATACAAAATGCTGAGAACCCAAAGAGAATCACGTGATCCAGACAAGAGGGAGAAGAAATATTAGGGTTGGTTTCTTAAAAGAAATGTCTAGGGCTTCCCTGGTGGCGCAGTGGTTGAGAGTCCGCCTGCCGATGCAGGGGACACGGGTTCGTGCCCCGGTCCGGGAAGATCCCACATGCCGCGGAGCGGCTGGGCCTGTGAGCCATGGCCGCTGAGCCTGCGCGTCCGGAGCCTGTGCTCCGCAATGGGAGAGGCCACAACAGTGAGAGGCCCGCATACTGGAAAAAAAAAAGAAATGTCTAAGCAAAGTTATGAAGGCTGTGCAAAAGTTTGTGGGTAATTGGGTAACAAAATGCTGGGGAACATTTTCTAGTGGTATGAACAGTGTGAACAGAAGGACTAAAAGACAGAGCTGACAGACAGTGCAGAGTTTTAAGGTCATGAAAGTGTTTCTGTGTACCTCTTTTATACAGTGTGAGGCAGCAAATGGTAAGGGCATTAGAGTTAGTATGAAATGCAGCTTGGGGCTTGGGTAGGAGTCCAACTGCAAGGGCTTGTGTCAAATCCAAGGCCAAAAAACTGCTTATTACTTATGTATGTCTTACTTACTCAGACTGTGTCCGATGTCTTAGCCAATTGGTCAGATGAGCAGTTGCTTATCATAATGATATCCACACATTACCCACAAATCCTGGTTGAACACAATGCCTAACCAAGCCTGTCAATTCTATTTAAAAATATGTGAATATAGCAACTTATAGACTAACTTTGGTTTCAAAAATTGTTAAAAATAAAGTTTAGATTTACTGAATTGGTAAAATATTTAAGCTATTGTATATTCCAAGATGCAGTAATAAAGTATGCATATTCTATTTTATAGAATAGTTATTTAATATACTTACTTAATGGCAATTATGGTTACTTTAAAACAGTCCAAAGGAATAGCCAGTACTTTATCACAGAACCATTTGTTCTAGGAAATTTATAACCTTCTTAGTTCAGTTCCCAAGATCAAAATTGCATTCCAGCATTCATTCTAAGCTAAATATTTTGTTGTCAGTTTAAGGTTCAGTTGAAAATACAGGAACAAATTCTGCCAATAATAAAGTTATAATGTTGGTGAAAATTTGTGAAAGATAAGAAAATATTTGGCATTCTTGCTATAAGGCCTAGGAAAAATGAGCTGCTATTATGTTGGATTAATAAGCAGCAAATTTAGTAACACACGCATATATTATCACTGGAAATATGGCAGTAGTACCTCAACTTCACACATTGTCTCCATTTTAAAAACGAGAAAACTGAGGACTAGAGAAGTTCGATGACCATTAAAAAGACACAGACTGGAAAAAAGAATAAACCTTTGACTTCTTGCCTTATGCACAGTATAATTTTCTTTGTATTCTTGGTATTTCAAACTGTTGCTTTTTAGGAGGTTCCTTAAATTATTGAATAGTACTAGACTGGAACTAATGCTTTGATCTGCTGTATGCACAGCTCAAGCTGCAGTAGTCCTGTTACTGTCTATTAAATTTGCTCAAAAGTTAACAGGGACTGTTAATTTTTACCAGTATTCTTATGTTGCTCTCTGTATCCCAGTTTTTCTACAACTTCTACAGTTGGCTGTGGGGCTCGGGAGGAGGGGAGGATGTGCTGGCAAATGAAATATAAGTGAAAAGGCTGTGTATCAGTCTAGGCAAGGTAATTAAATATGTGGTTGGAAGTAAAAGGCAACAATATGACCAGGACAGAAGATCTAATAAGCCAGGACCCCTGAGTCTCAGCATAGAGAGGGGAGTGCCACTCACTGGAGCCAACCAAGCTTCATTACTCTTTGCATAAGGGGCAAAGAAATGCTTATTGAGTTTAGTCATTGATTAAAAAAAAAATTTTGTTGGTGTTACAGCAGCTAGTGTTAAATACCCTGACCAATAAAAACAGTTATATTTGTATTTTTTGTTTGTTTTAAAAGAATATTCCTAATTTTAATTACTTAAAATACATTAGGTTTAAAAAAAAAATACATTAGGTTTGAGAAAAATAGTGGAATAAAAGGTGAGTTGTCAAATTTGTTAACAGAAAGAATGTTCTAGAAACCAAAAATTCTAATACTGTTCCAGTAAGAATCTGTAAACTACTAGCTAGAATAGGAAGTGAAAGCAAACTACAGTTGGAGTGTCTACAGAATTATTGTTTATTCTTTCCATCTCTTGTTTTTTAGTAAAATATATTTCTGGCAAAAAGTTTACAAACTAAAAGTTGATTTTTGAAGTTCAGTAGTGCAATGGCACTATTTCCATATGTGAATTTTGGACTGTTTTGTTTCTACAAAGTTATCAAATATATGCCAGCAATAGTATTTCTAAAATATTGTTTTAAGTGGTTTCAATACATTATTTAAGAGTGACCACTAAAGCACTTTTATAACATTGTATAAAACATTGTTTCTACTATGTAAGTGAAAATTCTGATTAAGCAGGAGATTCTGTTGTTCATCTTGCAGGACCGTCAAAGTTCTACTCCATGCAGTTGATTTTAGTTCTGTCTAGATTGTCTTCTGTTACTGGATGATATAAAGCCCACATATCTATGGTTTTCCTCAAGGGTGGATTATTGCATACACTGCTGGAATGAGCTATGTAATGAGAATACCAAAAAAGAGTATGTTACCAGAATACTGCCAGACTAGGTTAAGAATTTTCTGAGCAATCAGGTATTCTGAACGGAAAAATGTACTAGGGATCAGGAAATCTGTGTTTCAGTGAATGAAATCTTATAGATTTTGTACTCCTTTTATATAATGCAAATAACTTATCATGCCTTCATTTTAAAATCTCTATGTAATTAAAAAGCTGAAAGTTTGCATGTGGTTTTAGCACTATCTTTAAATTAATTCCAGTAACATTTAAAAAATGAATTATAATTTACTATCCATACATATATATAATTTTTAGTGTGATAGTTGTTTTACCTCCCTGGAAGCACGGGGCTAGACAAATGTCATCTTTTGGGGTCCTTTCTAGCTTTAATTTTTATAATTTTCTGAGACAAAATAAAGCAGGTCCAATTGTTCCAGAGAAGCTGCAAATTGGTTAAAAATACAGTAAAGATGGAAGGAAGGGCTTCGTCTTCATTTCCAGGAATAGTATGTTGTTTACCCATTTATTTTTCTCTCTTTTCTCTCTATGCCAAAATCTGAAGACCAAATTTGCTATAATAACTTACATGTAAATATCCTGAGTGCATTGAGGTGGATTGTTCTTGACATCTTGTAGAATCACTGTGAACGTTCCAGTTGTGGAATGCAGTCGTTCATTGTCGTAAACGCTAAAATATAATACCCAAGAATGTGGGGTGGGTGCGTCCTCATAATCCAAAGGACAGGCGATTGTGACCTCTCCTGAATCTAAAAGGCAGATAATGAAAATTTGTTCATCATTCACAAGGTGAAAACACTATAAATTAAAATAGTGATATGGAGAAAATTGTTCTGGGGATAAATTAAAGGACAAATCACAGTTGCTGACCTGATGAAGCTTATACACCACTCACCGTTGAGGATCTGTGGGGAACGGTTAGTGACCTGGAAGGGAAACCCTCCTGAACTGCATAGGTCAGAAAATATTTCATAGGAGGGTCATGGTGGGTGTGGTGAGGGGTACACAGTGAAGCTTATGCTGAGTGTTGAGAAACGAGCACAGGAAATCCAGGTAAAGAAGACTGGGGTGGAGTGGAGGTTGCGAGGAGGGAGTTATGGCAAAGGGAAGCCAAAGGAGAAGAAGTAGGACAGACACTCCAGATAAATGGAATAGCACATGGAAGGGCAGAAATATGTGCAAGAACAGAGTATTTTGAGAAAAGTAAATTGTACTGCTGAGGATTGGGTGAGAGATGTTGAATTACAATAGTGATGGAAAGGAAGGATTTTAATTCATATTTAGCAGATAGAATTGATAAACATATATTCTAGCTGATTAGGCATTTTTGTCTTAGAAGGAGCAACAGAAGTGGAGTGAAGACAGTAAGAGAACTTCTTAATATCTTTACTATATCCCATCCACTTTTCAAATTGTGTTGTTTTAAAAATATAGTTTATTGCAATTGAAAATATAAGGTATTTACTTTTATTATGATGAGGGCATATATTTTCCTGAATAAAAAGTTTTTATTTAAAAATTCACATATGTTAAATCCAAGAGAATTATACAATAAACTCTTACGTACACATCAGTAGCATCAACAATTACAATATATAGCCAATTTTGTTTCATCTATAGCATTGCCTATTTTATCTTCTACTTGGATTATTTTGAAGAAAATCCCAAACAACATGTTATTTCATTTGTAAATATTTTATTATCTATTCTTAAAGGCAAAGGACACTTCTTTTAAAATATAACTGTGATATAATTAGCATACCTTAAAAATCACATTAATTCCTTAGCATCATCATATATTCAGTAATGATAAAAATGTTTGGATTGTCTTATGAAGTTTTGTTGCTTTTCAAATCATCGTCTAAGTAAAGTCCACGCTTTTTAATTGGTTGGTATGCCTCTTAACTCTCTTTAATCTATAAAATTCTCCAGGATTTAAAAAATTTGTTATATAATTTTGTGTTCTTTCCATGATAAATTTAACAGTAACACATTATGCACACCATTTTTCACCTTCCCCCCCCCAATATAGTATCTCAGAGATCATTACGTAAATAATATAGAGGTTCCTTATTTCTTTTTCTATGGACATATTATTCTATGGTCTAGATGTATCACAGTTTATATAATCACTACCCTATTGATATTTTCAATCTTGCTGTTAAATAATGATGCAACGAATGGTGTGTGCATACATCTTTTTATATTTTTGTCAGTGTATTTGAGGTATTTTCTAGAGGTGAGATTGCAGCCTCAAAATGTAAATGCATATGCAGTTTTCCTAGATTCTACCATATTCTCTCAGTAAAGGTTGTAGTATTTTTCATCCTCACCAAGAGTTATATGAAGTCTGTTTCACGCAGCCTCACCAACGGAAGATATTTTTAAATATAACTTTTTGGTAATCCTATAGGTTACAAATAGTAATGTATTATTTTAATTTTCAATTTTATTATGAATAAAACAGAGCATATTTTCATACACTTGAGAGTCATTTGCAACTCCTCTAAACTGTTGATTCTTGTCTTAGTCCATTTTCTTATCTGATTGTTACTTTTATTCTTCTAATATGCAAATATTTTCCCAATTTCTCATTTGTATTTTTACTTTTCTTATGGTGATTTTGTTTGCCATAAAAATGTTGTTGTTGGAGTTGTTGTGATGATGGTGATGATGTTGATGGTGATCATATGATGATTTATGTCACATTCATCAATTTATTCCCATGTGGTTTCTGGATTTTGAGTTATGGTTGTAAGTTTTTCCTACTCACAGGTTATAAAGAAATTCATTCATATTTTCTTCTATTATGTGTATGATTGCATTTTTGAGAAAATCTAATCAATTTGATAAAATCTGATATACAATACAAAAATGTTTTATTTTCCTCATGCTACGAGTTATTACTTCACTTTTAAAAACGTCAACCTTTTCTGCACTTTTACATTTTCATGATCATTTGGGACTCATCAAAATTTTATATTCTGTTCCATACATCTATCTATATAATCATTTGTCACTATCACACTGTTTGCAATTCAGAGGCATTATAACATGTTTTAATATCTACTAGAGTAGTTTCCCCTCATTGTGCCTCTGTTCCAATTTTTTTCCCTACTATAAATGCTTTTAGTTCTTCTGGCCCAGGCAGAGTAGAGTTAGGGTAGGGAGCTGTGTGCAGCGAGAAAAATAAAAAAAAACAAAAATAAATAAAAACATAATGTTTTAATTAACAGTTGCTTTTTAATTAATTTATCTATATTTGCAGCTAATGTAGCCTTTATGTGTAGTACACTCTCTAAACACATTATTTATTTTTAATTTTATAAATAAATATGTATTTATCTCTCACCATCATTTCTTATGCTGATAATTCTTCAGTTATTTTGGTTGTCCGGAGTTCATTCCCTAGCAAATTCCTCAGGAAGAACTCATAGGAACAATATTTCCTGATTGCTTCCATGGTCCTGAAATTTTATCTGCTTTCTTTATCTGTGAGGTCATTTTCCTTTGTATAAATTTTTAAAGTCACAATTTGTGTCCTCAGGTTTCCTAAATACGTTACTCTATTAGCTGTGGAAATTCTTGTAAAAAAAAAGTCTATTTACAATTTGATTATCACTCTCTTATACCTGACTTAACCTTTTTGCCTAGGGGCTCAAATATTTTTTCTTTTACGTTAACATCTAATGGTTTACTAGAAAATGTCTCATATTCAGCCACTCCGTATTGGTCTTCCAAAAACCTACTTTGCCTTTTGTAACATGTAGCCTCAAATCATCTTTTATTTTAGAAACATTTTCTTGAGTGATAGATACTTTTCAGTATTCTGCTCTACTGCTTTTATGTGCTTCTTCAGGAATTTTTAGAATATGATTAAAAGTATTGCCTCTTTTCTGCCTATCTTCAATATCATCTTTTTTCTTTCTTGATTTCTATTTTTTAGTCTTTATAATTATTAAATGTTTTAAATAATCATGAACATGTGGGAAAAATTTTTTTTCCTGAACCATTTGAGAATAAGTTGCTGATCTTGATGTCTTATCATCTCCATATACTTTAAGGTATATTTCCTAAGAGCATCCTCCAACATGACCACAATAAAAACAACAAAATCCAGATGTTGACATCAATACATATAATACTGAGTCCTCCTTTCAAGTTTTACCAATTGTCTCAATATTTTTATAACAAAATATCCGGTTGTCATGTCCTTTTAGTCTCCGTCGATCTGGAAAGTTCTTCAATCTTCTCTTAATTTTTAACATCATTTTGAAGATTAAAGGCTGGTAATTTTTGAGAATTTTCCTCAAATTGGATTTGCCTGATGTCTGCCCATGATAAGATCTGGGTTATGTAGTTTGGGATTAAATATCACAGAAGTTACAGTATCTTCTTATGGCATGCTATCAGTTTGACTCATTACTGATGATGTTCACTTTAATTTCTTGACAAAGTTGGTGTCTACCAGTTTTCTCCATTCCAAAGTTGCTATTTTATCCTTTGCAATTAATGAATATTTTATGGTGAGGTATTTTGAAAATATGTAAACATTCTCTTCCCCATGAAATTGTCAATTTATTTATATATTTATATCTCTATGGACTCATGGAGTCCCATTTTTTATAATGGGTTGTAATTTGCAACTGTTATTTTCATTTATGAACTATTATGTTCAAAGCGCCCTTAAATTGGCTAGAGGGAGCCAATTCAAGCTAATTTCTGTGTTTTTTTGTTTTTTGTTAACATACCCTCACCATTCCTTGATCATGTTCTTGCTTATTGTCACAACGCATTATTTCAAGCTCATCTTGCATTTTAACTCCTGTCACTTTCAAAATGAGTCATTGCTCTAGGGAGCTCTTATAGGATAAAATGGTATGTAGAAGTCAGTATCTGGGTACTAGATGTGCTCATTGCTATTGTTGTATCATCCTCCTAAGTGCTTTCACTCTTTTAGTAGGCGTAGCTACAGATATGCATCTGTGTGTGTGTGTGTGTGTGTGTGTGTGTGTATGTGTATGCGCACCCACATACAGTTACATCAATATCTATTTATGTAACTATACACACACACGTACACACATACACATCTTCCTGTACCTACCCATGTAATGAAAAACATGTTTACTCTAACACTGTTAATTTTAATTTATCCTCATATTGTTCATTATAGTTTTCTCATTTTCTACTTTTGTAACTCACATGTCTGACAGGAGAAACCAGACTTCATTTATGTTTAACACAGTTATTGTATCAATCCTCCTTTATGTAATGAATCTCGTATTTCTGCTGCCATTCCCTTCTTACCACTTCTGACCTGAACATCCTCGCTTTGCTTAAGTTCTGGCATGCCACAGGTCTTCTCTTCCACAGGTCTCCTTACTCACCTCTCAGATTCTACTCCCTATGTGGGACTCTTCACCGATATGACAGGCGGTGTGTGATTAATCCTGCTCTTTTATGCATGCCAAATGTACAATACCTCTTAAGAAATGGAAAAACGTTTCTTTCTCCCCTCCACTTGCTTTATGCCTAAGTTGTTAGAGGCATGCATGAACTCCTAACTTGTAGTCATATAGAATGTACTTAGAGCTATAGGTCTCTTTTTCAAGCAGTCTGAATTCAAGTGCAGGTCATGACATGCAAATTAGCTGCATGAGCTTGAGTAAATGAAGATTTCTCTCCAGGCACCGTATGTTAGATGGGGATTAGGATAGTAAACAAAGAAGTTATTGTATATTCAAAGTGCTTATGAGAATGTATGATATAAAATAAATATTCAATTTATGTGACTAATATTATGGTTTTCATGGGAAAAGCTACTTCTCACAGAAAAATCATACAATAAAATCCCAGGGAACCATGCTGTGGGTCTGAATTGTTTGGGAGTCCCCTGGAGCATACAGATTGTGCAGACTCTTTCCATACTTCTGAGAAGGAAAGAATGATCACTTTTTACCTCATATAAAATATGCTAAATATGCTGCTGAATATTTTAAATATTCTTTTACCCTTATAGAATGGTAATCAAGCTTATTTTTAACTAGTGAAAAGTACATTTTATAATATACTTTATAAAATGATTAGCAACAAAAAATTATTATACTTTGATTTATTGAAAATTCTTTTTGTGTATCTATAAATTCATAATGTACCGAGTCCCCTATGTCTCTATCAGTTGCTGTCAGCTTCACTAGCTTTGTTCCAACAGCCAGATTTTCATAAATATTTATAGGTGCATCTGGTATATATCTGTGGGACAAAAGGGATTTTTTTTATCACTTAGTGTAAACAAATGTCTCTTTTCATCTGTCACACAACAAATATTTTAAATTTTATGTGATACATATCTTGTAAGAATTTCAAGCCCCTGGCCTCAAAAAATCTTTTTCTTTATAAATTACTATGTCTATTAGAGAATCTTTAAGTATTATAAAGTGAAGTTATAAGTTTTCTCCTACATATACCCTTGCTCTAGTCCTTCTACTGAATGGTTATATACTTTATTATATAAAGTATATATTTTATAAAATCTGGTTATTATATAATCTGGTTATTATACTTTATTCCAGATAACAAAATACTACAAACACTTTTGAAATCACTGTTTCATTTCATATTCAGGCATACCTCATTTTATTGCACTTCACTTTAATGCACTTTGCAGATATTGCATTTTTTACAAATTGAAGATTTCTGGCAGCCCTGCATTGAGCAAGTCTGCTGATGCCATTTTTCCAACAACATATGCTCACTTGGTGTTTCTTTTTTTTTAACTTTTATTTTTTTATTTTTTTAACATCTTTATTGGGGTATAATTGCTTTACAGTGGTGTGTTAGTTTCTGCTATATAACAAAGTGAATCAGTTATACATATACATATGTTCCCATATGTCTTCCCTCTTGCGTCTCCCTCCCTCCCACTCTCCCTATCCCACCCCTCCAGACTGTCACGAAGCACCGAGCTAATATCCCTGTGCCATGCGGCTGCTTCCCACTAGCTATCTACCTTACTACGTTTGTTAGTGTGTATATATCCATGACTCTCTCTCGCCCTGTCAAAGCTCACCCTTCCCCCTCCCCGTATCCTCAAGTCCGTTCTCCAGTAAGTCTGCGTCTTTATTCCTATCTTACCCCTAGGTTATTCATGACATTTTTTTCCCTCAAATTCCATATATATGTGTTAGCATACGGTATTTGTCTTTTTCTTTCTGACTTACTTCACTCTGTATGACAGACTCTAGGTCTATCCATCACATTACAAATAGCTCAATTTCGTTTCTTTTTAAGGCTGAGTAATATTCCATTGTATATATGTGCCACATCTTCTTTATCCATTCATCCGATGATGGACACTTAGGTTGTTTCCATCTCCGGGCTATTGTAAATAGAGCTGCAATGAACATTTTGGTACATGACTGTTTTTGAATTTTGGTTTTCTCAGGGTATATGCCCAGTAGTGGGATTGCTGGGTCATATGGTAATTCTATTTGTAGTTTTATAAGGAACCTCCATACTGTTCTCCATAGTGGCTGAACCAATTCACATTCCCACCAGCAGTGCAAGAGTGTTCCCTTTTCTCCACACCCTCTCCAGCATTTATTGTTTCTTGATTTTTTGATGATGGCCATTCTGACTGGTGTGAAGTGATATCTCATTGTAGTTTTGATTTGCATTTCTCTAATGATTAATGATGTTGAGCATTCTTTCATGTGTTTGTTGGCATTTTGTATATCTTCTTTGGAGAAATGTCTATTTAGGTCTTCTGCCCATTTTTGGATTGGGTTGTTTGTTTTTTTGTTATTGAGCTGTATGAGCTGCTTGTAAATTTTGGAGATTAATCCTTTGTCAGTTGCTTCATTTGCAAATATTTTCTTCCATTCTGAGGGTTGACTTTTGGTCTTGTTTATGCTTTCCTTTGCTGTGCAAAAGCTTTGAAGTTTCATTAGGTCCCATTTGTTTATTTTTCTTTTTATTTCCATTACTCTAGGAGGTGGGTCAGAAAGGATCTTGCTGTGATTTATGTCATAGAGTGTTCTGCCTATGTTTTCCTCTAAGAGTTTGATAGTTTCTGGCCTTACATTTAGGTCTTTAATCCATTTTGAGCTTATTTTTGTGTATGGTGTTAGGGAGTGTTCTAATCTCATACTTTTACATGTAGCTGTCCAGTTTTCCCAGCACCACTTATTGGAGAGGCTGTCCTTTCTCTACTGTACATTCCTGCCTCCTTTTTCAAAGATAAGGTGACCATATGTGTGTGGGTTTATCATTGGGCTTTTTATCCTTCTCCATTGATCTATATTTCTGTTTTTGTGCCCGTACCATACTATCTTGATTGCAGTAGCTTTGCAGTATAGTCTAAAGTCAGGGAGGCTGATTGCTCCAGCTCCGTTTTTCGTTCTCAAGATTGCTTTGGCTATTCGGGGTCTTTTGTGTTTCCATACAAATTGTGAAATTTTTTGTTCTAGTTCTGTGAAAAATGCCAGTGGTAGGTTGATAGGGATTGCATTGAATCTGTAGATTGCTTTGGGTAGTAGAGTCATTTTCACAATGTTGATTCTTCCCATCCAAGAACATGGTATATCTCTCCATCTATTTGTATCATCTTTAATTTCTTTCATCAGTGTCTTAAAATTTTCTGCATACAGGTCTTTCGTCTCCTCAGGTAGGTTTATTCCTAGATATTTTATTCTTTTTGTTGCAATGGTAAATGGGAGTGTTTTCTTGATTTCACTTTCAGATTTTTCATCATTAGTATACAGGAATGCCAGAGATTTCTGTGCATTAATTTTGTATCCTGCTACTTTACCAAATTCATTGATTAGCTCTAGTAGTTTTCTGGTAGCATCTTTAGGATTCTCTATGTATAGTATCATGTCATCTGCAAACAGTGACAGCTTTACTTCTTCTTTTCCGATTTGGATTCCTTTTATTTCCTTTTCTTCTCTGATTGCTGTGGCTAAAACTTCCAAAACTATGTTGAATAAGAGTGGTGAGAGTGGGCAACCTGGTCTTGTTCCTGATCTTAGTGGAAATGCTTTCAGTTTTTCACCATTGAGGATGATGTTTGCTGTGGGCTTGTCATATATGGCCTTTATTATGTTGAGGAAAGTTCCCTCTATGCCTACTTTCTGGAGGGTTTTTATCATAAATGGGTGTTGAATTTTGTCAAAAGCTTTCTCTGCATCCATTAAGATAATCATATGGTTTTCCTCCTTCAATTTGTTAATATGGTTTATCACATTGATAGATTTGCGTATATTGAAGAATCCTTGCATTCCTGGAATAAACCCCACTTGATCATGGTGTATGATCCTTTTTAATGTGCTGTTGGATTCTGTTTGCTAGTATTTTGTTGAGGATTTTTGCATCTATGTTCATCAGTGATATTGGCCTGTAGTTTTCTTTCTTTGTGACATCCTTGTCTGGTTTTGGTATCAAGGTGATGGTGGCCTCGTAGAAGGAATTTGGGAGTGTTCCTCCCTCTGCTATATTTTGGAAGAGTTTGAGAAGAACAGGTGTTAGCTCTTCTCTGAACATTTGATAGAATTCACCTGTGAAGCCATCTGGTCCTGGGCTTTTGTTTGTTGGAAGATTTTTAATCACAGTTTCAATTTCAGTGCTTGTGATTGGTCTGTTCATATTTTCTAGTTGTTCCTGATTCAGTCTTGGCAGGTTGTGCATTTCTAAGAATTTGTCCATTTCTTCCAGATTGTCCATTTTATTGGCATAGAGTTGCTTGTAGTAATCTCTCATGATTTTTTTTTATTTCTGCAGTGTCAGTTGTTACTTCTCCTTTTTCATTTCTAATTCTATTGATTTGAGTCTTCTCCCTTTTTTTCTTGATGAGTCTGGCTAGTGGTTTATTTATTTTGTTTATCTTCTCAAAGAACCAGCTTTTAGTTTTATTGATCTTTGCTATCGTTTCCTTCATTTCTTTTTCATTTATTTCTGATCTGATTTTTATGATTTCTTTCCTTCTGCTAGCTTTGGGGTTTTTTTATTGTTCTTTCTCTAATTGCTTGAGGTGCAAGGTTAGGTTGTTTATTCGAGATGTTTCCTGCTTCTTAAGGTGGGCTTGTATTGCTATAAACTTCCCGCTTAGAACTGCTTTTGCTGCATCCCATAGGTTTTGGGTCGTTGTGTCTCCACTGTCATTTGTTTCTAGGTATTTTTTTATTTCCTCTTTGATTTCTTCAGTGATCACTTCATTATTAAGTAGTGTATTGTTTAGCCTCCATGTGTTTGTATTTTTTACAGATCTCTTCCTGTAATTTATATCTAGTCTCATGGCGTTGTGGTCAGAAAAGATACTTGATACAATTTCAATTTTCTTAATTTTACCAAGGCTTGATTTGTGACCCAAGATATGATCTATCCTGGAGAATGTTCCATGAGCACTTGAGAAAAATGTGTATTCTGTTGTTTTTGGATGGAGTGTCCTATAAATATCAATTAAGTCCATCTTGTTTAATGTATCATTTAAAGCTTGTGTTTCCCTATTTATTTTCATTTTGGTTGATCTGTCCATGGGTGAAAGTGGGGTGTTAAAGTCCCCTACTGTGAATGTGTTACTGTCGATCTCCCCTTTTATGGCTGTTAGTATTTGCCTTATGTATTGAGGTGCTCCTATGTTGGATGCATAAATATTTACAATTCTTATATCTTCTTGGATCGATCCCTTGATCATTATGTAGTGTCCTTCTTTGTCTCTTTTAATAATCCTTATTTTAAAGTCTATTTTGTCTGATAAGAGAATTGCTACTCCAGCTTTCTTTTGGTTTCCATTTGCATGGAATATCTTTTTCCATCCCCTTACTTTCAGTCTGTATGTGTCTCTAGGTCTGAAGTGGGTCTCTTGTAGACAGCATATATAAGGGTCTTGTTTTTGTATCCATTCAGCCAATCTGTGTCTTTTGGTGGGAGCATTTAGTCCATTTACATTTAAGGTAATTATCGATATGTACGTTCCTATTCCCATTTTCTAAATTGTTTTGGGTTCGTTATTATAGGTCTTTTCCTTCTCTTGTGTTTCTTGTCTAGAGAAGTTCCTTTAGCATTTGTTGTAAAGCTGGTTTGGTGGTGCTGAACTCTCTCAGCTTTTGCTTGCCTGTAAAGGTTTTAATTTCTCCATCAAATCTGAACGAGATCCTTGCTGGGTACAGTAGTCTTGGTTGCAGGTTTTTCTCCTTCAACACCTTCAGTATGTCCTGCCACTCCCTTCTGGCTTGTAGGGTTTCTGCTGAGAGATCAGCTGTTAACCTTATGGGGATTCCCTTGTGTGTTATTTGTTGTTTTTCCCTTGCTGCTTTTAATATGCTTTCTTTGTATTTAATTTTTGACAGTTTGATTAATATGTGTCTTGGCGTATATCTCCTTGGATTTATCCTGTATGGGACTCTCTGTGCTTCCTGGACTTGATTAACTATTTCCTTTCCCATATTAGGGAAGTTTTCAACTATAATCTCTTCAAATATTTTCTCAGTCCCTTTCTTTTTCTCTTCTTCTTCTGGAACCCCTATAATTCGAATGTTGGTGCGTTTAATGTTGTCCCAGAGGTCTCTGAGACTGTCCTCAGTTCTTTTCATTCTTTTTTCTTTATTCTGCTGTGCTGTAGTTATTTCCACCTTTTTATCTTCCAGGTCACTTATCCATTCTTCTGCCTCAGTTATTCTGCTATTGATCCCTTCTAGAGTATTTTTAATTTCTTTTATTGCGTTGTTCATCGTTGCTTGTTTCATCTTTATTTCTTCTAGGTCCTTGTTAACTGTTTCTTGCATTTTGTCCATTCTATTTCCAAGATTTCGGATCATCCTTACTATCATTATTCTGAATTCCTTTCCAGGTAGACTGCCTATTTCCTCTTCATTTGTTAGGTCTGGTGGGTTTTTATCTTGCTCCTTCATCTGCTGTGTGTTTTTCTGTCTTCTCATTTTGCTTATCTTACTGTGTTTGGAATCTCCTTTTTCTAGGCTGCACGTTCGTAGTTCCCGTTGTTTTTGATGTCTGTCTCCAGTGGCTAAGGTTGTTTCAGTGGGTTGTGTAGGCTTCCTGGTGGAGGGGACTAGTGCCTGTGTTGTGGTGGATGAGGCCGGATCTTGTCTCTCTAGTGGGCAGGTTCACGTCTGGTGGTGTGTTTTGGGGTGTCTGTGGCCTAATTATGATTTTAGGCCGCCTCTCTGCTAATGGGTGGGGTTGTGTTCCTGTTTTGCTAGTTGTTTGGCATAGGTTGTCCAGCACTGTGGCTTGCTGGTTGTTGAGTGAAGCTGGGTGCTGGTGTTAAGATGGAGGTCTCTGGGAGATTTCCGCCGTTTAATATTATGTGGAGCTGGGAGGTCTCTTGTTGACCAGTGACCTGAAGTTGGCTCTCCTACCTCAGAGGCAGAGCCCTGACTCCTGGCTGGAGCACCAAGAGCCTTTCATTCACACAGCTCAGAATAAAAGGGAGAAAAAGTAGAGAGAATTAGTAGAAGTATGAGGAAAGAAAGAAGGAAAGGAGGAAAGGAAGGAAGGAAGAAAGAAGCAAAGAAGGAAAGAAAGGAGGGAGGGAGGGAAGGAGGAAGGAAGGAAGGAAGGAGGGAAAGAAGGAAAAAATACAGAAAGAAAGAAGATACAGTAAAAATAAAATAAAGTATAATATAGTTATTGAATTAAAAAATATTTAGAAAAAAAAAAAGGGACGGATAGAACCTTAGGACAAATGTTGGAAGCAAAGCTATACAGAGAAAATCTTACACAGAAGCATACACATACACCCTCACAAAAAGAGGTAAAGGGGGAAAAGTCATAAATCTTGCTCTCAGAGACCACCTCCTCAATTTGGGGTGATTCGTTGTCTAAAGGAGGGAAGGAAGGAAGGAAAGAAAGAAAGAAAGAACAAAGGTAAAGTATAATAAAGTTATTACAATTAACATTAATTATTAAGAAAAAAAGTTTTTTAAAAAAACCATGGACGGATAGAGCCCTAGGACAAATGGTGGAAGCAAGTGTATACAGACAAGATCTCACACAGAAGCATACACGTACACATTCACAAAAAGAGGAAAAGGGAGAAAAATCATAGATCTCGCTCCTAAATTCCACCTCTTCAATTTGGGATCATTCCTTGTCTATTCAGGTATTCCACAGATGCAGGGTATATCAAGTTGATTGTGGAGCTTTAATCCGCTGCTTCTGAGGCTGCTGGGAGAGATTTCCCTTTCTCTTCTTTGTTCTCACAGCTCACAAGAGCTCAGCTTTGCATTTGGCCCTGCCTCTGCGTGTAGGTCGCTGGAGGGCGTCTGTTTTTTGCTCAGACAGGACGGGGTTAAAGGAGCCGCTGATTCGGGGGCTCCGGCTCGCTCAGGTCGGATCACTTGGTGTTTCTATATCACATTTTGGTAATCCTCACAATATTTCAAAATTTTTCATTATTATTATATTTGTTACGGTGATCTATGATCAGTGAGCTTTGATATTACTACTGTAATTGTTTTGGAGCATCACAAACTACGCCAATATGAGACTGTGAACTTAATGGATAATGTTGTATGTGTTCTGACTGCTCCACCAACTGGCCATTCCTCTGTCTCTCTTCTCCTCGGCCGTCCTATTTCCTGAGACACAACAATATTGAAATCAGACCCATTAGTAACCCTACAGTGGCCTCTACATGTGCATGTGAAAGAGATGCATGTCTCTCAGTTTAAATCAAAAGCTAGAAATGATTAAGCTTGGTGAGGAAGACATGTAGAAAGCCAAAATAGGCTAAAAGCTAGGCCTCTTGTGCCAAACAGTTATCCAAGTTCTGAATGCAAAGGAAAAGTTTTTGAAGGAAATTAAAAGTGCTACTCCAGTGAATCACAAATGATAAGAAAGTGAAACAGCCTTATTGCTGATATGGAGAAACTTGTAGTGGTCTGGATGGAAGATCAAACCACCCACAACATTCCTGTAAGCCAAAGCCTAATCCAGAGCAAAACCCTAATTCTCTTCAATACGAATGTATCAATGTGCATTTTCTACAATATTTTACTTATTAAGGAGTATTTACAATATATAACTTAATAGGAAAATAGAAAGCTTTGAATTCTTATTCCATAAAAAAAATTGACTTCTGTGGTTTCAAACATAAAATATGATTGAGGTTGACTTTCACTGTGTGTAAGAAGAGCAATAGTATGGAGCTAATAGAGGTTTGCTTCTAGGTCACTTTGAATGTTTGTAAAAAAACTGACAATGGACATAACAGCAAAACTCTGATATTTACCCTATTATAAAAGAAGTTTCAGTGGTTAAATCTTAGCATTTAAATATTTAGATTACTCTTTGCTTTCGTAAGAACAGGACTCTCATCATTAACATTCCTGCTGTTTAAAGTCATGGTGCCAATGCATGGCTCCAGAGACAGGTTCTCTCTATTTCTCGCAGCAACCACTATCTGGAAATGATAAAATAAACAAGAGATGACAGAATATGTTTTTTGAGTGCTTAAAATATGCAATTTCCCTTTACAAAAATTTTTTTAAAAATAAAGTTGAAAAGCACTTTAAAAATTGCAGCCTAAGAATGTAGATCTATTCCTAAAAAAATCTTAAGGTCATTTGTCAAAAGGAGTATCTTTTGTACCCTCATGTAGATTTCTGTGTTTAATGCTACCTACCAATTGTTATGGAACTTTGACAATGTTTTTAAATATTGGTATTGGTATGCTACATTTAAGGCAATAAAATCAATTTGTATTTGTTGAAATAGCAAACTAAAAGGATAACTTAAGTTTCACTGTTTAGGAAAAAATATGTGAAGGTAAACAGCTATCTTATTTTTGGAAAAAAATTGAAAAATCATGAATATTTTAGCAACGTCACAAGAAGTTGTAAAATTTTCATATAAAAAGTCGATATTCCAATGTCATAATAATCAAAAATGTTGTCTAATAGAGTAATAACTAAAAGCTTGATGAAGTCAAAGAATTATTTTAATTTTTGTTTTATTAAATTTAACTATATAATTAATAAGTAGATTATGTACAAAAACAAAAAGCAAATCAAAATGCTTTTAATTATATATTATATTGATACTTTATTGAGCCTTCTATTTCAGAAATATTTCAAATAAATGATAAAAAACTGAAGATTACAAGGAATATTTAACAAAAATGTAGCTTGACCAAAAATATATTACCACTGAAGTAAATTATTATTCAAAAAACTGTATAAACTGCTTAAAAGACAAAGAAAAAGGGTGATTTAAAATGAAAAGTTTATTTTCAAATATGTCAATTTTCCTTTCTTTGACACTGACTTAAAAAAATGGGGTTCCCTACAACAGCACAGCTGTTCTGAATTAACTATTCACTCATTTATTCATGCATCCTCAGTAGTACATCATTTAAGTACCAAACACTGATATTTAAAATAAGCAGCACACAGTTTCTGCATGTACAGAGATTACAGCAGAGCATGAAAGTATGAGGGAGGGTAGTAACAGCTTTTTAGAAGAGATGACAAGCCAACAATGGCAAGGTAGCATAGTGGTGAAATACCCATACAAAGTTAGGCTGCTTGAGGGAGGAACACTCCCACACTCATTCTATGAGGCCACCATCACCCTGATACAAAAACCAGACAAAGATGTCACAAAAACAGAAAACTACAGGCCAATATCACTGATGAACATAGATGCAAAAATCCTCAACAAAATACTAGCAAACAGAATCCAACAGCACATTAAAGGGATCATAAACTATGATCAAATGGGGTTTATCCCAGGAATGCAAGGATTCTTCAATATATGCAAATCAATCAATGTGATAAACCATATTAACAAACTGAAGGATAAAAACCATATGATCATCTCAATAGATGCAGAAAAAGCTTTCGACAAAATTCAACACTCATTTATGATAAAAAACCCTCCAGAAAGTAGGCTTAGAGGGAACTTACCTCAACATAATAAAGGTCATATATGACAAGCCCACAGCCAACATTGTTTTCTTTTTTTTTTTTTTTTTTTTTTTTTTTGCGGTACGCAGGCCTCTCACTGTTGGGGCCTCTCCCCTTGTGGAGCACAGGCTCCAGACGCACAGGCTCAGCGGCCATGGCTCACAGGCCCAGCCGCTCCCCGGCATGCGGGATCCTCCCAGACTGGGGCACGAACCCGTGTCCCCTGCATCGGCAGGCGGACTCTCAACCACTGCGCCACCAGGGAAGCCCGCCAACATTGTTTTCAATGGTGAAAAACTGAAAGCATTTTCACTAAGATCAGGAACACGACAAGGTTGCCCACTCTCACCACTATTATTCAACATAGTTTTGGAAGTTTTAGCCACAGCAGTCAGAGAAGAAGAAGAAATTAAAGGAATCCAAATTGGAAAAGAAGAAGTAAAACTATCACTGTTTGCAGATGACATGGTACTATACATAAAGAATCCTAAAGATGCTACCAGAAAACTACTAGAACTAATCAATGAATATGGTAAAGTAGCAGAATAAAAAAATAATGCACAGAAATCTCTTGCCTTCCTATAACACTAATGATGAAAAATCTGAAAGAGAAATTAAGGAAACACATCCATTTACCTTTGTGACAAAAAGAATAAACCTACCTATGGAGACAAAAGACCTGTATGCAGAAAACTATAAGACACTGATGAAAGAAATTAAAGATGATACAAACAGATAGATATACCATGTTCTTGGATGGGAAGAATCAACATTGTGAAAATGACTGTGCTACCCAAAGCAATCTACAGATTCAGTGCAATCCATATCAAACTACCAATGCATTTTTCACAGAAGTAGAACAAAAAAATTCACAATTTGTATGGAAACAAAAAAGACTCCAAATAACCAAAACAATCTTGAGAAAGAAAATCGGAGCTGGAAGAATCAGGTTCCCTGACTTCAGACTATACTACAAATCTACAGTAATCAAGACAATATGGTACTGGCACAAAAACAGAAATATAGATCAATGGAACAGGATAGAAAGCCCAGAGATAAACCCCATGGACCTATGGTCACCGTATCTTTCATAAAGGAGGCAAAAGTATACAATGGAGAAAAGACAGCCTCTTCAATAAGTGGCGCTGGAAAAACTGGACAGCTACATGTAAAAGAATGAAATTAGAACACTCCCTAACACTATACACAAAAATAAACTCAAAATGGATTAAATATCTAAATGTAAGGCCAGACACTATAAAACCCTTAGAGGAAAACATAGGCAGAACACTCTGTGACATACATCACAGCAAGATCCTTTTTGACCCATCTCCTAGAGAAATGGAAATAAACAAACGGGACCTAATGAAACTTAAAAGCTTCTGCACAGCAAAGGAAACCATAAACAAGACAAAAAGACAACCTTTAGAATGAGAGAAAATATTTGCAAATGAAGCAACTGACAAAGGATTAATCTCCAAAATATACAAGCAGCTCATGCAGCTCAATATCAAAAAAGCAAATAACCCAATTCAAAAGTGGGCAGAACACCTAAATAGACATTTCTCCAAAGAAGATATACAGATTGCCAACAAACACATGAAAGGATGCTCAACATCACTAATCATTAGAGAAATGCAAATCAAAACCACAATGAGGTATCACCTCACACCAGTCATAATGGCCCTCATCAAAAAATCTAGAAACAATAAATGCTGGAGAGGGTGTGGAGAAAAGGGGACCCTCTTGCACTGTTGATGTGAATTTAAATTGATACAGCCACTATGGAGAACAGTTTGGAGGCTCCTTAAAAAAACTAAAAATAGAACTACAATATGACCCAGCAGTCCCACTACAGGGCATATACCCTGAGAAAACCATAATTCAAAAAGAGTCATGTACCACAATGTTCATTGCAGCTCTATTTACAATATCCAGGACATGGAAGCAACCTTATTGTCCATCGACAGATGAATGGATAAAGAAGATGTGGCACATATATACAATGGAATATTGCTCAGCCATAAAAGAGAAACAAAACTGAGTTATTTGCAGTGAGGTGGATGGACCTAGAGTCTATCATACAGAGTGAAGTAAGTCAGACAAAAACAAATACCATATACTAACACATATATATGGAATCTAAAAAAAAAAAAATGGCTCTGAAGAACCTAGGGGCAGGACAGGAATAAAGATGCAGACATAGAGAATGGACTTGAGGACACTGGGAGGGGGAAGGGTAAGCTGGGACAAAGTGAGAGAGTGGCATGGACATATATACACTACCAAATGGAAAATAGATAGTTACTGGGAAGCAGCCGCATAGCACAGGGAGATCAGCTTGGTGTTTTGTGTCCACCTAGAGATGTGGAATAGGGAGGGTGGGAGGGAGATGCAAGAGGGAAGAGATACGGGGATATATGTATATGTATAGCTGATTCAGTTTGTAATACAGCAGAAATTAACACACCACAGTAAAGCAATTATACTCCAGTGAAGATGTTCAAAAAAAATTTTTTTAAATAATAACGTTAGGCTGCTTGTGTTGGAATCATGATTTATCCGTTTACCAGCTGGATGATCTTGGGTAGGCCACTTATTTATTTGGACTTAGTGTCTTCATCTATAAAATGGAGGTTAAAATGGTATCTACCTCACAGGGCTTTCATAAGCATTAACTAAGCTATTATGTGTAATAATAGCTAGGCACCTTACTGGTGCCTAACACATTCTCAACATAATGTAACTGGTTTGATGCTTTAGGAAAAAAAATAAATGTGTGGTTTCTTGAAAATCTGGGTAAGAGTGCCAACACAGTACTTGGCAATTCAAAAATGATATCAAACTAATGAATCTATTGTTTCTCATTGTTTTAAGTCTTAACAAATACATGGACCCTTGAAAATAGTAGTGAGAATTCATGCTTTCATTCAAGAAATATTCTTGAGCACTGACTATACGATGCACTGTGTAGTACACCAGAGACAAGAAGCCAGTTAGAAATAACCTTACTATGGAGGAAATCAATGGAGAAGATTAATATGTAAACCAAAAGAGGATGAAAGTTTATCAAATGAAGGTTTGTTTTTAGATCAGGTTGGTGGACAGAGTAAAATCATTTGCTGTAATCCTTCCAGAATACTACTGCCATTAAATTATAGGAGAAGAAGAAAGAGGGAGAGAGAGAGAGAGAGAAACTCATAAAAGTTAGGTTGTACTACACATTTGGTCCAAGAATAGCTGGGCCATGAAATTAACATATAAACTTTCCTGAAACCAGTGATGCCTTAGGAATGCTAAGAGGTATACCCCTTTGCAGGGACAATTGCTCAACACTGTTTAAATGTGTAAACATGCAGAAGCTCTTCTAATGATGAGCTCACATGTGGGAAGAAAAAATGAGTGAACAAACCACCTTGAGCTTTAGTCAACAAAGACAAGGGAACATTTAGGATTACAATCCCCAAATTAAATTAAAATAGTAGCAAATTGAATATAGTAATCTATATTGAAAACTACCTTATATGGGGTAGGTTATATGCCAGAAAGACAAAGATGTTATAATAACATAAAATGTATTAAAATAACTCATACATTTAATAAATTCACAAAAAGAAACCATATAATTTTCTAAGTAAATGGAGAAAAATATTATAAAATTCAACATCAAATATCCCTTAACAAATTAGGAATAAAAAAAAAAAACTTTTCTGGGCTTCCCTGGTGGCGCAGTGGTTAAGAATCCGCCTGCCAATGCAGGGAACATGGGTTAGATCCCTGGTCCGGGAAGATCCCACATGCCGTGGAGCAGCTAAGCCCGTGTTCCACAACTACTGAGCCTCCGCTCTAGAGCCCATGTGCCACAGCTACTGAAGCCTGCATGCCTAGAGCCCGTGCTCTGCAACAAGAGAAGCCACCGCAATGAGAAGCCTATGCACCGCACCACTAGCCACAACTAGAGAAAGCTCGCATGCAGCAACGAAGACCCAACACGGCCAAAAATAAAATAAACAAATTTATTTAAAAAAAAAAAACTTTTCTTACTTAAAAAAGATGTCTACCATAGCCCTATAAGAAATACCATTGTCATTTGAAACATTAAACAATAACTTTTAAAATCAAGACAAAACAAGGATGCATCCTATAACCACTTCTAGTAAACATTGTTCTGGAAGTCCTCATCAAAAAAATAAGGCATGCAGTATGAATAAAAAGTTTTAAGAATTGAAGAGAAAAAAACAACTGTCACTCTTGACAGTTATTTTAACTGTGAATGTTAACACAGTTAACATAAAAATGAAAGCTCATCTAGAAATTATTCAAATTAATATAAGGAGTTAGCAAAGTTGCCATTTTAAATATCAAGGTATAAGAATCAAGTTTAATCTTGAACAATTAGAAAATGAATATACAGCAGCAAAAGTAAAGTTGTCTAGGAATATCATACATATAATGTGTAAAATTACAAACTTCTGTGGAGAAAAATATGAAATATATGGAAAATTAATAAAGTTCTGAATAATTTAATAAATCATCCTGCTTTATGGATGATAATGATGCTAATTTTCTTCAGTCTAATTTATAAATTCAGTGTAATTAAAATCAAAATGTGAATGGGGCTTCTTTCATAAAGTTAATTTTGAACATTATATGAAAGAGTGAAGAAGCAAATAGAACTGAAGTACTTCGTTTAGGAGTGAATGGAAAACAGCAAAGTTGATAATATGAGAGATGATCGTACAATACCAAAGTGAAAATATTATAAACCATTAGCCAGTTGTCCTAGAGCACCAGTTGTTGCTTTTAATTTTTCCTCTAACTCTCACACAGTGAGAAAATCCTGTTCAAAATATTTGTAGCTTATAAAGGCTTGTTTTAGGTAAGGCGATGTTTTTAAAAAAACAATGTTTCTTGATAAGTCTACTACTGGAAGCATTGAGAAATGTTTAAGGACACTGGGAAACATTTGAAATTTAAGTGGTCCCATTTCCCAGAATGACTTTGTAGGAAAAGAGATTTGTTATGTTTTTCCATACGCTTATACCTCTCTGTTCTTTCCAAATATTTGCAAATCTGAAATTTAACCAGGACATTGGGGGAAAAAAAGATTTAGACCATATCTCTATAGTCAAGTAAAGCCAAGGAGAGAGGCAACACTCCAGATAATTTGTGACTGTAATAAAGGGCAATTTTATTTAATTACCCAGAACGTTGCCTCAGTTTTATGCTTTTGAATATGGAGGCAATCCTTTCTCGAACATTTTTATGCTTTTGAGTATGGAGGTAATCCCTTCTCTAACTTTTATATGCACTTAAGCAAACACAAAAATTGAAATAATATTTTTTAAAAGTCTAATGGAAAGAGTAAAATGAATCAAATAAAATTCTAAATTTATTTTCTTAAAGTGAATTTTTGCTTGATCTATGTGAATATGAAAATGCAATTACATAAATTTGGTATTTTTATTTCAATTTAGTTAAGTTTTTAAAAGTTATTGAAAATATTGAAAATTATTCTTTTTGAAGGGTATTTAAAGGTATTTATTATTTAATGTTAAGTTTCATATTTATTCTTACCTTAGGATTTGTTTCATAATCCAAAAGAGGTCTTGTGGTTTTAGAAATCACAGCATTATGGGAATCCAAAGCAAAGTAGGCAGTGGTATTAACTGAAGAGTTTAATATTAAAAACTTCTAAGAAAGCACACAAAAAAATGGTTAATACGTTATTGAAAAAGCATGGATTCTGAACTTACAGTTTTGATGCAGTTATTTGGCAAGACCTAAGTAAACCAAAATTAATTTTGTGAAGACAGTGCCCATAAAAATAAAAGCTAAACTTTCTTTTCCAGACTTCAAGAGTAATCTGAAAATTCATTTACATTTTTAGTTGTATTTTTTCCAAAGGTTTTTATATTTAAGTATTAGAGCATTTTTGGTAAATAACTATTATTGGTTTTATAATTAGTTTATTTTCTAGTGTTGCATTTACAGATTTTTCTAATATATAAAAAAGTCATTCCCTCTTGTATACTCAGGAGTCACATACACTGAATTATTTGGACAATGCCTTTAGATCTCATCTCTAAATTGATTTTCTGTGTGGCACAATAAAATATTGCTTTAGACAAAGATATTTTTTAGGGACATCAGCATGTTCCTCTCCATTGTTATCACTGTGCTTATAACTGGGCTCAGTTTCAAGATGAATATTAAAGATTTTTAAAGGGATTCAGTAAAGACATCATATTTTGAAAAAATTTACATCCAGTTTCTGGTCCAAAGAGAAACAATAAAACCTGGGAGACATATCCAATGCCATTTCCAAAAAGGCATCACAGCCATTTTGATGGGCATATTAACTGATTTTTATTTGTCTATGAGTGAACAACCAAAGTTGGCTTATATTAGGCTAAAATCCATTAAATGTTCTTTTGGAAAAATCTCATTTTCTTTGTTTCTCCCCTTATTATTATTGCTTTTTGTTAAAAAAATTATCATTTTCCAAGTCTTTGTTTTGTTTTTCTTTCCCAGTGACTTCTACAATATAAATCAGATATTATAATATTTAGTTATGAAATGTGTAATATTTAGTTATGTGTAAACACATGAAGTTGTAGTCGGTATTTACAGAGTCACCCCATCCTCCTCCCACATGCATGTATCCTGGCATAAACCCACATGTATATCTACACACCCTAAATGCACATAATCCCCATATCCTGACCCTGTCCTCCCACACACATTTACACATCCACATAAATGGAGCTTCTGAACCTAGTAAACAAGAAACTACACTTTTCCTGTGTCATCTTCTGTCCTCAGTCTAAAATTCACATGAGCAAAAAAATGAAATTGGGAGTACTGATCAGTGCCTCACTGTAATCAGGTCACCAGAAAAATTATATGCAGGCTAAATTTTCAACAATGCCCCCCTAAGCTTTCATTTCAACCTTATTCCCCAAATGATGTTTATCAGCCAGCTACCAGAGTAAGTATGAACAAATGGAAAAAGTTTAGTTTGTTCTAAAGAGAATTAGAGCAGACTATTCCATTGCACTAATATGACTTATAATACATTCTATAATCTAATCAAAAACTCAATTTTTTCTTACAAGTACAATTAGAATATAGTTCATATGTACACCATAAAAATTCCTGAGAAAATCTTGAGTGATTAATTATTTTGTATTTCTTCTTCTTTATTCCCTCTTAATCTTTAACTATTTTGTCATGTATTATTTATTAAATCACTATTAATTAATTATTGCTGAAACTAGAACTTATATGAAGATACAACATATCCTTTATTCAAATTATGTGTATAATAAAGAAAATATGCCTGATCTGGGATGAATAAAAGGTAACAAACATTAAAGGATATTCTCTCAGCTGTATAAATGTCATCAGACAAATGGAAAAAAATATAAGCTCTAGTTTTTCTAAATGCCTTTTAGAGCATTTTAGAAGGTCTGTTGCTTTCACTTCCAAGTCATATAATTTTTAGTCTGTTACTATATTCAAGGGTTTAAAGTCCTCCTCTCACTTCAGTGAATACCATAAGATATAAAGACAACATTAATTCAAAGCCTGATGAAATAATTTTTTGCTCATTGAAAATTTGAGCACTTTTTACGAAATAAAAGTTGGAAAAAATTAATAGATAATAATACAATACTTACCTCAACTTCTTGTCCTGGATCTGGATCTCTTGCAAGAATCCTATATATAAAAGCAAATGCAGGAACCTTTTTAGGAATAGACACTAAAACACCTATACAATTATGTAAACCATGAGCAATAATTTAAATTCAAACATTCTTTCACTACTTTTTGCTTCATATTGTCTCCATAAGTTGTTATACTGTAAGAATTTCTCCCTATAGCAGTTTTCTTAATGATATTTATTTCAGAGAAATGAAGACCACAAGTAATTTTTCCCACTAACATTCATTTTAAGAAATCCAACATAAAAATATCAGTTTCATATTTCTACATTTAAATTTTGGGCTAGTGTGTGGAATAGGATATAATTGCTCAGTGTCTGGCACAAAGTCAATGACCATTAAGATATGCTTTCAACTTTGATTCCTTTGTTAGATAATTGAAGTCTTTTATCTCTTTTCACAATAATGTACAAAAATTAGAGCAAAAGCTGTGGAGTCAGGAATTGACTCCAGGTGAATTTCTAGTCCATCAATATTCTCATCTGTACAATAGGATAAGATATATTCTCAACCTTAGAGTAGTTCTGAGGGTTAAATAAAATATTATACGTAATGCATCTCACAAGTGCTCAATAAATGTTATTTACTTTCCTTTCTTCAACCACTGCTTCTTATCTTTCTTTCAGTGTTACCAACTGTGATTCTTTCTCAACTAAAAACCGAATAACACAAATGCACACACATTAAACCGTAAGTATTTTCTTCACCTGTTGTACGATTCTACAAATGATACTCTTTTAAAATTATTCCTGCTTTCTGTGCACTTGAATATTGAATATCAAGTCTATAACTTAGACTAGGTAGTCCTGTAAAAGCCTCATACAGTTTGACTATTTCAAAGAATGTAATGGAACAATTGTTGTGTGAACAGGTCTTGCTTATTTTGAACCTTTGTTTCAAACTGAATATGTGTAAACAGATTGCCTAATTTAGTGGTCGCTCTAGTTAATTAAGGCCACTGGATAATTTAACATAGTAAGTGATTTTAATATGTATGTATCACATCAGCCACCTGAAAGTTGTGTCAATACCCTGTCTTGGAGCTTCCCTGGTGGCGCAGTGGTTGAGAATCTGCCTGCTAATGCAGGGGACACGGGTTCGAGCCCTGGTCTGGGAGGATCCCACATGCTGCGGAGGAACTAGGCCCGTAAGCCACAACTACTGAGCCTGCACGTCTGGAGCCTGTGCTCCGCAACAAGAGAGGCTGCGATAAGTGAGAGGCCCGCGCACAGCGATGAAGAGTGGCCCCCGCTTGCCACAACTAGAGAAAGCCCTCGCACAGAAACAAAGACCCAACACAGCAAAAATAAATTAATTAATACCCTGTCTTGAAAAACCTCACAGAGACCCACAGAGATACCCTATTTTAGATAGAAGGCAGTATTTTTTTTTTCTTTTGCAGTACGCGGGCCTCTCACTGTTGTGGCCTCTCCCGTTGTGGAGCACAGGCTCCGGACGCGCAGGCTCAGCGACCATGGCTCACGGGCCCAGCCGCTCCGCGGCACGTGGGATCTTCCCAGACCGGGGCACGAACCCGTGTCCCCTGCATCGGCAGGCGGATTCTCAACCACTGTGCCACCAGGGAAGACCTAGAAGGCAGTATTTTCTTTTCTGCTACTTCTCTGTCACAAAGACCATAAACCCACATGATGGAAGAGAAGAAAATCTTGATCTTGATCCTGCCTAAGCAGCTTATGCTGGTTCAGCCAAGTCTGCAGTAGAAGTCAGGTTAGAATGACCTCCTTGGGATCCACGTGTATCTTTTTAAAGCTTTCTATGATTTGGGGGAGACCAAAAAAGTAAATTATGAAGAACATCAGTTCAGTTGTCTCAAAGTGATCCAAAAGATAAAGTTTTCATAAGCATCAGGCCTGTAAGGTGATTCATTGCCAAGCCTACTAGGAGGCTTTTCTTTCTTAAGTTTAGCATTTATGAACAAGTCCCTTTAACACAAATTCTTATTTCAGATAGATTTAACACATACTAGAATGTATGTTTTGGGTCAAAGTATGAAATCTCTTTGTGTGTATACATGTGCACATGCATGTGTGTTTTGGAAATTTTCAGTTTCCAAAAGAGTGATATTTCTAAAAATTGAAGAAGTGATAATAGTGGCTGTGCGAAATGAATAGAAAGCAACAATGGACAGGAATCCAAAACAAAAACAAGCTATTTTAATAAAATTTGTGGTGGTCCATTTGCCCTCAAGTTTATTATCCTCTCATTGTCTCCCAGTTAACTGGGTAGTTTCTCCTAATAGAAACAGCTAGAGAAAGAAAAGGAGTCAAAACAGAGAAGGCAGAAAGAATAAAGAGGGTTTTACTATGACAGATAAGTAAGCTAGTAAGATTAGAGATAAAGAGTCCTTGTGGGATTTTCTTTTTTATTCAAAGAGAAAGTCACAAAAATTATAATCATCCTCATCAGTTCACTCAGTCCCATGAAATTAATTTTTTTTCATCTTGATCTTTTGTTAGCACTTTTATGAATTCATCAGTTTTCCATTAGAGTTCTGAAAATGCTTATTCATTCACGTCAGCAGTATAGTCAGTTACCAGAAACCTGTACTTGTCAGTCTTTTCCATGAATTCCTTGAAGATGAAACCCTTTTATAGGAACATTTTTGTGAAAGCATCAGAGTACACCCAGAACTGTCTGTAAATGACAAAAGACTTAAAAATAAAGATGGTTAAAGATTTGATGAAAGTTCATAATAATGCAATTGACAAGGAAATTTAGTTATTTCTGAGATATACATTTTTAAGTAATAACTAGATTTATGACTTATAATATTATACCAGAACATATAAGATTTTTAGAAATTTCATGTAATGTCTGAAACATTTATATTAACATATTTCCATACAAATAACCCAAAGAAAGTTTAGTATTAGTTGTTTTTAGTTTGTTTGTTTTTTTATACTGCAGGTTCTTATTAGTCATCAATTTTATACACATCAGTGTATACATGTCAATCCCAATCGCCCAGTTCATCACACCACCAACCCCACCCCACTGACGTTTTCCCCCCTTGGGGGAATACGTTAGTTCTCTACATATGTATCTCAACTTCTGCCCTGCAAACTGGTTCATCTGTACTATTTTTCTAGGTTCCACATACATGCGTTAATATACAATATTTGTTTTTCTCTTTCTGACTTACTTCACTCTGTATGACAGTCTCTGGACCCATCCACGTCTCAACAAATGACTCAATTTCATTCCTTTTTATGGCTGAGTAATATTCCATTGTATATATGTACCACATCTTCTTTATCCATTCATCTGTCAGTGGGCGTTTAGGTTGCTTCCATGACCTGGCTATTGTAAATAGTGCTGCAATGAACATTGGGGTGCATGTGTCTTTTTGAATTACGATTTTCTCTGGGTATATGCCCAGTAGTGGGATTGCTGGATCATATGGTAATTCTATTTTTACTTTTTAAGAAAACTCCATACTGTTCTCCATAGTGGCTGTATCAATTTACATTCCCACCAACAGGGCAAGAGGGTTCCCTTTTCTGCACACCCTCTCCAGCATTTGTTGTTTGTAGATTTTCTGATGATGCCCATTCTAACTGGTGTGAGGAGGTGATACCTCATTGTAGTTTTGATTTGAATTTCTCTAATAGTGATGTTGAGCAGCTTTTCATGTGATTCTTGGCCATCTGTATGTCTTCTTTGGAGAAATGTCTATTTAGGTCTTCTGCCCATTTTTGGATTGGGTTGTTTGTTTCTTTAATATTGAGCTGCATGAGCTGTTTATATATTTTGGAGATTAATCCTTTGTCTGTTGATTCGTTTGTGAATATTTTCTCCCATTCTGAGGGTTGTCTTTTTGTCTTGTTTATGCTTTCCTTTGCTGTGCAAAAGCTTTGAAGTTTCATTAGGTCCCATTTGTTTATTTTTGGTTTTATTTCCATTACTCTAGGAGTTGGAACAAAACATCTTGCTGTGATTTATGTCAAAGAGCATTCTTCCTATGTTTTCCTCTAAGAGTTTTATAGTGTCCCGTCTTACATTTAGGTCTCGAATCCATTTTGAGTTTATTTTTGTGTATGGTGTTAGGGAGTGTTCTAATTTCATTCTTTTACATGTAGCTGTCCAGCTTTCCCAGTACCACTTATTGAAGAGACTGTCTTTTCTCCCTTGTATATCTTTGCCTCCTTTGTCATAGATTTGTTGACCATAGGTGCATGGGTTTATCTCTGGGCTTTCTATCTTGTTCCATTGATCTATGTTTCTGTTTTTGTGCCAGTACCATATTGTCTTGATTACTCTAGCTTTGTAGTATAGTCTGAGGTCACGGAGTCTGATTCCTCCAGCTCTGTTTTTTGCCTCAAGACTGCTTTGGCTATTCGGGGTCTTTTGTGTCTCCATACAAATTTTGAGATGATTTGTTCTAGTTCTGTAAAAAATGCCATTGGTAATTTGACAGGGATTACATTGAATCTGTAGATTGCTTTGGGTAGTATAATCATTTTCACAATATTGATTCTTCCAATCCAAGAACATGGTATATCTCTCCATCTGTCGGTATCACCTTTAATTTCCTTCATCAGTGTCTTATAGTTTTCTGCATACAGATCTTTTGTCTCCAAGGTAGGTTTATTCCTAGGTATTTTATTCTTTTTGTTGCAGTGGTAAATAGGCGTGTTTCCATAATTTCTCTTTCAGATTTTTCATCATTAGTGTGTAGAAATACAAGAGATTTCTGTGCATTAATTTTGTATCCTGCGAGTTTACCAAATTCATTGATTAGCTGTAGTAGTTTTCTGGTGGCATCTTTAGGATTCTCTATGTATAGTATCATGTCATCTGCAAACAGTGACAGTTTTACTTCTTCTTTTCCAATTTGTATTCCTTTTATTACTTTTTCTTCTCTGATTGCCATGGCTAGGACTTCCAAAACTATGTTGAATAACAGTGGTGAGAGTGAACATCCTTGTCTCGTTCCTGATCTTAGAGGAAATACTTTCAGTTTTTCACCATTGAGAATGATGTTTGCTGTGGGTTTGTCATATATGGCCTTTATTATGTTGAGGTAGGTTCCATCTATGTCCACTTTCTGGAGAGTTTTAATCATAAATGGGTGTTGAATTTTGTCATAATCTTTTTCTGCATCTACTGAGATGATCATATGGTTTTTATTCTTCAATTTGTTAATATGGTGTATTACATTGATTGATTTGCATATATTGAGGAATCCTTGCATCCCTGGGATAAATCCCACTCGATCATGGTGTATGATCCTTTTAATTTGTTGTTGGATTCTGTTTGCTGGTATTTTGTTGAGGATTTTTGCATCTGTATTCATTAGTGATATTGGTCTGTAATTTTGTTTTTTTGTAGTATCTTTGTCTAGTTTTGGTATCAGGGTGATGGTGGCCTCATAGAATGAGTTTAGGAGTGTCCCTTCCTCTACAGTTTTTTGGAAGAGTTTGAGAAAGATGGGTGTTAGCTCTTCTCTAAATGTTTGATAGAATTCACCTGTGAAGCCATCTGGTCCTGGACTTTTGTTTGTTGCAAGATTTTTAATCACAGTTTCAATTTCATTACTTGTGATTGGTCTGTTCATATTTTCTATTTCTTGCTGGTGCAGTCTTGGAAGGTTATACCTTTCTAAGAATTTGTCTGTTTCTTCTAGGTTGTCCATTTTATTGGCACATAGTTGCTTATAGTAGTCTCTTAGGGTGCTTTGTATTTCTGTGATGTCTTTTGTAACTTCTCCTTTCTCATTTCTAATTTTATTGATTTGAGTCCTCTCCTTTTGTTGGTGAGTCTGGCTAATGGTTTATCAAGTTTGTTTATCTTCTCAAAGAACCAGCTTTTAGTTTTATTTATCTTTGCTATTGTTTTTGTTGTTTCTGTTTCATTTATTTCTGTTCTGATCTTTATGATTTCTTTCCTTCTGCTAACTTTGGGTTGCGCTTGTTCTTCTTTCTCTAGTTCCTTTAGGTGTAAGGTTAGATTGTTTAATTGAGATTTTTCTTGTTTCTTGAGGTCGGCTTGTATAGCTATAAACTTCCCTCTTAGAACTGCTTGTGCTCCATCCCATAGGTTTTGGATCATCGTGTTTTCATTGTCATTTGTCTCTAGGTATTTTTTGATTTCCTGTTTGATTTCTTCAGTGATTTCTTGGTTATTTAGTAACATATTGTTTACCCTCCATGTGTTTGTCTTTGTGTTTTTTATGGTTTTTTTCCCCTGTATTTGATTTCTAATCTCATAGCGTTGTGGTCAGAAAAGATGCTTGATATGATTTCAGTTTTCTTAAATTTACCAAGGCTTGATTTGTGACTGAGGATGTGATCTATCATGGAGAATTTTCCATGCTCACCTGAGAAGAAAGTGTAATTTGCTGTTTTTGGATGGAATGTCCTATAAATATCAATGAAATCTATGTGGTCTATTGTGTCATTTAAAGCTTCTGTTTCCTTATTTATTTTCATTTTGGATGATCTGTCCCTTGGTGTAAGTGAGGTGTTAAAGTCCCCCACTATTATTGTGTTACTGTCGATTTTCTCTTTTATAGCTGTTAGCAGTTGCCTTATGTATTGAGGTGCTCCTATGTTGGGTGCATATATATTTATAGTTGTTATAACTTCTTCTTGGATTGATCCCCTGATCATTATATAGTGTCCTTCCTTGTCTCTTGTAACATTCTTTATTTTAAAGTCTATTTTATCTGATATGAGTATAGCTACCTCAGCTTTCTTTTGATTTCCATTTGCATGGAATATCTTTTTCCATCCCCTCACTTTCAGTCTGTATGTGTCCTTAGGTCTGAAGTGGGTCTCTTGTAGACAGCATATATATGGATCTTGTTTTTGTATCCATTCAGCAAGCCTTTGTCTTTTGGTTGAAGCATTTAATCCATTCACATTTAAGGTAATTATTGATATGTATGTTCCTATGGCCATTTTCTTAATTGTTTTGTGTTTGTTTTTGTAGATCCTTTTCTTCTCTTGTGTTTCCCACTTAGAAAATTTCCCTTAGTGTTCTAAAGTTCTTATCCTTAAACCAGTTCCTTTAGAGCTGGTTTGGTGGTGCTGAATTCTCTTAGCCTTTGCTTGTCTGTAAGGCTTTTGATTTCTCCATAGAATCTGAATGAGATTCTTGCTGGGTAGAGTAATCTTGGTTGTAGGTTCTTCCCTTTTATCACTTTAAGTATATCATGCCACTCCCTTCTGGCTTGTAGAGTTTCTGCTGAGAAATCAGCTGTTAACCTTATGGGAGTTACCTTTTATGTTATTTGTCATTTTTCCCTTGCTGCTTTCAATAATTTTTCTTTGTCTTTAATTTTTGCCAATTTGATTACTATGTGTCTCGGCGTGTTTCTCCCTGGGTTTATCCTGTATGGGACTCTGCACTTCCTGGACTTGGGTGGCTGTTTCCTTTCCCATGTTAGGGAATTTTTCGACTATAATCTCTTCAAATATTTTCTCTGGTCCTTTGTCTCTCTCTTCTCCTTCTGGGACCCCTATATTGCGAATGTTGGTGCATTAAATGTTGTCCCAGAGTTCTCTTAGGCTGTCTTCATTTCTTTTCAGTATTTTTTCTTTATTCTGTTCTGCAGCAGTGAATTCCACCATTCTGTCTTCCAGGTCACTTATCCATTCTTCTGCCTCAGTTATTCTGCTATTGATTCCTTCTAGTGTATTTTTCATTTCAGTTATTGAATTGTTCATCTCTGTTTGTTCTTTAATTCTTCTAGGTCTTTGTTAAACATTTCTTGCATCTTCTCCATCTTTGCCTCCATTGTTTTTCCGAGGTCCTGGATCATCTTCACTATCATTATTCTGAATTTTTTTTCTGGAACGTTGCCTATCTCCACTTCATTTAGTTTTTCTGGGGTTTTATCTTGTTCCTTCATCTGGTACCTAGCCCTCTGTCTCTTCATCTTACCTATCTTTCTGTGAATGTGGTTTTTGTTCCACAGGCTGCAGGATTGTAGTTCTTCTTGCTTCTGCTGTCTGCCCTCTGGTGGATGAGGCTTTCTAAGAGGCTTGATGGGAGGGACTGGTGGTGGGTAGAGCTGGCTGTTGCTCTGGTGGGCAGAGCTCTGTAAACTTTAGTCCACTTGACTGTTGATGGGTGGGGCTGCGTCCCTCCCTGTTGGTTGTTTGGCTTTAGGCAACCCAACACTGGAGCCTACCTGGGCTCTTTGGTGGGGATAATGACAGACTCTGGGAGGGCTCACACCAAGGAGTACTTCCCAGAACTTCTGCTGTCAGTGTCCTTGTCCCCACAGTGAGCCACAGCCACCCCCCGCCTCTGCAGGAGACCCTCCAACACTAGCAGGTAGGTCTGGTTCAGTCTTCCCTGGGGTCACTGCCCCTTACCCTGCGTCCCAATACACACACTACTTTGTGTGTGCCCTCCAAGAGTGGAGTCTCTGTTTCCCCCAAGTCGTGTTGAAGTCCTACAGTCAATTCCCACTAGGCTTCAAAGTCTGTTTCCTCCTCCCATTGCTGGACCCCCAGGTTGGGAAGCCTGACATGGGGCTCAGAACCTTCACTACAGTGGGTGGACTTCTGTGGTATAAGTGTTCTCCAGTCTGTGAGTCACCCACTCAGCACTTATTGGATTTGATTTTACTGTGATTGTGCCCCTCTTACCGTCTCATTGTGGCTTCTCCTTTGTCTTTGGATGTGGGGTATCTTTTTTGGTGGGTTCCAGTGTCTTCCTGTCGATGATTGTCCAGCAGCTAGTTGTGATTCTGGTGTTCTCGCAAGAGGGAGTGAGAGCATGTCCTTCTACTCCGCCATCTTGGTTCCTCTCTGATTCACAATTTTTAAAGGTTATACTCCTTTTATTGTTATTATAAAATATTTTCTATATTCTCCGTGTTGTATAATATATCCTTATAGCTTCTTTTATACCTACTAGTTTGTGCTTCTAAGTCCCTTACCCCTATATTACCTCCCTCCCACCTTCCCTCTCCCCACTGCTAACCACTAGTTTGTTCTCTAGATCTGTGAGTCTGCTTCTTTTTTGTTATATTCACTAGTTTGTTGTATTTTTCAGTTCCACATATAAGTGATACTATACAGTATTTGTCTTTTTCTATATCACTTATTTCACCTAGCATAATGCCCTCCAAGTCCATCTATATTGCTGCAAATGGCAAAATTCTATTCTTTTTTATGGCTGAGTAGTATTCCATTGTAAGTGTTAATTTCTTTATACCTTAGCCAGCACTGACTTTTTTCCTGTTATTTTTTTTTTTTTTTTTTTTTTTTTTTTTGCTGTACGCGGGCCTCTCACTGTCGTGGCCTCTCCCGTTGCGGAGCACAGGCTCCGGACGCGCAGGCTCAGCGGCCATGGCTCATGGGCCCAGCCGCTCCGCGGCATGTTGGATCTTCCCGGACCGGGGCACGAACCCGTGTCCCCTGCATCGGCAGGCAGACTCTCAACCACTGCGCCACCAGGGAAGCCCTTTCCTGTTATTTTTAAGTCTTGGTCAATCTAGAAGATAAAAGTTATATTTTATTGTTTAGATTTTCACACATATGACAACTTGTTAAGCAACCTGTTAATTCATATGTTAGGGATAAACAAAATAATTTTGTAACTATTACTATACCCAATCTTCCACACAAAGAAATAATTATTTGAAAGTTATTTTAAATCATACCAACTCTGTATTTTTTCTTTGTAAGAGTATATCTCTCACTTTATTGAGTTCTTTTACTTCTCTTTTATTAAAACTAAAAAATAAAACTTTAGTTATTATTAAAAATTTTATTTTAAAATTTTCTTACTCTTTCATTTCATTAATGTTATCAATAAAATAGAAGGTTGTAATTTACCTGGTCCTATTGAAAAACTCGAGTCACAGACAATAGGATTGCCTGCATCCTCCACAAACACTGTAAACGTATAGGTACTGGTATTATTCCCATTATCTATGGCCTCAATTTCCAAAGAATAGGTTTTAGAATTATTTGGGTTGTCAAGATTCAAAGGCTGAAGAAGAGTGATTATGCCTGTAATTAATGAAAATAAATAAAAATTACCAAACTCAAATAATTAAGCATATATTAATTTATTCATATTGATGGTAATTTAATTCATTTAATAGTATACACTTTTAGTGAATAAGGAAAGTGATGTTTAGCAGCTCTACAATCATTGAAAATATTTGTTTAAAAATGCCCACTTGCTTTATACTTACCTTTAAAATATAATTTAATATTATAAATGGTTTCATCATATTTTCCTCCAAATCTCTAAATTGTAATTTATGGATTTACCAAGCATAGGTAGCATCTCGACTTTAAAAGTACCAGACCACAGTATTTGATTTTAATTACAATAATAGAGTTATTAGTGTTTTTGAGCCTGAAAAAACTAGCCGAACTATGTTAAAATCCTAATCATGTATTGTTTCTGCCATCCAACTTAACTAATTCTTCTTTTAACTAATTTTTATTGTAGTATAGTTGATTTACAATGTTGTATTAGTTTCAGGTGTACAACAAAGTGAATCTGTTATACATATACATATATCCACTCTTTTTTAGATTATTTTCCCATATAGGCCATTATAGAGTATTGAGTAGTGTTCCCTGTCCTTATTAGTTATGTTTTATATATAGTAGTGTGTATATGTCAATCCCAGTCTCCCAATTTATCCCTCCCACCCTTACCCCCTGGTAATAAGTTTGTTTCTACATTTGTAACTCTATTTCTGTTTTGTAGATAAGTTCATTTGTACCCTTTTTTTAGATTCCACATATAAGAGATATATTTTATAGAAAGATGAAAAATGAGCTCAAGGGTCAAACTTAGGAAAATTTGTGAAGACAGAAATGACTGTTCATCCCTGGTGCTTCCAAGGGAGAATCTCGGTTGACTGGGAGAGTTGAAAGTTAGCAGCAGACATTTCATTTCTTACATATGTTTTTGCTGGTCTGCTATCTCATCATTGGCGTAAAGTAGCAGCTGGCTCTGCAGCTGCTCTATCCACCTCTGGATCCTCTTTCAACTTCTCTGGCTCCTAGAACAGGTATATGTGCTCAGCCTTATAGTGAAAGGCCCCAGCTTCTGCAGGATGCCCTCACTATCAAGGTCAGCAGCAAAAAGAACAGACATGGGTTTTAGTGCATTCTCATAGGGTCCACAGCCTGCTTGTGTGTCTGGTCTACTCTTAATCTCTCCCACTTTATATTCATCTTCCCTCCTGACCTCTGGGCTTGTGGACCTCAAGCTCTGGCATTAGACACAGAGACAACAGCCTTACAGAGTATGCTTAAGAAGCTCTCATAGTTGTGTTGCTGGTGTTTTGTTTTTTTTTTTTTCTCTCTGGTTGAATGCTGGACAGTTAAGTACTGTGACAAGCCATAGGAAAATAATATTTCAGAGTAGTAATTCTGTACCCATAGGCAGGAATATATCCATAATCAAGTGTCCAAAATATAATTATTAAGGAAATGTTCTGATTTTCACAAATGAAATTAAGGAGTTAGATATGACTTATCTGTCCAATAGTTTACAAGGATTTCACAGAAGCATTGTACTGATTGCCTCTGAAAGCCAATAGCCAGTTATAAAAATAAGTTACTGTGACAGATGTTATTTCACAAGAAGTTCATTTTTACAAGTAGGAAAATAGCAACTGTCCAAATGCCACACATTTTTGGTGTTTCCTTCTCCATATTTAATCTAATTTTGAAAGGGTAGCTTTACTAGCCCGAAGTCTAAAGGAAATGCCGAGATTAGATAGTGAATGCTTAAATGAAGACAGCTAGAGCTATGTATTTAAAACTTACAAGGGTCCAAAGCAAACTTTTCCTGCTGTGATCTAAAGGTATAAGTGATGCCGCCATCTTCATCTCAATCTGTTGGTTTTACTCTTGCTATAATTTCTCCAACAGGTTTTTCTTCCGTTACATTAATAGAATTCAGAGGAAAAGGTCTAAAGAAAAAAAAATGTTGATGAAAAAATGTTGCAAATGCAGATTTGTATGCACATACCTGCTCAGTTCTGATAACTTGCAAAGAATCTTTTGGACTTGTGATAATATTACCTTCATCTTGTCAAGAATTTAAGAGTTCCAAAAGTATTCAAATGTTGAGAAAATCCATTTCTGGCACAAAGTTATGTAACTTTTTTGCATAAGCATTAATTTTTAATCATTAGTCTCTGGCATGATGCGAGACATGAAAGATAGCATAACATCAAAGAGATGAAAACGAAAACAGATTGAAATAGTGCACCTCTATTATTCTAAATACCAAATGTATGGAATAGTTGGCAATTGAACATAAGGGATTAAATATATTCATTTTCATCTTATCTGGTATGATGAAATGCTGTCCAAAGTCATAACTTTGGACAAGTTTGGACAAGCAAGTTATCAGGACATTTATTTTAAATTTATTGTTCATCTCTTCAAAGTATATTTCAAGTCCCTGATCAATTTCCAGAACATTTCTGAAACTTAAATTTCTTTCTTATTCAACCTTCCATTCAAGCATCAGACATTTATCAGTAACCTACAGTATGTTATTCCAGTTTATATGCATAAGAATAAGCTGGCTTCTGCTCTTTAGATCTCACTGCTAGAAGTGAACACAGATATAAATAACTATAGTGCTGTGTGATAGATACCATAACTTTGCCACACATTTTAAAGGGAAGGACAGGCTAAATCTGGGCTTGGGAGAGAGGTTCAAGGAAGTTAAAGGAAAAGGAAGGTGAGTGGGTGATGCCATTCCTCTGAGCAACCTTCTTGGCCACCACAATCTAATGTGGTTTCTCCTTTAGAGTGTGGTTTCTCCTTTATACCATAATATAATATAACTCACAGTATTTACATTCTGGACCACTTTGAATCATTTCCTTTTCTGTTTCATTAATTATAATTTAACATACTATGTCTCTTAAGAAGTGAAAACAATATTTGGGGGCCATACCAATATTTTAGTTATTTTGGTATTGCTTATATTATCTAGCATTGAATTCTACTAAATTAGTAAAGGCAATAAGTTTATGCTTATAGTAGGCATGCAGGTGACAAAAAATTATTTTAAGAAGTTGGCAGCACCTCTACCACAAATGTAGTAGGACAGGTAGAGTAACTATCCCCAGAAATAGGAGAAAAACTAAGCTCTATATTTGCTTCTCTTGTTCAGATAATATAAAAATGAATTTGGGGATTCAAACAATGTTACTCTCCTTAGTTATCTGTCAAGATATAACTTAGGGGTGGAAGGAAAATAATTTGAATACTACAATCTTTCTTTTTCTCTTCATCAATCTAAGTAGTATTTAATTTTTCTTAGATTGTAGTAATGTATTTGATTACTACATTTTGAAGTATAGAAAAACATTTAACAGACATTCGTAATCTGAAAATGTTTTTGAATGCTACAATTATATCTCAGAGTATGGAAGTAAAGTAATTTAAATTAAACACCTTAAACTACATTTTAAGGTCTACTTTTCCCATTGTTTAAAATTAATATATTTATTTAAAAGCAACACAACAACTTTACAAAACCTTTGGGGAAGAAAACAAAAAGACACACAAAAATCTTTTCACCATATCATATTATGATATTGGTCACTTCTATATTTGTTTACCAATATTTTCTGACATATATTTTACTTTCTATCAGCATATGTATCACTTATGTATATAGTAATATATTTTAATATAACAATAAAATATTTTTATGTAGCTATATAATCTTTATTATTATTATTTACAGTATGTGTGAAAAGTTTAGTTAGCCATTCTCTATGGTTACACTTTAAATATGCTTACTCAGATTGAGGCTTCTCATCATCTATGTTTCTAATCATGATAATTAGTGTCCCTTGACAGAATAGACCTGTTGTATCTGTTGCTCTCAGTGTAAGCTGGAAAACCTGGAAAAGAGTTTTTTTTAAAAAACTTTACAATATACTATTTAGTAATACATGTGTATCTTTATAATATGTCTCCTGTTAGGTTTTTTTGTTGTTGTAGTGTTCTCCAATTAAATATAGTGTTTTAATTGTCTTCTAGGCAACTAAAGAAATATAAGTGCTTTCTTAGTTAACTAGATTAGTTGTATATTTCAAAATAGCTTCATGTCATTTGCCATTAAGTCTCAAAGGTCTGTGTAGCTTGGCTGCATGCCTAAATATAGACTAAATTGAACAAAAAAAAGAATGAATTGCAGATTCAATTATTAACTGAAAGTACAATGCACTGAAACCATTCACAAAGCAGACTGTTTAATGCTAACCCCTGGAAACAGGACCATGAATTACTCTTTGCGATCAGAACAGGAGGTAATTTCTGAAAAGAGTTTAGAATGTCATCTGATCTCAAATATTTTCCCCATCATCCTGTCACACATCTACCCTTTAAATATTATTTATTCAGACATATCAGTAAGTGTCCTTCTGAAAAGAAAAAAACACCCTGAGACGGTAAGTTATCCACTAAAACGTTTTTAAGCAAACGTTAAGAAAGCCCTTACAATGTACAAGAACCTGTGCTGAGTGAGGGGCTGACAATGAACGTATTTAAATTTCTTTTATAAAATGTCATAAAATTTATAGGTTAGCTATGTAGTAGAAAGATGAAGTAAGTAAGTCTTAAAGGACTTACCAAGTTTGGTTGAATGTGTGAGTCAAGGTAAGCAAGGGAAGTGAGGCAGGGAATGGGCACAAGTATGGAGCTGAACTGCTTAAATACGTAGGTAGCTGATAGGCACAATCTCCATTTTTCCCACCTAATTTTAATTTTAAGCTCATATTAACCTCACATTGTAGTCCTAACACTCAAATTGCTTAAAAGATATGTATCATTGGCTTCTTCCCCATTCTGTGACATTTAACATTTTCAGATTGAAATTGAAATAGAAGTCATTGGCTTTCTTCTACCCTTTATGTTCTTTTAGGCTAGAAGGTTGAGATCATCTTTAGTTATAAATGCTCTTTCTCCTAAATATCTATTCAGCAGCACGTCCTCTATTTTTTCTATAAATTCTTGCATTTGCTCTCTAATGACTATTTTCTCAACCACCTTATTGAAATAATACATGTGGAGGATTTCTGAAAATGGAAATGTTTTACCAATGCCAGTAATAATAATAATTTATCCCTTTATTTCTTAAATTTCACACTCCATTTCTGTGTGCACAGGTTATCTCAATAGCCCTCTAGTTGTTTTCTTTCCAATCATTGTTCCTACTAACATGTCATTCTCTACTGAGAAAAATCTTCCCAACGATGCTTTCCTTCTTTCTTTCATGGAAATATCAGAAATTGTTCTTTTTCCCTGCCTCATTAGTTTCAAATTCATCTGAAAGGCTTATACCCCATCTTACCTTGGCTACCTATGTGTTTTGTCATTCTAAGTAGGGCAGAGTATAAATTATTTCAATACCATAACTTGACTGTTTTAAATTTCTTCCCATGTGATGTTCAGAAATTTTTTAAATTTAATGATTTAGTTTTCTCTAATTAGAAAGCTACTTAAAGTCTTTTTTTTCTGAAACTTCTTTAGATAGATCTAAAAAGTTAAGACATGATCTCTATGTTTTGATATCCACCAAGACTGGTTCTAGATATTTGGTTAACTGTACTAATCCTCATTAATGAATCACAAAATATTACTCTTCCTTTAAAATAATAATCTGTTTAATCTTTCAGGCAGAGTTCAGTTATGAAAGATTCTTGTCATTCTTTGCAGAATAATAAATAAATATATTAACTACATGATATCCAGCCTCAAAGCCCAAGGGATCATTGCCTCTCACACTAACAATGCCACTTAAAGAATCCACTCCAAAAGAATTGGCTCCTTTCTTTGGTCCAGATAACTGTGTCTCAATGGAGTACTAGAAAAATAAAGCATACATTAATCGCACTAAAATAAATGAAAATGTATTTGGAAGATCATTCAGATACAATAATGGAGCAAATATATAGAAAGTTCTTTATTTTTACATTGATTAATTTCTCTCTTTCTTTATTATCTAAGCCTGTATTAAAACCATTGAAATATACTGATGTAGAATACACGAAAAGTAAGAGTTGTTTAGCTTATTAACACAACCAAAAGATTTGCTATATTTTTACAGAGCTGCATAACACTATACACATTCCTTTAAGAGAATGTTTTTTAAAAATTAGTTTTGGTTCTGCAAATTAATACATCTCTGAAAGAATGTACAAAATAAACTCACTGTTACTGTTTGGCTTTTTAGAAACAAAATAAGAATTATAATGATATAAACCAATTGCAAATATTAATACAGTTGAATACAGTTTATAATTTATCTTACTTCTTGATTGCACTTTTTATTTATTTTCCACCATGTTTGAGAAGAGGTGAGAGTAGATAAATCATTCTCAAAAGTATCTGAAAAAAATGTAGTTTGAAATGAGGTAAAATTTGATTAAAGTTCAATTATAACTGCATATTTTTTTAATTTGATAAGGATCAAGCCTTTAGCAATGTAACTATTTCCCAAAACACTAAATTTTAAAACACACCTGCTGTGCTTTTTTCCTGCAAATGACAGAACTGGTAATAACTATTTTCAGCTGGACCATAGGTTTTTTTGTTTTTTTGGTTTTTTTTTACCATAGGTTATTTTTTAACCTATTGGAGAGACATCATCTATTAGGAAAAGTCTCATATTTCTTAACAATTTCATACAAATTGCATACTGGCTGGTCTACAACAAAGTATTTTTCAGCAGGGATTTTGAGTACCTTGACTGACAACAGCCCATATATCACTGGAGGTTAACTGGAAATCAAGGGCGAGAGGGATTAAGTGACTTCCCCAGGATTACTCCGCTAGTTAGTGGTAAATTCCTAACTTGACCCAAGTTACCTGAAGTGCCATTACTTCACCCCCATACAGTGCTCCTTACTTCATACTGTGAATTACCAAATTAGAAGTAAACTCTTTCAATACATGTTTAAAAAGAACAGCTGCAGAGAAAGCATGCTGACTTTTGTAGTCCAATGTACTGCTAAATTCTCCATTTAGAGCTTTATGGGTTCTTTTTATTTTGCCAAATCTCTAAGAGACTTTACAATCATGAATCAATTATGAGAAAAGCAAGTCTCTTATAGTTAGATATCTAGTAATTAGGATACTGAAACATCAAAAAAATATAATCACATTCACATGTGACATTGAAATAGCTAGCCAAGTGGAACAGTTCTGAATAGAATCCAAAAGACAAAGCCCCAGTTTCAACTCAGCATTGATGTCTTTCTTGCAGTTGCCCACCTCCGTTAGAAGCTGTATAATTTTCTTATACTCATTAAGAAAATTTCTTATAAAAATGCTATTTCCAACATTAACACGAATATCGCATTAGAGTGGTTGTCAGCTTCATTATGCTTTCTTTAATTATCAAATTAAATATATTAACCACTCTTGAAAAATATCTCCAAAGCATAGCACTGTACTCAGAAAAATCTTCCCAACAACGCTTTCCTTATTTTTCTCATGGAAATATCAGAAATTGTTCTTCTTTCCTACTGGATTAGTTTCAAATTCATCTGTAAGACTTATATCCCATGTTACCTTGGCTACGTATGTGTTTGCCATTCTAGTGCATGCCAAAGCAATATATGTGTCTCACACAATGATCACCACCTACCGTCAGTACATTACCATTTAAAGAGTCCTCATCTGTGGCTGTCACTCTATAAATTGACTGATATAATGGATAGTCCTCATCAATTTCTAAGGTAGCTGTGAAGTAAAAATCAACATGTATCAAAAATTAACATATATGATGCTTTCATTAGTTCTTTGTATAATAAAAACAGAACAAAACTAATTGTAGATCGGATGGTAGGCCTGGGATAATATTTTAAGATAGCGATCTATTTTTGTATTTTTCCCTTTGGCTTCCTGCCATCTTTCCTGCTCCTACAGAGTGCTTTTCCTTACTTCCTAGCACTGTCTATGGCAACTATAGCCTAAACAAAAAAAGCATGACATATATGCTGACAGATTGCCCCAGGAGAAGCCAGCCAAGTAACCTCAAAATAGATTCCTGTACTCCAGTTTCTAGACCTGATGGGGCTATGCGTGGAGGAACTCTTTCTTACAGACACACATTTGTGGACATCTGTGATTGACCTCCATCTTTCACACACCTTCTAAAATCTCCCCATACCCTGGACCATGGGTAAAAAAAACGCAAACTACAATGCAACATGGATGGAGTGACCTAAGGAAAGACTCAGGTTAATTGTTCTATTTGTTCTCTGATGTTTTCTGTGCCTTGTATGTGTGTGTGTGTGTGTGTGTGTGTGTGTGTGTTTTATTACAATCCATAGGTATGAGTTTGAAATAGAGTAACACAAGCTGTGTAATCAGGCACTTTAAAATCTTCTATATTTCTTACACACATACATTTATGGACCAAATTTATACATCTTAATAAATTTAAATTTTAACAGATTACCCAACTAAATTTAATTGATCTGTTTTTCTAATGTAATTACATTCAAAGTGAGTGACCAGGAAATGTCAGTGTAGGTGAAGATAGTGAGATAATAAAATAATGGTGACTGCCTTAAAGCATATCTCCCAATATTTTCTCCAAAAGCAATACAGAAAGCAGGCAGAAATAAAATTACAGAAAATCCTGCCCTCAGCATAACTTGAAGATAGAACATGACCAAACTTCATAATAACTTTAAGTAAATTTTTTAAAAACCAAAAGAAACAGATTTAACAAATCCTGGCAAATAATATCTCAAGTTTTCATCCCACCATGAGGCTTCGTGTCTAGCAAAGGATGAAGCAGAAAAGTTTTTGGTAAGAGTAAAAGATAAAGCAAACTACAGGCCTAAGGTTGATGTAAAATAGCTGTCAGAAAGAGTAAGTCAAAATGTAAAAGAAAAACCCTAAAACTTCTATTATGTTGAAAGTACCATGCTTAGTACTGTAGGGAAATACATAATGAAAAAAAGCAAGTTCCAAATCCCCAATTTTTTTTTCTTAATGGCAAGTAAATAATAAAAACAAAACTGATTTTAAGATATAATAAATACTTTTAAACTGAACAATGAATGAAGTAAAATGTGTGCTAGAGATATACTGGCGTCTATATACTTGTCTTTGACTCAAATACTGGCATCTATATACTTGTCTTTGACTCAATCAGAAAACTGAACTTAAAAGGTTTTTTAAATTCTTCAACATTTAGACAAAAGTCAGATTCTGTGATACTTCATATGTATAAACATGAACTATTAATTGCAAAGAAAATTAATAGAGGAAAAAGTGTATTTGTCCCTCAGTGCTGTTAAGCAAGTCCTGTTCTATTTATTCTTCACCTTTCTACAAAAATTATTTCAAACTTCGACTTTTTGCCCCAAACCTGTTACTCCTTCCCATCTGTCTTACTTCCCATAGAAGATCTCTCTTCTTACAACACAGAGTAAGGAGAAACCACTAGACTAGTAATAGCTCACTTTTTCTTTTAAGATCTGTAGTTCCACTTACATCTGCACCATTTTGCCTCCCTTTATAGTCAAAGGAGCAAACTGCTTGTTATTAATGATAATCCATGTCCACTGGGAGGTGTTTCCCCTTCTACTTTCTTTGGAACTTAACTCTATCTCCCACTTTCAAATACTCCCTCACTACTGTCTACTTTGTATTACCATTTGAACATGCTCAAATCTCATCCATTAAAACAATCTCCCTAACCCTAAGCTCACTTTAGCTATGGCCCTGTCTCTCTACTAGAGTTTTGTATATTTCTTCACCTCCCACTCAGTCTTTAGTCTACTCTACTAGAGGTTCTTCCCCCCTACAAACACTAAATTTTTTTCCAAAAAGTCATCAAAAGCCTCCATGCTGACAGACCCAATTAATACTCACTGTCGATCTTATTTGATTTCTCTTTGATGTTTACACAGTTGAGGCTTGCTTTTTCTCTTGCAGAAAAATATCATTGCAAATCAATAGGCCCTGCTCTAAAATTTTCAGTACCTTTGGAAAAACTGCCTGGGAAACTCAAACTTGGCATGGCTCCTGAAGAGCCATTAAGTTCTCATATCAGACAAAATACTTGTTACAGCTTTTCAAATATTAACCAACAACTTCTAAATAACCTGCAGTCTCCTTTAGCTACCACCCTAGTCTGTAATCCTTGAGTGCACACCTTTCACCACCTCACATCCTGGACAGAGCCAGCACTGGGAATGGAAAACAGAAAGGACTCAAGGACCAAGGGCCCTCAGTGTGACATAGAAGAGGGCTGAGAGCCCAGGAGAGCTTGAGAGAGATTATCTAGAGTCTTACCCATTGATCAAGAGAGAAAGGAAGAAAAAAACTATGAAGGGATTCAGGTTACTTATTCACATCCATAGCCAATATCATTATTGAACATGTGTATTTTTTATTAATTAATTTTTATTGGAGTATAGTTAATTTACAATGTTATGTTAGTTTCTGCTGTACAGCAAAGTGAATCAGTTATACATATACATATATCCACTCTTTCAGATTCTTTTCCCATATAAGTCATTACAGATTATTGAGTAGAGTGCTATACAGTAGGTTCTTATTAGTTATCTATTTTATATATAGTAGTGTGTATATGTCAATCCCAGTCTCCCAACTTATCCCTCCTCCACCCTTTCCCCCTTGGCAACTGTAAGTTTGTTTTCTACATCTGTGACTCTCTGTTTTGTAAATACGTTCATTTATACCATTTCTTTTAATATTCCACATATAAGTGATATATGATTTTTGTCTTTCTCTGTGTAGCTTACTTCACTCAGTATGACAATCTCTAGGTCCATCCATGTCACTGCAAATGGCATTATTTCGTTCTTTTTTTTTTTTTTTGTGGTATGCGGGCCTCCCACTGTTGTGGCCTCTCCCGTTGCGGAGCACAGGCTCCGGACATGCAGGCTCAGTGGCCATGGCTCATGGGCTCAGCCGCTCCGCGGCATGTGGGATCTTCCCGGACCGGGGCACGAACCTGTGTCCCCTGCATCAGCAGGCGGACTGTCAACCACTGCGCCACCAGGGAAGCCCTATTTTGTTCTTTTTTATGTCTGAGTAATATTCCATTGTATGTGTGTACCACAATTTCTTTATCCATTCCTCTGTTGATGGACACATCCTGGAGAATGTCCCATGTGCATGTGAAAAGAATGTGTATTCTGCTGCTTTTGGATAGAATGTTCTGTATGTATCTATTAAATTTATCTTCACAAATGTGTCATTTAAGGCCAGTGTTTCCTTATTGATTTTCTGTCTGGTAGATCTGTCCATTGATATAAGTGGGGTGTTAAATCAAGGGATGACAGTGTGTTTTCAAAATACTATGTTTTAATTGGAATTATAAAGAAAATTTCTGTCAGGCACACAACCAAATAAACTGGGACCTTCAATTCACTACTTGTTTTTCAGAGATTAGAGCTACTAGTCTGAAAGAAAAGTCAAAGCTTCAAGGCATTTTGAATTTGTTAAGTATGAAAATAAATTGAAAATGTAAATATAGACATATACATTTTTGAGATGAGCAGATTAGATTGATTAATTCTGCCTGGGCTTTGATCCCATCTCTCGTTTACTTTCTCTTTCATGTATCTTCAATCACCAAGTTAATGAATTATCCCCACGTCTTTGTAAAATTACTCAGGTGTCTCCCTTTAAAACCAAATGCACCAGACAAAGCTTTCAATCCAAAATAGTTCTGCCACTGCCTTCTCTCCAGTTTCATATGCAAATTTCTAAAACATGGTTTTTATTTTCACAATCTCCTAATTCTGCTCTGTTCTGGCTTCCTCCCCTTATAATACCAATAAAACAGTTCTCAGTAGGTTCATTAGGTTTCATTATCCCCATATCACTAACTAAATGCAATGGACATTTTAACATCATCTTACTTGATTGTGGAATTCAAGTCTACTAACCACTAGCACTCTCTTTCAACACTCTCTCCCTTTGCCATTCAGGGTACAACTTTCTCTTTTTTCTACCACCACTTGAGCTGCTCCTTGCTGTCCTTGGCAGGCTGAGCTTCTTCCCTACATAATTAAGTGTAGGAGCTCCTCAGGGTTTGGCCCTATGCTCTCCTTTCTTCTAATTCTCTATTCTCTAGCTGAGTAATCTCATCCAAGTTCGCGTTTTCAATTACAAAACATGTATAGACCTAGGCAAGACCTGTGAGCTCCACTGCTTATTTAAATCTCTCCTTTGATATAACAAAAGCATATGAAGCATGCAATGTTCAAAAGTGAACTCATAATTTTTCTCTGCAAATTTGGTCTATTTCTAGATTTTCCTATCCTGAGAATCTCCAAACCAGTTATGCAAATCATAAACCTCAGAGTTCTCCTCTTCCTTTATAGTTAATTCAATACCAGATTCGTTTACCATTTAAATATCTCAAGAGTGTCTTTTTATTTTTATCTCTGTCGCCTTCCTTGGCCAAACTATACCATTTCTAGTCTGAAATAACTTGATAACTGGCCTTCCTCTCTCTACTCCATGGGTCTTCAAACTACTGCCCACAAGTCAAATCTACACTGCTGCCTGTTTTTATATGGTCTTCCGATCAAAGAATGGTTTTTGCACGTTTAAATGGTTTTAAAAAATCAAAAGAAAGAGTAATATTTTGTGACACATGAAATTTAAATTTCAGTGTTTATCAAGTATTAACAGAACACTTACACACCCACTTGTTTCTGCATCGTCTATTGCTGCATTCTTGCTATGCTGGCAGATTTGATAACAGAGATAGAGACCATAGATGATGCTCTCATCACTTCACGTAGTATAAATTGCAGTAATCCAGTCACAATAGCATTCCAAGCACCATGTTATTTTTTGTTACCATGCCTACCCATCATGGCCAAGTAAGAAAAGAAAAATGTGGACTTTGAATGCCACACTTTTAAGGTATGATGGAGTGTGGATTTTTTTAAGGCACGACAGATGTTGCAAAGCATCATGCTTATTATACAGAAGCATTATAGCTGATAAAGGAATATGCTGTATAAAAGAAGACTAAGCACTCATCACTATATTGCGATTTGACAGCAAAACAATGGTCAGAAAAAATGGTAAATGTATAACAAAATACCCCATGATGACAGATTTTATTCACAAAAATAAATCAGAATGAAGCTGCAACCAAAATAAGATTCTGAGTGGCTCATTTGTTATCCAAGCAAGGAAAACGACTCATTGATGTTGAGTTATTTAGCCCCTGCAACCATTAAAAGGAAATTCTATCCTCCCAAAAAGGAATGTCCATTCTTCTCACTAGTATACTTGTATTAAAAATTATAACCAATATTTAGTATTATTATATTTTAAAAATTTATTTCTCAACAAAAATGTATAGAAATTTGCTTCCTCCATTGTTATATGAGTACTACATAAGTAATTTTTTTTTTTTGCGGTACACGGGCCTCTCACCGCTGCAGCCCCTCCCGCTGCAGAGCACAGGCTCCAGACGCGCAGGCCCAGCGGCCATGGCTCACAGGCCCAGCCGCTCCGCGGCATGTGGGATTCTCCCGGACCGGGGCACGAATCCGCGCCCCCCGCATCGGCAGGCGGACTCCCAACCACTGTGCCACCAGGGAAGCCCCCATAAGTAATATTTTTTATCTTGCCTTTTGGACTTCAAAGCCCAACATATTTACTCTGACCCTTCACAGCATCTGTTGACACCTCTTCTACCTTTGTCCCCTTCAAATATTTCTCTCCACTCAACCAGATGTATCTATTTAAAACACCTACTTGCTTATAATATTTCAAAGGATTCCCACTGCCCTTAGGGGAACGATCAGCATTCTTAAAATACCTGTATTACTTTTCAATATTCATTTTATGTCATATTGCTTAGTGATCTCTCCATTTCAGTCACTAGATTTTCAGTTCTTCTTACCTTGTTCTATATTGTCTCAAGGCATTTGTACATACAATTCCTTTGACATGAAGATACTCTTCCCTCTCTTGTTTATTTACTTATATTAGAGTTTGGATCTAAAGTAAATTGTCAGTTCTTTAGAGGAAGTTCCCTATGTCTAACTTGGTCAGCCCTTATACACAAACACACACACACATTATTTGCTTTTGTAATATGAAAATACCCTTTGAACCTTAAGGGTTTTAAAAATAAATTATTCTTTGAGGCATTTTCACAAATAAGGGTTTAAATTTATGTATTACATTGTCAAGCCCTTTTATTTATTTATTTTTTTCTCTCCTGCCTCATTTTTCTTGTAGTAAGTCTTTTTAAGAATCTCTGTTGCTGTTTTTTTGTGGGGGGGGCGGTTTGCGGTATGCGGGCCTCTCACTGTGTGGCCTCTCCCGTTTCGGAGCACAGGCTCCGGACGCGCCGGCTCAGCGGCCATGGCTCACGGGCCTAGCCGCTCCGCGGCATGTGGGATCTTCCCGGACCGGGGCACGAACCCGTGTCCCCTGCATCAGCAGGCAGACTGTCAACCACTGCGCCACCAGGGAAGCCCCTCTGCTGCTGTTTTTAATGTATTTGCTTTCTAACCTCTTAACTGAGAAGTGAGAATTTCTACATGGTAAACATTTTTTCCAGACTATTCCATAGAGAGGTTATATGTTTTCTTATATACATGTATATCTGCACATGTTTTTGTATATTTACATAATAAAACAATCACTGAACATATCGGACTGGAGAAACATGCCTGGCATCTTTCATTATATATAGCTATTGAAAGTAAACCATAAGAAATGATCATACCTGTACGTGAAGAAAACTGTGGATCAGCAGTACAGCACAGAGGTTCCGGAACATCAATGATATTAACGGTCAAAACATGTCTTGAGAGACCTTCAGTATCAATTATTAGTAGAAACCTTCTGGGATCAGTTTCATAATTAAAAATTTTGGTAGATGATTACACCAGAACCTAGTTAAGAGATAATCCATAAATTATAATTACCATAAGCATATAGAAACATATCTTTTGAATGATTTTAGAATTTCATATTTTAACTCTTCTATTTTATAAAGAACCTAAGTGGGAAATGATGTCATCTACCCAAAGTCACACAATTAACAAGCATGGCATGAATCTTTAATTGAAGGAAAAGAAAAAAGCAGGAGTGTAAGTGTCCCAATTTTTATTTTTTCACTACCTCACAAGGAAAAGATTTAAAACATGAAACGAAGTAGCAAACACTAATAGTTGACTTATTTTCTTTTCAAAGTGTTTCACAATTCAGACTTCTATTTTTCTTGAACTGCATTTTGCTTTCAAACATTTTCATTGAAAATTATTCCCAAAGATTACAGGGAACATCAGTCCCGGAGATTGTATTGTGATTACAATGCGTGTCTATTTTTTGTTAACAGAAAAAAAACTTTTTTGTTTGTTTACATCCAACCTCATTAGTTATTATGAGTTTACCAAAAATCATAAAATAGGCTTGGTATAATTTTGATCTGGCACCAAGGTAAACTTTATCAAGAAGATGTCCTTGTTGTCAAAGAAGGCATACTGCCTCTGAAAAGGTATTTTTATATGCTACTAAGTTCAACAGCAACTAATTCCCTTCTGGGTTGGCCTAAGACCTGGGTGTAAAATAATTAGCTGTATTAAGTGAAGACAAGAAAATAAAGTATGGATGAAGGGAAGGAAAACACAGACACTAATAAAAACTATATTTAAAAATATTTTGTTATAGTAGGCAAGATTAGTTCCATTAAATCTGGGCATTTTTAAGAAATTGTCATCATTTTTAACAAAGAATGTCTTTTAAAGTGAATGAAATATTGGGGATATTCTTAGAAAGCCCTGAGTCACTAAGGCTGTTGAATTCGAGGGAGAAATATTATTCTTAGTTTGGGGAAAGTCGCTATTATTGATAGGCAACTCTTTTTAAAAGTATGTACTAACAAATATTAGCTAATGGATTTAATACGGGCAAAAGAATCAGTCCATAACAAATTAATTTCCTTCAAGTTTTTGTATTTTCGTTTTCAATTTTATGGAATAATGAGTCAAGCAAAATTAGATCATAAGAAGAAACAAGAATAACCCAATGCAGAACTTCTTTCAAATTGAAGTAGAGGTTACATATCTCTTCCAAATAGGACAATAAGTCTCAAAGTGTGGTGGTGGATCAAACCTAGAGGGAATATTAATAGGTTTAACCATTGAGTGGTTGTTTATTATAATGTCTCCTAAGAAGTCTCTTACAGCCATACTAATGGAACTAAAACTTGATTGAATAATTCTGTTATTCTCCCCAATCCCCCTAGCCCAAGAAAGATTTTTTTACCCCTTATTTTGGCATGAAGGATACAAAGGAGAAAGAGTTACAGTATCAGTACTGATGTGTCAAACAATTTGTGGTTCAATTTAATCAGTTGGATTCATCTAGGGACTGGTTGTTAGACTAGGTTTCAGAGGTTAACATGTTTTTTATTTTGGAATAGACATGAACACACCTTTGGAATTCAGTCATATGAGTGAACCCAGGCAAAATAGCAGATGAGTCATTCAGCCAACCCACAGAATTATGAGAAACAAAACTCAGTGTTGTTTGAAGCAACTATATTTTTGAGTGATTTATTATGTGGCACCAGAAAATTGAAATAAGAGGCATACAGGCTTAAATAGTTGGGTGAATAATTAGAAATACAACCAAGAGTCTATTGGTGTAGGAACATTCATAGAGATAAAATCAAGAGGGGAAAAAACGGAATCAGGAATAGGCTTTGTGTCAAGAGATTCAACCAGGGAAATAAAATTGCTGAAGAGTGATGTAAAAATACATAAGAAGGGCATTTTACCAAACGTTGGGATCAGGATGGATACTGAAATTTCTTCTTGGAGGGGATTATTTCTTAACTAATGCCTGAAAGATGGGAAAGGGTTGGTCACATGAAGAGGAATAAAGAAGGAAAAAGACGTGATATGTGCAAAGGCCCACAGGCAGAAGATAGTTTTGCCTTAGGAGATGTATATTTTGACTAAAATACATAGAATGTAATGGAGGATGTTTCCTTTTGAATCTGGAGAAATAAACAGGAACCACATCTTAAAGAGATTTGTATGTCAGTTTAAAGAGTTTGGATTTTACTGTGAGGGAATTGGAAGCTGTCAGACAGTTGTAAGTGGGATGACATTGATAGATGATAGATAGATAGATATCAAATAATTATAGTGTTCTATTTGTACTTTAATAACATTACCAAGTCAGTGAAGGGAAAATTGTGGAAGAGGTCTGGAGACAAGAAGACAAATGAGGAGGTAGGTGCACAAGTCTAGAGGAAAGGTAATGGGGAAGTAACTTGAGATAGTGATAATAGGAATGGGATGAATATACCAGAGATTTAAAATCTGTAGATTTTGATGATTGGTCAGAGGTGGAAGTTGTGGCAAAATGAGTCAATAAGTCATGCCTATCACACAGTTTTTTGGAAGATAGATGGCAACAGATTTATCACACATGAGGGTGTTTTTGATGTCCTGCAAAATACTCGATGGTAATTAGGGGGTTGAGGATTCTAGCAGTGCTTGGCTCCTTCTGCCCCCTAGGTTACTTTAACACAAAAGTTTAAGTAAAAGTAGATTTGGGGGAAAAATAACCAGTCCAGATTTGAATAACTAAATTTAATATTAATTGTGTTTCTCTTCCTGACTTACTTCACTCTGTATGACAGACTCTAGGTCCATCCACCTCACTACAAATAACTCAATTTCGTTTCTTTTTATGGCTGAGTAATATTCCATTGTATATATGTGCCACATCTTCTTGTGAATATTTCAGTAAAGTAGATGTATTGGTCTAGCGTTTAGTCATAGTGTTTGAGTTTGTGTATATATTTGGCGATCATCAGAACATGTTTTGTAATTGTAGCCAAGAGATAGATAAGATTGCTCGGGTAGAATATGAACAGTATGAAGGAACGGAAACCTAAATAGCCCTGAAAAACACACACATGGACAGAATAAATAGAGGAAGAAGGTATGTCAGAAAAGAAGAACATGGAGGAAGAGGGGGGAGTTGGAGAGGCAGGACAATGACAAGGAGAATCACAGAGATGGGGAAAACCAGTAGAATATAGTGTCATAGGAATCAGAGGATGAGAGTGTTTAAAAAGTAGGAATGTTACTAAATGTTCTAAATGCTAAAGGGAGATTATATGAGATGAGGGCCAAAATATGGTATTGTATTTAACGATAAATAAGATTGCTATGTATGGTGACATATCTTGGTGCTGTGATTTGTCAGTACTTATACTGAACTTTGTTCAAGAATAAATGGAGTTTCAGGAGTGGAAAAAGTGGTGTAAAGAATTCTTTAAAGATGTTTGGCCAGTTAGAGGAGAAGTGAGACATTCTATAAAAGGTCAGAAGGAAGACAAAGGAAAGAGACATCAGGAGTGAATTTTATTAACATAGGCAAGGCTTAAGAGACTACTGAAAACTTAATAGTTAATGAAAGCAGCAAAAAAGAAGAAAAAATATAAGAAAAAAGATATAAACAGCATAGCAAGATGTCTGAAGAGGGTAAAAAGTAGAATTCAGAATAAAGTTGAAGGGAATGGAAGTAGATGAAATAAAGCATACATCTTCCTTTATGACAAGAGAGCAGAAAGAAGGAATAGGTTGCAAAGAACCAACTGTCTACATATAACGACAGAAGGAAATTCCCTCTTCATGGCCTATATTTTTCCTCAAATACATAAGTTGAATTCATCTGATAAGAGGAAAGATTTAGGAGATTTGAGATGAGACTGGAGAAAATTTTAAATAGCCAAGTTCGCAATGAAAGAAACATTTAAGTAGAGAAATTGTGAAGGATTACCAGAAAGTATAATGAGATAAGTAAAATTTAGGGTTAATATGCCAGCTCATGTGATTTTCTCTAACAATACTCATTAGCCCAGATGTAGCAAGAAATATCAACTATTGTATTTATCTCATATTGAGTTTTCCTGAGTAAAAGTTATAGAAGAACAACAAGGCAAGTTATCTGAGGATATTATCACGGAGGGGTTGAAAGATGCGTCATAATGCTAGATAGGGAAGTAAAGAGAAGAGGTGAATAATTGAGAGAAAATCAACCAGTGGATGTGTAACCCTGGTGATGTTGACAAAACAGTATAGTAGTAGGGCTAACTGAGTAAAAGAGGTGAAAAGAATGTAGGAGCGAGATGTCTGGGATTAAGAGTGCAGAAGTGGAATTGTTCTAGATGCTAATGAAGTCCTGGCTGTGGCCACAGGAGTGTGTGGATGGAAGTAAATGTTAAAGTCACAAGAATTTAGGTACCAGGATTTACACTAGATAATGTAGAGGGACTGAGCTCATGGGGTGCTGGATGGGCCATAATGTGAATATTGAAGTAACCTAAGAGATGGTGGCAGGACTTGATATAGGAAGAAACACTGAGTGATATATTCAAGTCCCCAGGGCTTGAGGAAGAGTGATTAGTATATTTGGTAAGGAGCCAAATATCCTGAGCTCCAAATGAGCAAGGGAAGTTTCTAAAGATAACTGGAGTAATGGTCAGGGATTGGCGTGGGGAGTGAGAAGAATGCTGACTTCCCACTTCCTGACCCAGGGATATGAGATGTGTGGGTGAATGAGTAACATCAGCTTGAGGCATGCTGTGGTTGTCCCACAGGACAATACATTTCAGTTAAAGCAAGAAGTAGAGAAATGTCACAAAAGAAATTTTAAAAGAGATTTATTTGTTTGTTTGTTTGCCACATAATGGGGATTTCACAATCCATAATTGAAAGGTGTGAGAATGCTAGAAGAGTGTGAGGTTAGATTAGGGGAGAGGAAACATGGAGCAGTATGGAGATGAGAATAGAAAAAGAGGATAAACACATATTTGCAGGAGCTTTCATCTTAGGCAATTACCAAGGATAACAGGGATATGAGAAATAGGGAATTTAAGTGGAATTTGTGCTTAACTATAGAAATCATAACCTGAGTCAAGAACATCCTGGTAAGAAAATAAATGGACCCTATTTCAGAGGAATTCAGAAATATCATTTGTATCTGTGATTGACCCTGGTTCAGTTATGATTTTGAAAACAAAGTTTTTTTTGAATTTGGGTTTTAACTGAGAGACACTGCTCCACTTTTTCTTTGAACTTACTGAGGAACTACTGTGCAAGCCACCTGCTGAGGCACAAGGTGCTATGGGGAACACAGCACAGCACATATTCCCTGCCTTAAGTGAATAATTTATTAATTCTTTTTTTCAGAAACTTTTCTATTCATTGAGCCAGAATTTTTAAAATTATTTTTCTTGAAATTAATACAAAAACATGTATTCTGGATCATCTTTCTTATTACTCAAAGAACACTTTTTTCTCTGAAAAGAATGGGGTGACTCTCATGCCAAATTAATAAACAAAAATTTTAATTTTTCAGGAAACATTTGTGGCAACACTGGGATTGTGAGGCAGGGTAGTAATGAGAAGCTTCTCTAGAAATTAAGTGTTTATATAACTATCTGCAGCAGGTTTTAACTAAGAAATCTAATATAACACTTAGGTTTAATTACTTTTCTTTAAACTCTGAGTCTTAAAAGTAATGTCTAAAATAAATAAATAATATATATTAATTTACTTGCGCCGATGATAAAATCCTTTGTTTTACTCAGAAAGCGACAGACATCTGCTTTTCCAGCTACATAGCTGTCATAATCTCTACTCAGTTGTGTCCTAGGAAGCGTGTTTTCAGGCAAATTCACTGGGTTAATAAAGATCTGAACCTTTTGCTGCGATGTGTGAAAACAAGAGAAAACAGACTTTTAACTAAAACTAAATTAAACTATTAAAATGAACAAATTTATCAATAATTATTTCGTGTGTTTGTCCCTATAAATTACATTCACAAGTAAATTGTAATTTTGAAAAAATGTTTAAAACTAAGTCAATTATTTTTTCTTTTAACTCACATTTCAGTATTGTTCTGTGTTGTGCTGTGCAGGACAAACTTAAAGAACAAGTTAAGATCCCAGTTTACTACAACTTACTTCAGTCCTTTCATTAACAGCTATAATGTAGAACGGTTATTTCAGTTAAAAGCCAGTTTCGTTAATTCTCTTCTTTAGCTTACTGATCATTTCCATCAAATCATTTTGCACATTTGAATAAGCTATATTTTTCATGTAAAAGTTTGCTGTATTGTATTTTTAAATGCTAGTTGAAAAAATCAGTGAAATATCCTTTCTGCATTAATTTATTTAATTATTTTCATTGCTTTTCTTTTTATTAGGAAAAAAAGAGGCTCTGTTTTTGGTTAAGTTGTGACTCATTGTAAATTGTATTATGCTGCAACTCCAGAGCAAAAAGCAGAAATAGGTGTATCCTGTAACTCACTCCCAGAGTATGTAGTGTGACTAAAAGTCAATATAAATAATATTTAAAATAGCCCAATATTAAAACAATAGTCTTAAATTAAGTATTTTATATAACATTTTGTTGTATAATAGAGTTTTTTATAAAACAAATTAATAAAAGAGGGCCCTTAAGGTAAAAAATAATACCAAAGTAGAGCCTTGTTTGAAATAATCCAACATTGTCCTGAGTTTTTCTTCTTTCTTTAAATATGTGCACACAAGAAGGGACAGAGTGAGAACCAGAGAATAAGAGAAAATAATATTCAATGATTTAAAAGGATCTCAGCAGGGATTCAAATTCCTTATAACACTTAACCTTAAATATCTTAAAAGCTAAGGAAACATCAAAAGTTAAGCAAACCTGTGCATATTAATAAAATCTTGAAGATGTTCATATCTAGACCAGTTTCCCTAAAGCCCATAGCAATGCCTACTAATAAATGCATGGCTTTGAGTATTTATACAAATTCAATCTTTACTCGAATTTAAGCCAACAGGTCAATAAATTATTACTCAATGTTGAAACGAATCATTTTCTTCTGTTTAACTGAGTGATTATGCAAATAGGTCATATTTCAGCTTCTGTGTCTGTTTCCTGTGTATATCTGGTGAGAAGATTATCAGCAAAGCCAGGATCCTTGTGTAACATCAATTTAAATTATAAGTATTTGGAGTTGAGGTGGGGTATCCTATGGAGACTTTTTGGCAAGCAATCCAGGTGATTTGCAATTTTTTTTTTTTTACATATTTATTGGAGTATAATTGCTTTACAATGGTGTGTTAGTTTCTGCTTTATAACAAAGTGAATCAGTTATACATATACATATGTTCCCATATCTCTTCCCTCTTGCGTCTCCCTCCCTCCCACCCTCCCTATCCCACCCCTCAAGGTGGTCAAAAAGCACCGAGCTGATCTCCCTGTGCTATGCAGCTGCTTCCCACTAGCTATCTATTTTACGTTTGGTAGTGTATATGTGTCCATGCCACTCTCTCGCTTTGTCACAACTTACCCTTCCCCCTCCCCATATCCTCAAGTCCATTGTATAGTAAGTCTGTGTCTTTATTCCTGTCTTACCCCTAGGTTCTTCATGACATTTTTTTTCTTACATTCCATATATATGTGTTAGCATACGGTATTTGTCTTTCTCTTTCTGACTTACTTCACTCTGTATGACAGACTCTAGGTCCATCCACCTCATTACAAATAGCTCAATTTCGTTTCTTTTTATGGCTGAGTAATATTCCATTGTATATACGTGCAACATCTACTTTATCCATTCATCCGATGATGGACACTTAGGTTGTTTCCATCTCCTGGCTATGGTAAATAGAGCTGCAGTGAACATTTTGGTACATAACTCTTTTTTTTTTAAGATGTTAGGGGTATGAGTTTATTAATTAATTTATCTTTTCTATGTTGGATCTTCGTTTCTGTGCGAGGGCTATCTCTAGTTGTGGCAAGCGGGGGCCACTCTTCATTGTGGTGCGCAGGCCTCTCAGTGTCACGGCCTCTCTTGTTGCGGAGCACAGGCTCCAGACGCGCAGGCTCAGTAGTTGTGGCTCATGGGCCTAGTTGCTCCGCTGCATGTGGGATCCTCCCAGACCAGGGCTCGAACCTGTGTCACCTGCATTGGCAGGCAGATTCTCAACCACTGCACCACCAGGGAAGCCCATGACTCTTTTTGAATTATGGTTTTCTCAGGGTATATGCCCAGTAGTGGAATTGCTGGGTCATATGGTAGTTCTATTTGTAGTTTTTTAAGGAACCTCCATACTGTTCTCGATAGTGACTGTACCAATTTACATTCTCACCAGCCGTGCAAGAGGGTTCCCTTTTCTCCACACCCTCTCCAGCATTTATTGTTTCTAGATTTTTGATGATGGCCATTCTGACTGGTGTGAAGTGATATCTCATTGTAGTTTTGATTTGCATTTCTCTAATGATTAATGATGTTGAGCATTCTTTCATGTGTTTGTTGGCAGTCTGTATATCTTCTTTGGAGAAATGTCTATTTAGGTCTTCTACCCATTTTTGGATTGGGTTGTTTTTTTGTTATTGAGCTGCATGAGCTGCTTGTAAATTTTGGAGATTAATCCTTTGTCCGTTCCTTCATTTGCAAATGTTTTCTCCCATTCTGAGGGTTGTCTTTTGGTCTTGTTTATGGTTTCCTTTGCTGTGCAAAAGCTTTGACGTTTCATTAGGTCCCATTTGTTTATTTTTGTTTTTATTTCCATTTCCGTAGGAGGGGGGTCAAAAAGGATCTTGCTGTGATTTATGTCATAGAGTGTTCTGCCTATGTTTTCCTCTAAGAGTTTGATAGTTTCTGGCCTTACATTTAGGTCTTTAATCCATTTTGAGCTTATTTTTGTGTATGGTGTTAGGGAGTGATCTAATCTCATACTTTTAAATGTACCTGTCCAGTTTTCCCAGCACCACTTATTGAAGAGGCTGTGCTTTCTCCACTATACATTGCTGTCTCCTTTATCAAAGATAAGGTGACCATATGTGTGTGGGGTTATCTCTGGGCTTTCTATCCTGTGCCATTGATCTTTCTGTTTTTGTGCCAGTACCATACTGTCTTGATTACTGTAGCTTTGTAGTATAGTCTGAAGTCAGGGAGCCTGATTCCTCCAGCACCGTTTCTCGTTCTCAAGATTGCTTTGGCTATTCGGGGTCTTTTGTGTTTCCATACAAATTGTGAAATTTTTGTTCTAGTTCTGTGAAAAATGCCAGTGGTAGTTTGATAGGGATTGCACTGAATCTATAGATTGCTTTGGGTAGTATAGTCATTTTCACAATGTTGATTCTTCCAATCCAAGGACATGGTATATCTCTCCATCTATTTTTATCATCTTTAATTTCTTTCATCAGTGTCTTATAATTTTTTGTATACGGGTCTTTTGTCTCCTTAGGTAGGTTTATTCCTAGATATTTTATTCTTTTTGTTGCAATGGTAAATGGGAGTGTTTTCTTGGTTTCACTTTCAGATTTTTCATTATTAGTGTATAGGAATGCCAGAGATTTCTGTGCATTAATTTTGTATCCTGGTACTTTAACAAATTCATTGATTAGCTCTAGTAGTTTTCTCATAGCATCTTTAGGATTCTCTATGTATAGTATCATGTCATCTGCAAACAGTGACAGCTTTACTTCTTACTTTCTGATTTGGATTCCTTTTATTTCCTTTTCTTCTCTGATTGCTGTGGCTAAAACTTCCAAAACTATGTTGAGTAAGAGTGGTGAGGGGCTTCCCTGGTGGCGCAGTGGTTGAGAGTCCGCCTGCCGATGCAGGGGACACAGGTTCATGCCCCGGTCCGAGAGGATCCCACATGCTGCAGAGCGGCTGGGCCCGTGAGCCATGGCTGCTGGGCCTGTGCGTCCAGAGCCTGTGCTCCGCAGCGGGAGAGGCCACAGCAGTGTGAGGCCCGCGTACCACAAAAAATAAAATAAAATAAAAGAGTGGTGAGAGTGGGCAACCTTGTCTTGTTCCTGATCTTAGTGGAAATGCTTTCAGTTTTTCACCATTGAGGACGATGTTGGCTGTGGGCTTGTCATATATGGCCTTTATTATGTTGAGGAAAGTTCCCTCTATGCCTACTTTCTGCAGGGTTTTTATCATAAATGGGTTTTGAATTTTGTCAAAAGCTTTCTCTGCATGTATTGCGATGATCATACGGTTTTTCTCCTTCAGTTTGTTAATATGGTATATCACGTTGATTGATTTGCGTATATTGAAGAATCTTTGCATTCCTGGAATAAACCCCACTTGATCATGGTGTATGATCCTTTTAATGTGCTGTTGGATTCTGTTTGCCAGTATTTTGTTGAGGATTTGTGCATCTATGTTCATCAGTGATATTGGCCTGTAGTTTCTTTCTCTGTGACATCCTTGTCTGGTTTTGGTATCAGGGTGATGGTGGCCTCGTAGAAGGAATTTGGGAGTGTTCCTCCCTCTGCTATATTTTGGAAGAGTTTGAGAAGGATAGTTGTTAGCTCTTCTCTAAATGTTTGATAGAATTCGCCTGTGAAGCCATCTGGTCCTGGGCTTTTGTTTGTTGGAAGATTTTTAATCACAGTTTCAATTTCAGTGCTTGTGATTGGTCTGTTCATATTTTCTATTTGTTCCTGATTCAGTCTTGGCAGGTTGTGCATTTCTAAGAATTTGTCCATTTCTTCCAGGTTGTCCATTTTATTAGCAGATAGTTGCTTGTAGCAATCTCTCATGATCTTTTGTATTTCTGCAGTGTCAGTTGTTACTTCTTTTTCATTTCTAATTCTATTGATTTGAGTCTTCTCCCTTTTTTTCTTCATGAGTCTGGCTAATGGTTTATCTATTTTGTTTATCTTCTCAAAGAACCAGCTTTTAGTTTTATTGATCTTTGCGATCGATTCCTTCATTTCTTTTTTATTTATTTCTGATCTGATTTTTATGATTTCTTTCCTCTGCTAACTCTGGGGGTTTTTTGTTCTTCTTTCTCTAATTGCTTTAGGTGCAAGGTTAGGTTGTTTATTCGAGATGTTTCCTGTTTCTTAAGGTAGGATTGTATTGCTATAAACTTCCCTGTTAGAACTGCTTTTTCTGCATCCCATAGGTTTTGGTTCGTTGTGTCTCCATTGTCATTTGATTCTAGGTATTTTTTTATTTCCTCTTTGATTTCTTCAGTGATCACCTCGTTATTAAGTAGTGTATTGTTTAGCCTCCATGTGCTTGTATTTTTTACAGATCTTTTACTGTAATTGATATCTAGTCTCATAGCATTGTGGTCGGAAAAGATACTTGATACAATTTCAATTTTCTTAATTTTACCAAGGCTTGATTTGTGACCCAAGGTATGATCTATCCTGGAGAATGATCCATGAGCACTTGAGAAAAATGTGTATTCTGTTGTTTTTGGATGGAATGTCCTATAAATATCAATTAAGCCCCTCTTGTTTAATGTATCATTTAAAGCCTGTGTTTCCTTATTTATTTTCATTTTGGATGATCTGTCCATCGGTGAAAGTGGGGTGTTAAAGTCCCCTGCTATGAATGTGTTACTGTCGATTTCCCCTTTTATGGCTGTTAGTATTTGCCTTATGTATTGAGGTGCTCCTATGTTGGGTGCATAAATATTTACAATTGTTATATCTTCTTCTTGGATCGATCCCTTGATCATTATGTAGTGTCCTTCTTTGTCTCTTCTAATAGTCTTTATTTTAAAGTCTATTTTGTCTGATATGAGAATTGCTACTCCAGCTTTCTTTTGGTTTCCATTTGCATGGAATATCTTTTTCCATCCCCTCACTTTCAGTCTGTATGTGTCTCTAGGTCTGAAGTGGGTCTCTTGTAGACAGCATATATATGGCTCTTGTTTTTGTATCCATTCAGTCCATCTGTATCTTTTGGTGGGAGCATTTAGTCCATTTACATTTAAGGTAATAATCGATATGTATGTTCATATTAGCATTTTCTTAATTGTTTTGGGTTCGTTATTGTAGGTCTTTTCCTTCTCTTGTGTTTCTTGCCTCGAGAAGTTCCTTTAGAATTTGTTGTAAAGCTGGTTTGGTGGTGCTGAACTCTCTCAGCTTTTGCTTGCCTGTAAAGGTTTTAATTTCTCCATGAAATCTGAATGAGATCCTTGCTGGGTAGAGTTATCTTGGTTGCAGGTTTTTCTCCTTCATCACTTTAAATATGTCCTGCCCGTCCCTTCTGGCTTGCAGAGTTTCTGCTGAAAGATCAGCTGTTAACCTTATGGGGATTCCCTTGTGTGTTATTTGTTGTTTTTCCCTTGCTGCTTTTAATATGTTTTCTTTGTATTTAATTTTTGACAGTTTGATTAATATGTGTCTTGGCGTATTTCTCCTTGGATTTATCCTGTATGGGACTCTCTGTGCTTCCTGGACTTGATTAACTATTTCCTTTCCCATATTAGGGAAGTTTTCAACTATAATCTCTTCAAATATTTTCTCAGTCCCTTACTTTTTCTCTTCTTCTGGAACCCCTATAATTCGAATGTTGGTGTGTTTAATGTTGTCCCAGAGGTCTGTGAGACTGTCCTTAGTTCTTTTCATTCTTTTTTCTTTATTCTGCTCTGCAATAGTTATCTCCACTATTTTATCTATCAGGTCACTTATCCTTTCTCCTGCCTCAGTTATTCTGCTATTGATCCCATCTAGAGTATTTTTCATTTCATTTATTGTGTTGTTCGTCTTTGCTTGTTTCATCTTTAGTTCTTCTAGGTCCTTGTTAAATGTTTCTTGCATTTTGTCTCTTCTATTTCCAAGATTTTGGATCATCTTTACTATCATTATTCTGAATTCTTTTCCAGGTAGACTGCCTATTTCCTCTTCATTTGTTAGGTCTGGTGGGTTTTTATCTTGCTCCTTCATCTGCTGTGTGTTTTTCTGTCTTCTTATTTTGCTTATCTCACTGTGTTTGGGGTCTTCTTTTTGCAGGCTGCAGGTTCGTAGTTCCCGTTGATTTTGGTGTCTGTTCCCAGTGGCTAAAGTTGGTTCAGTGGGTTGTGTAGGCTTCCTGATGGAGGGGACTAGTGCCTGTGTTCTGGTGGATGAGGCTGGATCCTGTCTTTCTGGTGGGCAGGTCCATGTCTGCTGGTGTGTTTTGGGGTGTCTGTGGCCTTATTATGATTTTAGGCAGCCTCTCTGCTAATGGGTGGGGTTGTGTTCATGTCTTTCTAGTTGTTTGGCATAGGGTGTCCAGCACTGTAGCTTGCTGGTCGTTGGCAGGTCGCTGGGAGCTGGGACGTCTCTTGTGGACCAGTGTCCTGAAGTTGGCTCTCCCACCTCAGAGGCCCAGCACTGACTCCTGGCTACAGCACCAAGAGCCTTTAATCCACATGGCTCAGAATAAAAGGGAGAAAAAGTAGAAGGAAGGAAAGGAAGGAAGGAAGGAAGGAAGGAAGGAGGGAAGGAAGGAAGGAGGGAGGGAGGGAGGAAAGGAGGGAGGGAGGGAAGGAAGGAAAGAAAGGAGATAAAATAAAATAAAGTAAGATAAAATAAAATAATTAAAATAAAAAATTATTATTAAGAAAAAAAAATTTTTTAAGAAAAACAAAACAAAAAAACGGACAGATAGAACCCTAGGACAAATGGTGGAAGCAAAGCTATACAGACAAAATCTCACACAGAAGCATACACATACACACTCACAAAAAGAGGAAAAGGGGAGATAAACATAAATCTTGCTCTCAAAGTCCACCTCCTCAATTTGGGATGAATCGTTGTCTATTCATGTATTCCATAGATGAAGGGTACATCAAGTTGATTGTGGAGCTTTAATCCGCTGCTTCTGAGGCTACTGGGAGAGATTTCCCTTTCTCTTCCTTGTTTGCACAGCTCCCAGGGCTCAGCTTTGGATTTGGCCCCGCCTCTGCGTGTAGGTCGCCGGAGGGCGTCTGTTCTTCACTCAGACAGGACGGGGTTAAAGGAGCCGCTGATTCGGGGGCTCTGGCTCACTCAGGCCGGGGGGAGGGAGGGGTACAGAGTGTGGGGGCGCCTGCGGCGGCAGAGGCCAGCGAGACATTGCACCAGCCTGTGGCGTGCAGTGCGTTCTCCCGGGGAAGTTGTCCCTGGATCCTGGCAGTGGCGGGCTGCACAGGCTCCCGGGAGGGGAGGTGTGGATAGTGACCTGTGCTCGCACACAGGCTTCTTGGTGGTGGCAGCAGCAGCCTCAGCGTCTCATGCCCGTCTCTGAGGTCCGCTCTTTTAGTCGCGGCTCGTGCCTGTCTCTGGAGCTCCTTTAAGCAGCACTCTTAATCCCCTCTCCTCGCGCACCAGGAAACAAAGAGGGAAGAAAAAGTCTCTTGCCTCTTCAGCAGGTCCAGACTTTTCCCCGGACTCCCTCCTGGCTATCCGTGGTGCACTAACCCCCTGTAGACTGTGTTCACGCCGCCAACCCCAGTCCTCTCCCCGTGCTCCGACAGAAGCCCGAGCCTCAGCTCCCAGCCCCGCCCGCCCCGGCGGGTGAGCAGACAGGCCTCTCGGGCTGGTGAGTGCCGGTCAGCACCGATCCTCTATGTGGGAATCTTTCCACTTTGCCCTCCACACCCCTGTTGCTGTGCTCTCCCCCGCGGCTCCGAAGCTTTCCCACTCTGCCACCTGTAGCCTCCGCCCACGAAGGGGCTTCCTAGTGTGTGGAAACCTTTCCTCCTTCATGGCACCCTCCCACTGGTGCAGGTCCCGTCCCTATTCTTTTGTCTCTGTTTATTCTTTTTTCTTTTGCCTTACCCAGGTACGTGGGGAGTTTCTTGCCTTTGGGGAGGTCTGAGGTCTTCTGCCAGCGTTCAGTAGGTGTTCTGTAGGAGTTGTTCCACGTGTAGATGTATTTCTGGTGTATCTGTGGGTATTTCTGGTGTATCTGTGGGTACAGAAATACAGATGTATTTCTGGTGTATCTGTATCTGTGCGTCTTACTGTTCCGCCATCTTCCCGATCCCCACTGATTTGCAGTTTAATTCTTGTTTACGTAATAGAAAGTGCTCTATAATAGGATAAAGAGTTATTTTTAACATTACTCTGTGTATATTTGTATACCCTAAAACAATTCAGTCAACATGTATTTCTGAGTGCCACCACCAATGCACTCAGTACTCACTTGATGTCTGAGGAGCTCCAGAGGTGAGCAAGAACCATTCTTAGGTTGTTTGTAACCTAGCAAACATAATGGAGGGATAAAAATAACTACAGCATAGCAGAGTGGGTGATAGGTTTCAGTAAAATAGTATCAAAGTTCAGGAGAGAGAAGAGACACTTCCAAAAAGGGGAAAAGAAAGCTTCAAGGAAGATGTGACTTCTGTAAAATGAAGCTTTTTGGGCTTCCCTGGTGGTGCAGTGGTGGGGAGTCCGCCTGCCGATGCAGGGGACGCGGGTCCAGGAGAATCCCACGTGCCACAGAGCGGCTGGGCCCGTGGGCCGTGGTCACTGGGCCTGCACTTCCGGAGCCGCGGCAGGAGAGGCCACAGCAGTTGAGGGGCCCGCGTACCGCAAAAAAAAAAAAATCTTTTAAGTACCAAAGTTTTTTGATCTTATCAGTAAAATGGTTTTAGTGGGTGTCTGTCAATATATGTACATTTATATATTTATAAGCTGTTTATATCAAATATGGCATAATATATGCTATAAAATATAAACAAAAATTAGAATAAATTTAAAAGAATGATACATGAAAAAGACTATCACATTGTTATGCATATTATATTATATTTATCATAACTATTATTGAATGCAAAATGATATGAATATACTACAATAAAATGTTTTTCTCTCTTTAAAGTATAAATAATATGGTACATAGTGCTTTCTATCATTAATACTGTTTCATAATGAGATGAAGAATCTGCTAGAGATAATCAAATAATGTTTCTTTAAAAACTTATTAATCATGCAAGAAGCATTTGACATATTAAACTCAATTATATTTTATATAATTAGGTATATAATTTTATATAATTTAAGTATATAAATATAATGTTGATTATATTATTTAATAATACTTATAGTGAAAGCAAATGAACGTGCTTCATTATTATTGATGGTCCAATTTTTGCATTGTGTAATATAATATATTCATAGCCAGGGTCAAATGTCAGTTTGTATTTAACTCGGTGGTTGTTAAAGATGGAAAAGATGCCATAGATCCCTCACAAATATGTGTAGAACTAAATGGAAGAAGTACATCATTTTGCAGTTAATAAATCATGAACTCATCTTTTAGTTTTATCTGCCAGTGCTCAAAAGTATTGAATATTGACAGCCATAAAATGTTCTTAACCTTTGACGTAAATCTAATTTCATTTCAAACTAATAGGAAAGTATTGCATTTTACATTTTTAATCAGTTAGTTTAAAATCTGCTGAGTCTTTTCATGTGGAAGATTTTAAAACTGATTAGAAAATTCTGTTTTCCAGTACAAGTGGGCTGACATAAGAGTTTTTGTAGGTGGCACACTTTCAGTGATTTGAATCATAGAATGGTGGAAACATTTCCAAATGCATCTCTCCATAGCATGAGTTTTTTTCTGAAAGCAGTTGCTTTCTTATTCATCATTAAATGCCACATTGATCTCTAGGGGACTGATAGAGTACTTTCTATTATTATTATCCTCCACAAAGCACTTGAATATTACAGAAATGGTCAACACATTTGGAAGACTTTTCTTTTTGTAAGGAAAGTTACATAACTTATCTTTAAACTTGACAATTCTTTGAACACTGTGACATTTAATAACAAGTAAACATGTATAGGAAGATGTATTCTCATTATTTTCCTCACCTCTTTATAAAACATTATGATTTTTAAAGATCTGTTTCCTCACCTCAATCTCCAAAGTAGCCACTTTGATGATTACTTTTTTCCCTTTCTGTCTTAAACTTCTCCATCTCTGCTGCAGTAACTTGCTGTGAATAATGAAAGTGAACGTATTGATATGTCACGTATGATGCTATTTCTATAAGCTAATTCTTGATTCCTTTGTTTATTTTTAATACAAAGCAGCCATTTTATCAGAGATTATCATTAGATTTCCCCCCCTTAATTTTATCTTCTTTAGAGTGGTCATTTGTGTGTGTGTGTGAGAGCCCTTTTTCTTTAGTGAATTTTTCCTTTAGTGGTTCAAAAAAAGTAATTCTTCAAATTTTTTGTCACCAAAATAGAATCTAATAAATACCATAAGCTAAGCATGTTTAAAGCCTGCACTTGTATCCAACTATAGTGCAACAACCTCATACTAAATTGTTAGTTCTAGTAATAGTTTATTTAACACTTTAACATTTCTCTACATCTACCAAAAAATTAATATCTACCAAAAAATTAATAACAAAGCAATGCATTTTGCCTTGTCTGTTATTACACATGAGCTCTTTTAGCCATATTTCTACTGTATAAATATCAATTATTACCTTAATCAAATGTAGACTTTTGACTTTTCCTATTATACATTTATTGCCAAATTGGTAAAATTTTGTCAGGCTCCAAATATACTCCTAATTTGCAACATTGCTAGAAATATCGCTTAATATTGACATTTTGCTAACTCTGATGTCTTCAAGCCACCATGAGCTAATATCTCCAAGAAAAATAAGCACTTCAGCTGAAATTCTTTATTAATAATAATACATTCAAATCCACATTGCAACAACTTTTTCTGAATAATATTGAAGGTTTTTGGCTGCCTTATTGGTAGATCAATTTTTAACTCCTAATACCAGCATCAAGCAGGCATGTCCGGTGTCATTTATTGCTCCCCCTATGTTTTTCTTCACTCGTTTCATTGAATTTAAATTTATTTTTTAATTAGCAAAGAGAGATTTAGTTTACACAAGATGATATAATACATAAATTCACTTCAGTCATATTTACATGATGTGCAAATGATGCAACATGCCGGATGTAAGCAAATATCCCTTGTCTGTACAGTGGGATTCCTACTCTGACCTCCATGTGGCTTGTGAGTGTTTGACGTGAGGAGCCATAATAATGGCACTGCCTAAATGAATATTAAAACTTAGCTTCTCTTTTATATTTCAGATTTTTTAAGTGTAAATAGAAATTCTAATGTTTCCTTCCAACAGTACAGTAGATTATTTTCCACATTTTCTTGTGTGTTAGAATACACTTTGGAGAATGTTACCTTAATTTACTTCATTTATATGAAATATTTCACCACTAATATTTGCTAATTTATTTATTAATTTATGCATTCATGTAATAAAGGGAAGAAGAAAAGGGGAGAATGAGAAGCTGGTGGTGAAGGCAGTATGAGCAAAATTAGGATGTTGAAAAATATTATATATATATATATATTTTTTTTTTTTTTTTTTTTCTTCCGGTACGCGGGCCTCTCACTGTTGTGGCCGCTCCTGTTGTGGAGCACAGGCTCCGGACACGCAGGCAAAGCGGCCATGGCTCACGGGCCCAGCCGCTCCACGGCATGTGGGATCTTCCCGGACCGGGGCACGAACCCGTGTCCCCTGCATCGGCAGGCAGACTCTCAACCACTGCGCCACCAGGGAAGCCCTAATGCCTCCATTTTTACAGATATGGTTCTGTGTCCAAAAAAGCCTCTTTCTGATTTATTCCTTGTAAAATCTTACTCATTCTTCAGGAATGAAATCAAACATCATTTCCTCAGTGAAGACATTCATGATTTCCCCAGGATAGTTAGTCACCCAGCCTACTATCATCTACAAGAGTTCTGTACACACTCTATTATGACACTTATAACATAGAATGTAAAGATTTGCTTACATGAGTGTTTCCTTATTGTCTAACTCATGTTTGTGTTTTCATTGCTCAGGACAATGAAAGGCTTGTTATTTATCTTTTTGGTCTTTGAATGAATGAATGAACAAAAGACTCTTTGTCTACCATGATATTATGGCTTAAATTCTACTGTGAGAATTTAATTCCTTTGAATCTTAAGGATGTATATTCTTACAGAATCTTATATTAAAGTCCAAAACTGTCTGGCATGCACATCCTGCCAAACACAGTGCTGCCTCGGTCCCTTTGAAATGACCATTCTCTCTGCCTGGAACATTCTTCCCCTGGATGTTCACATGTCTTGATCCGTCATCTCCTTCAAGTTTTTGCTCAATTATCACTTTCTTTTTGAAGTTGGTAAACTTCTGATTTAAATAGAAACTCTTCCTTCTTTCCCTGTCTTATTTTCATCTATAGTAATCATCCTTTAAAATACTGTGCAGTTGTTTATAATATCTATTGTCAGATTCCACTCACTGCAATGTAAACTATATGAGGTCAGGGATTATTTTTTTCTTTTCTTCAAGGAGCCTTCTCAATAACTGGAAGAACACTAGGCTTAAGGATTATTTGAAATAATTACTATAAGGGGCAAACTATGGATAAGAGTTTCTCATTGAGTTCTTTCTGAATTCAACATCTTATAAAACTGACTCAGAGAAAAGTTCAAGGATTTGATTTATGATATTGAAATGAACTTTAGAATGCCTCCAGTACAGATTTCATAGTTCCTCCTGGGACCTGGATAGACAGATAGATAGATAGATAGAAATTTATATGCTTATATAATGTTTTTTTCCTCTCAATGATTATGTTAGTCAACTCCTTCTAAAATATAGTTTAATGTGTGAAAAAGCTATAGTTTTTTTAAAGCATCTTTGAAAGTCAAGAACTAAAATAAGCAACAGAAGGGCATGCTGAAAACAATCAATTGATTTGTGTGTTTTGGCTAAGCAGGGAAGGACAGAGGGTAGTGGGGGGAGAAAAGAAGAGGGCTGGTCTGTTTGTTACTCATCCTGTTGAGTCACTGGTTGCGTGTCTGAAAAATACAGATCTTTTGTGAGTAACTCAAGGTCTTTTGAACCAAAGGCTTAAGTAACCCTTGGAGGAAATGAGAGTTTATAATTGGTTTCTCATATATTATTTAATCTTATAACAGGAAAAATCCCACTGATACATGAATTCCTTCATATAGGCTTTCAAACTAACAGATAAAGATTTTACACAGTAGTAGTATTTTTCTGGTTGATCTGTTTATGTAGTATTATACAATTTATTTCAGTAAGACTAAAAATCATTCAGGTATTTGTCCATTATTTGGTTGGTTGGTGGGTTTTTAATTACCTTCTTTTCTGAAATCTCCCAAAAAACTTCAAAGAGCCTAAATTTTTTAAAATAAATTGCTAATTTACCCCTGATAGAAAAGGTACACAGTTAAAAGGCACTCTGTCTTTTTTGTTTGTTTAAATTTATTTATTTTATTTTTGGCTGCATTGGATCTTCGTTGCTGCTCTCGGGCTTTCTCTAGTTGTGGCGAGGGGGATGCTACTCTTCCTTGCGGTGCATGGGCTTCAGTAGTTGTGGCTCGTGGGCTCAGTAGTTGTGGCTCGTGGGTTCTAGAGCGCAGGCTCAGTAGCTGTGGTGCACGGGCTTAGTTCCTCCCTGGCATGTGGGATCTTCCCAGACCAGGGCTCAAACCCCTTTACCCCTTCATTGGCAGGCGATTCTTAACCACTGCAAAAAGCACTCTGTTTTTGGCTTTGTGTTTCCTGAATAGAATGTTTATGATGACAAATAGAGAATGAAGAGAAAAAAATCAAGGACAAATAAGTTTCTTTTTCTCTTTTGCTTCCATAAAATATTCCTTTGCAAGTTTCATTGTTTATGTAGTTTGGAGAAGTAGTCAGGCCTTGAAGTCTTAAAATTATCAACCAGTATATGGGTCATGCCTAGTCAATCTGTCACAAAATGAAAGCTGGAAAATATTTTGCTGAGATTTAAATAGTCTTAAAGAGTCAACGTTAATTACACTAATCCCTCTGCTTCCTGAAGTTGTGATAACGAAAGAATTTATTCATACACTTAAATATATGAACTGAACATATGAAAGCAATCTAAATAGTGATGAATCTAGTAGAATAACATGAGGCAATCTTTTCTGGAACTAGAGAGAACATAATATTCACTTCCAGTATTCCCTTTTGCACATAAGGGAACCAAGATCACGAACGGATATGTTGACATTTCACTCCATTCTTGGAGAACTCTATTTGTATACATGGTTTGATGGGGAAGAGAGCTGGAAGTCTGCTTACCACTTAATAACTCTCTTATTTATAATTTGTCCAAACCCCTCACTTTTCTTCTCTTTAAAATGAAGACAATGTTTTCCTCACAGGCTTTTAAAATTATTATTATATATATGGCATATGTATGACATCTATGACATTTCTTGGCTCGTAGAGGTATTCATATCCATAACCTTTCTCTTTATCGTCCACTCATCACCCCAAATTTGTTCTCTGGAGCTAAACAAGCTTCATTGCATTCTTATTGTTTCATGAATTTGAAAAGGAATATTGGTATTTTCCTCAATTATTCAATGGTCCTATTATCTACTTTAAACATCACTAGTCCTGTCATTGAGTTTTAGGTGATATAATCTCAAGTGTTCTCCAAAATGTAGTTATTTTTTCCAAAGGCATGTCTGTAAATTTTTGAAATGCAGTGTTCTGAACTCTATTCAAATACCCGCAAAGGAAGGCTGATTGGTTCCAAGGTGTATGTTATACTTACATAATAATGGTAAGAAGTGATATTTTATTCTCTACTAACTTTTATTTGTATTCTTTTATATTTGAGAACAAAATAAGTGTTAATAATTATATCAAAGATACTTTGGTTGGAACCCTAACTGCATAGCCACAAAGCCTACAATATATCCCATAATATCTATTACATTATTTTGGGAAATGCTGAGTTTGTTTAAGTCTCCTGGGTCTTTTTCATAAAATAAGTATACTAATACCCAGGTTGTATTGATTATGGTGTCTGGCACATGGAACACACATTAATTAATAGTGATATTAGCAGGGAATTATTGTGCCATAATTTTAGTTTTTCATCAACATTGTAGAGTGTTTTAATAAGCCACATGTCTTTTAGCTAATTTACCTTTTTCCTGCTTGAAAGGAACTAATCTTGAAATTATAGTTTGGAAATACTCCCTCTCTTCTTTAGCCACAAGAATTTTAAGCTGTAAAGTCTTTTCCTTGAAGTTGAGGAAGCCCATATGTCTAATGTATGGAAAATATCTTTGCTCACACTCAGTGTTTTCTGCCTTGGCCATCACACACACATTTCAATGACATGGTCACTTTTCCCCAGATAGCATTAATGTTACTTAATCCTTGTTCTTTCAGATTTAAATCTAAAATAGCAGCTCTACTAGTCAATCCCTTTACCTTCTTGAGAGAGGAAAAAATCTCTGAGACAGAAAAAAAATATAATAAGTGCTCATCTTTTAGTAAAATAAAATTTATATTTGCTATATGAATTATCAAATTCTCATATCACAAATAGTTCTTTTCTGTGACTCAGTTTTGTAATCAAATAATATGCTAATGACTATAGTTGTGATGATAACGATCAGTGTTCGTATTTAGCAATCTTATAAGTGCTGTATCAGGTATTGTTTATTCTCACAAACCTATATTTTTTGGTTTCCACCACTCCCAATAGCATTTCCTGCTCAAGCCATGTAGAACTGCAGGTTTTCCCAACTGTACTCTGCTGTTTTAAACCACCTAGGCTTTCTATACTGTTTTTTCCATGCCTTTTCTCCCTGGCGAACTCCCAGTTATCATTAAATATCATCCTCAGATAGAGTTAATCACTCCTTCTCTCATTAATGTACTTTTAAAGAGGCATTTTAGTTGCTTGTTAGTATGTCTCTAACAAGACATACTTGTTATGAGCACCTCGAAGGCAGAGATGATTATTTTCATCTTAGTATTGTGTGCATTGCACATAGTACAAAATTTGTTGAATAATGGAATACTGAATGAATGTACAAACTGAATGAATGAATGAGTGAACCTCTAAATATGGAATGGTTATTAAATCTGGAATACAACCAGCTATGGAGAATGCAGTCTCTTTATTTCCCATCCATACAAATAACTGAGGGTACAAATGGACCTCATTCAGGCATTGCACATTAGAAACCCATTTTTTTTAAAGTGAGTAAAATGCCAGTAACTAAAAATCTGGAGATTGCACATTAAAAAATCCAAATTCCTAACTTCCTTGGAAAATCATAAGATTTGGCAACACACTGTATGCATTCCTTTATGACAACTGTTGGCTCAAGTTAGCTGTCCCCTCTAGTCTGGCACATATAGTCCCTGTCTCTATATTCTCATATACAGATTCTCTCATTCACCACTAGTGCATGAATCTGACCCTGGGATTCGGTGAGTTTTATTAGAGTTTTTAAAAACTGGGGATTGTTCTAAATTGAACACCACTGTTCTCAGTAAAAAGGGATAGACATTTTAGAGAGGGGAGAAAGAAGGGAGAAATATATAAAGATGAAGCACATATAATAGATAAAACTCTCATGTGAAAGATTTCCTCCCTATACCAGGAGGAAGGAAAACTTATCACCAGAGATGGGAAGCCAAGAGAAAGCTGTACAAATAGACAATGTTAAAATTACTTTTATCTTCCTTTAGTCTTCCCATATATTTTAGTTATTTTTCCACAATCGCTTTTCTTTTTTCAACCTAGTATATAATATATAAGCACTTGGGTCTATTGGCTTTTTGAGTATTTTCCTTTGGAAGCTTCCATATACGTGTAAAAATGTATATGCTTTTCTCCTGTTGATCTGTTGTATGTCCATTTAATTCCCAGGCCCAGGTGGAGACTCTAAGAAGGTAGAGTAAAATTTTGTCTCCCCTACATATGGGTACACCTCTAACAGCCTTTTCTTCATTTCGCAACAGAACACTGTATAAATTTGACATTGCAGAGGTCTGTCCTGTCTCGTCTTTAAATGTGCAGAGCAGTTTAGATACAGCAGAATCTAGCAGATGATCCACCAGGAGATGGTGGCAGATGTAGCAATAAGTGGTACATGGTGAGTGAAAATAGTGGAACCCAGAAGCTGCTAAGCAGATAAAAGATGGTGTGGCAGTAGTGGGTATATTCATGAGTGCCTGTGACACATATTCAGAAGCACACTTGAGGGTTAATTTATAGGTAGTTGATATCCTTTGTGAAAACGAGAGACAAAGTCCAGTTATGCTTATTTTGAAATAGTTTATATGACCCTGTTCTGACACTTGCATGATATATAATGAAATATAAAATATTGTGTTTTAATATTTGAAGAACTTCCTAACTCTACTCCTGAGAGCAGCAGAGATAACTTTGCATTTACCAAAACCCATGATCTATATTTCCTGCTACACAGCTATAGGACATTTTTGAGCCTTCCTTTCACTAGGTGTGGCCAGTAAGATGTGGAAAGAAGTGTAGTACACAATACCAGGCCTCGCATGTAAAAATATCCAGCATAATCCTTTAAACTCTGTCGTATGATTAGATAAGAAAAACCTTCAGTAGTCTTTGAGCCTTACGGATTGGGAGAGCCACATGACTAAAAGAACCTGGATCCCTGAAAGACAATATGGAAAGCTGCCCACCAACCAGAAACATCTGCATTAGGCTTGAGTGAAAAAGAAACTTCTACTGTGTTAAGCCATTGTTATCTGGGGGTTACCTATACTAACAAATAAACCTAGTCAACCAAATAGTCTGAAGTTCTCTTTACATCTTTTCAGTTGATTACCTCTCTGAGTCAATGTAAAAAAGAAAAAAAAAAAAAAAAACAAATTAACTGAAACCAGAAACCACAAACAGTCTTTGTGCACAAATAAGTAGCTATTTGATCTGTTCCACAACCATAGTTATTTCAGTCTTTGCATTGTCTACCTGAGAACTATCAAAAACACTGTCTGTCATATTCTCTTCCTTGTCTGGAAGAAACTAGACACGTTCAAACTTCCATGGCCATTACAGTAGTACTGTTAAAAAAAATCACTGCACACTCACAAATCTGTACTTCCCTTCCTAATATAAGGTGTTGACCTCAAACGAAAACAGTTTTAAGCTACATCTACATGGGTGACCATGTGTGGCATAAAATAGATTTTCCAGCATGTGTTTATTTGGCAATGACTTAAAAGTACAACCAGATGTTTTTATGGAGAACAGCTCTTCTAGCCACAAATGTTTCCAATTTAAATACGTTTGTTTTGACTCTATTTTGCTGCAGATGGAAAACATCCATTTTTTTTTTCTTTCTAGTGGGGATAGACAGTGAACGTTGGCAAATCTCATAGAGAATGATTACCAGTATAGACAAAACTTCAGTGAAAGCTTTCATTTTCCATAAGGAGAATTTTTAAAAGACAATTTTGCATTTTAAATAGGAAGGCTCTTTTAAGACCATTTTCCCCCTCTAATTTGTACCATAAGTTTTAAACATCTGTATGTGTTTGATCCAAAGGGAACTACGTTACTTCTAAGTGATAAGTCAGACGGATCTATTCAGAATGACAGCATAGCTTCTGGGTGTGCCATCGGTAGCTACTGCATATAGATATTTCAGAATGTCTTATCAAAATGTGTGTTATGTAGAAACTTTTTATCAAATTTATTTGCAATTGGCAGGTTGAAAAGTAACAGGAATTTTAAATATCATATAAGAATAACAAAAGTTTTTCTTATTTTTGCAAGAACAGACTACTGTGTACGTGACAGAGTATAAAATTATCTTGGCAAGATTATAGTTTTCTGTTTTAAGAACCTCATTTTAAGTCATAAAATATAATATTTTCTTTAACCAAATTATTCTTAACATTTGCTCTTATAGTTTAACCTATGATATGTGAGGAGCTTGCTGAAAGACAAGAAGATGTTTTAAAATTGTATTCCCTGTCTTAGGTATTTAAATGAGTAAAAAAAAGTCCAAATATTGTTTTAAGTAGCAAAATTATAATTATTATATATCCATTGAAAGAGTGCAATCTCTATCATCCAGAATATACTTCCATAGACAAGCACTGTGATATACAAACGTTATTTTTAAAAATAAAGCCTTTTAAAAGGAGATTAAAATACTAAAATGAATATTGACTTTTATATTAGTCATTAGATCGATACAAAAACCATTGTTTCTTCCCCCACATCTTTTCACTTTCAAGTGTTTTCATTTAAGGTATCATTCTTTGTGGAAAGTATTCATATCTATGTTATATAGATTTTTCTTCCAGATAGCATTAATCTCTAATTGTTATATATCTTTTGATTATTCTCTTCTGTCACTGACTCTCCAATGAAATTTCAGTTATTCAAATAAAGGTCATGTTCCTAAAAAAAATACTCTTCATTCTATGTTAATCACTTAAGTTTTTGCCACATGATCAATTGACATAATTGTAAGATATTGGTCTCAAGAATGACTACACGTTGGAGAAAATCTGGGGTTCTCCTAGAATTCAGTTAAGGAAAAGAACATTGAGATCTTGGCCCTGTTCCAAAACCTCTCCAGTGGCCCTACCAGTTTGATATCACTGGGGAAAAAATTCATTTTTCCAGATCACAAGGCTAGGCAAGGCCCAGAGAGTGTGGAGTAGTCATAGATTGTTTAAATGACCCATTGGAATTGGCTGTTGGCTGGGAAAAGTATGAATAAAAGGCAATTTTTAGCAGCAGAGTAAAATGTATCAAAAATATTTTTGTGTTATCTGGAAAAGGAAAAGCAACACCCATCCATTTATATTTTTCCTTAATAGTAGTATTCTGTTTTATTTGCAAATTAAGTGATAAATAGAAAATATGACCACTTTACTATTACCTCAATCTGACATAATATATATAATGGGAGTTTTAATGGGAGAATAAAAGAGAGTGTCTCTTTGTTTCACTCTAACTAAATAGATGATTTTATACTGCATTTAATTAAGACATCCTACCTCTGTATTTTTCTGGAAAATTTACTATTTTAATGTTATAAAAACACTCTTGGTTAGGAACATTGTGTATTATTATTCCTTTTTTTTTTTTTTTAATACATTTATTTATTTATTTTTGGCTGCTTTGAGTCTTTGTTGCTGCGCGCGGGCTTTCTCTAGTTGCGGTGAGCGGGAGCTATTCTTCGTTTCGGTGCGCGGGCTTCTCACTGCGGTGGCTTCTCTTGTGGAGCATGGGCTCTAGGTGCACGGGCTTCAGTAGTTGTGGCTCGCAGGCTCTAGAGCGCAGGATGAGTAGTTGTGGCACATGGGCTTAGTTGCTCCACAGCATGTTGGGATCATCCCAGACCAGGGCTCAAACCCACGTCCCGTGCATTGGCAGGCAGATTCTTAACCACTGTACCACCAGGGAGCCCCTTATTCCTTCTTTTTAATCTTTTGATACTGCTGGAATATCTATCTTGGGTTCAAGCATAGTTTGTGTTTGTTTTATGTTAAGATGATTTGTCTATTTTAAAATATTATTCAGAATATTCTTTGTCTAAAATTTCATATACATTAGCATATAAATTTTTATAATATCCTGGCTTATCTTTTTTCCAGTTTTTTTGACATAACATTGTGTAAGGTATACAATGTGTTGATTTGATACACTGATATATTACAAGATGATTACCGCTGGAGTAAGCTAAGACCTCCATCAGCTCACCTAATACTATTTCTTTCGTGTGGTGAGAAACCTAAGATTTACTGTCTTAGCAACTTTCAAGTATATAATACAGTTTAGTTATCTATAATCCACATGGTGTACATTAAATCCCCAGAACTTATTCATTTTATAACTGGAGGTTTGTACTCTTTGACCAACACCTCCCATTTCCCCCAATCTTCAGCCCCTGGTAACCACCATTCTACTTTATGTTTCTACACTTTCAACTTGTACAAGTTATAAGTGAGGTCATATCTCTTCTTTCTCTGTCTGACTTATTTCATTTAGCATAATACCCTCCAGGTTCATACGTGTTGTCCCAAATGATACAATTTCCTTTTTTTGTGTGGCTGAATATTCCAGTATATATATATGTATCTTCTTTATCCATTCATTCATTAATGGGCACTTAGATTCTTTCCATATGTTGGCTATTGTGAATAATGTGCAATGAACATGGGAGTGCATATATCTTTTCGTGATCTTGATTTCCTTTCTTTGGATATATATCCAGAAGTGGGATAGCTGAACTATATGGTAGTTTTATTTTTGCTTTTTGAGAAACCTCCATGGGGCTTTCTATAGAAGCTGCACCGATTTACATTCCCAGTAACAGTCCACAGTGTTCCCTTTCCTCCACATTCTTGCCAACACTTAGGCCTTTTCTTTTTGGTGATAGGCATTCTAATGGGTGTGAGGTGATATCTCATTGTGGCTTTAATTTGCATTTTCCTGATGATTATTGGTATTGACCATGTTTTCATCTACTTGTTAACTATTTGGTTGTCTTCTTTAGAAAAACATCTATTCAGTTCTTCTTCCCATTTTTAAATCACATTATTTTATTTTAGTTTTTGAGATTGAGTTGTATGAATTCTTTGGATATTTTGATATAACCCCTTATCAAATACAGGATTTGAAATATTTTTCCCATTCAGTAGGATGCCTTTTCATTTTATTTATTATTTCTTTTGCTGTCAGAGCTTTATAATTTGATGTAGTTCCACCTAATTGATTTTTGCTTGTTGCTTATGCATCATATCCAAAAAATTTTTGCCAAGACTAATGTTAAGGAGCTTTTTCCCTAAGTTTTCTTCAAGGAGTTCATGGTTTAAGTTTTTAGTTTTCAGTCTTTAATTCATTTGGAGTTAATTTTTGTGAGTAGTGTAAGATAGAGGTCTAATTTCATTGTCTTTAACGTGGTTATCAATTTTAATTTATTCAAGAGACTATCTTTTCACCATTGAATATTCTTGGTTCCCTTGTCAAATATTAGTTGATCATATATGCATGGATTTATTTCTGGGCTCTCAATTCTGTTCCACTAGTTTATGTCTCTGTTTTTAATTCCAGTATCCTGTTGTTTTGATTACTGTAACTTTGTAATATTGTTTAAAATAAGGAAGTGTGATGCCTCCAGTTTTATTCTTTATATTTCTGTGAAATATGCCATTAGAATTTGATAGGAATTGCATTGAACCTGTAGATGACTTTGGATAGCATGGACCTTTTAACAATATGAGTTCTTCTAATACATGAACACAGGATATGTTACCATTTGTGTCTTCTTCAGTTTCTTTCATCAAAGTATTGTAGTTTTAGGTATACAGATAATTCACCTACTTGGTTAAATCATCCTAAGTATTTTTTTTAAACTACTGTGAATGAGATTTTTTTCATTTTTTTTCAAATAGTTCATCATTAGTGTATAGAAATGCAGCTGATTTCTGTATGTCAATTATTCATCCTATAACTACTGAATTTATTGCTTAGTTCTAACAGGGTTTTTTTGTGGCATGTTTAGGATATTCTATATAAAAGATCAAAAGATTTTTCTAGTTCCTTTAGGTGCAAAGTTAGCTTGTTTATTTGAGATCTTTACTTTGTATTAATGTATATATTTGTTGCTATAAACTTCTAGGGGAACTGCTTTTTCAGCATTCCACAGCTTTTAGCGTTTCCATTTTCATTTGTTTAAAGATTTTTAAAATTTCCGTTTGAGTTCTTCTTTGACCCATTGGTTGATCAGGAGTGTGTTGTTTAATGTCTACATATTTGTGAATTTTTCAGCTTTCCTTCTGTTATTGATTTCTAGTTTCATACCACTGTGGTTGAATAAGATACTTGGTGTGATTTCAATCTTCTTAAATGTGCTAAGACTTGTTTTATGACTTCTCATATGATCTATCCTAGAGAATGTTCCATGTGGACTTGAGAAGAATGTGTATTCTGTTGCTGCTGGATGGACTGTTCTATTTATATCTGTTAGGTCCATTTGGTCTAAAGTATCGTTCAAGTCCAAAGTCTCTTTGTTGATTGATCATCTGTCTGGTTGATCGACCCATTGTTGAAAGTGGAGTACTGAAGTCCCCTATTATTATTGTATTGTCAATATCTCCCTTCAGATCTGTTAGTATTTTCTTAATAAATTTAGGTGCTCTGATGTTGGGTGCATATATACTTATGATTATTATATCTTCTTGATAAATTGATCATTATATAATAACCGTTGTCTCTTGTTACTATTTTTGGTTTAGAGTCTATTTTGTCTAATGTAAGTATAGCTCCCCCTGCACTGTTTTTGTTTCCATTGCATGGAATATCTTTTTCTATTGCCTCACTTTGAGGCTGTGTGTGTCTTTAGGCTGAAGTAAGTCTCCTGTAGGTAGAATATAGTTGGGTCTTTTTTTTTTTTTTTTTATTCATCCAGGCACTCTATACCTTTGATTGGAGAATTCAATCCATTTACATTTAGAGTAGCTATTTATATTTAAAGATTTACTAATTCTATCTTATTGTTTTCCGATTGTTTCATACTTTTTTCTTTCTTCTTCTTGTGTGCCTTCCTTTGTGAATTGATAATTTTCTGTAATGATATGATTTGATTCCCTTCTCTTTATCTTTTGTGAATCTCCTATAGATTTTAGTTTGGTGATTATCATGAGGCTTACAAAAAGCATTTTATAGATACAACGGTCTATTTTACATGAATAACAACTTAACTTCGGTCACACAAAAGCTCTACCCCTTTACACCCATCCCCTTTTATGTTTTTTTTGCGGTACGCGGGCCTCTCACTGTTGTGGCCTCTCCTGTCGTGGAGCACAGGCTCCGGACATGCAGGCTCAGCAGCCGTGGCTCACGGGCCCAGCCGCTCCGTGGCATGTGGGATCCCCCCAGATCGGGGCACGAACCCGTGTCCCCTGCATTGGCAGGCAGACTTTCAACCACTGCGCCACCAGGGAAGCCCCCCTTTTACGTTTGATGTCACAATTTACCTCTTTTTATATTGTGTGTTTATTAACAAATTATTTTAGCTATAATTATTTTAATAGTCTTGGGACTTATAGTCTCCTGTAAATTAAATTTTTCTTAGAATGTTCGCTTTACTGTATTTCATGTGCACTTAAGAATAAATCGGGATAGATTATAGGGTTTCTGAATCTATTTATATAACTCTCACTTATTCTGAAAACTGTATTTGTGCCCTTCTAAATCAGAAATTCAAGAAGATCTAGTTGATACTTTATACTTTAAAATGTAGTCAGAGTGTAGGTAAATGGTACTTTAATGATTATCTGCATTACAATAATCTCCAAAGAACACAGATGTTGAAAGTCAATCTTCCATGCTCCATGAAAATGAAAATAACTTCATTTTAGGAATTTCCAATAAGAGTAAATTCATGACATCATTTTCCTTTATACTAAGTTTAGAAAGCTGTGTTGAAATATATGGTACCAAAAGACTGCAATGATGAATTTGTAAACAATAGTTTCCTTTCATAAATGACCTCATGTACCTATGGGAAACTGCTAGGTTCTACATCTGGTATATGGTGAGTAAGACTGAGCAAACAATTTAGAAGATCTTGGTTCAATAAAATTGAGTAACCTTAAGGAAGTTAAAACTTCCTATAGTAACTCAATGTTAGTCCACAAATAGCATGGTCCTGTAAAGTCAAAGCACTTGTTTTTAAAATTCATTTAATAAATTTTTAACACAGTACATTGAAATCTATGGAAAATTAAAGTCCCTATTACTTTCAGCACAAAGAATTACTTAAAATTCAATGTATCAGGAGCCATGAACCAAAACATATAAAGTGGTTCCTAAAATAAATGAAGTCCAAACAAAAACTCAAAAGGATAATTGAGTAGATAAACAATAGACTCTTACTTTATGACTTATCTATACCTAAATCTGGGCAAATTAAACTTTGGACAAAATAAGGATAAATTAGTAAGACAATCAGCCATTTAGTAGTAATCTTGGCATATTCATCATATATTCTCTTGTATCCTCTACCTCTAAATGGAAACCACAGGAGCTTATATCCTTGAAATTTGTATTTGGTCTAGGCTCTTTTTTGCCTTTATCTAACGATTCTCCTTTCTTATCTACCAACACTTTAGCCTCTTACCTACTTCCAGAAACAAGAATAATAGCCATTTAAAAATATATTCTCAAGTTAATGTACATGACATCCTATTTTTGTTTTGTTTTTACATTGGTAAGAATTAGCCAGCCATAAACCTGTATCAACTGATAGGGAATATGATAATTACTAGAATTTTAAGGCAAATAGATAGCTAGATGATAATATATAATTATATATTGATTTAATATGAAAATCATAAAATCTTGACGTTAGGCCTGGAGGTTAATTAGAAGTTAATGCAGGTAGTATTCTCTCTATATGCAAATAATCCAGGTGACTCAGGACTCCAAGAGTGAGTTATCTAGGAAACAAGGTGCCTGATCTTTTATAACAGCCTCAAAAGTCAATAGTATTACTTCTGTCATACTCTATTGGCTAAAGCAGTCATAGCCCATTCAAGATTCAATTTCTTTATGGAAGAAATGTCAAAGAATTTGCTCTCATCTTTTAAACTTATGCCAGTGTGCCACTTACAGTAAATTATTTATATACCTCCCATAAGCAAATGCACTAATTTCCTTCCAAGATCTTCCAAAAATTTTATCTAATGGCCATATAAGATCAAGACCATGGTTATGATGCCATCATTTAAATCAGATCCAAATACAGATGAAGTTCCTAAGTTGTAATTCTTTAGTTACAGTTCATCTTGATCAGCCCCTGCCTCCTATCATTACGACCACATCCAATATTCTTTGGTGAGACAGCATAGGTGTATTAGTCAGGGTTCTCCAGAGAAACAGAACCAACAGGAGATCTATGTATATCGACTTTGTAATTGGCTCATACAGTTATGGAAGCTGAGGAGTCCCACAGTCTGCCACCTGTAAACTAGAGAACCAGAAAAGCCAGTGGTGGACAGGCATACCTCTTTTTATTGCACTTCGCTTTACTGTGCTTTGCAAGTATTATGTTTTTTATAAGTTAAAGGTTGTGGCAACCCTTCATCAAGCAAGTCTATTGGCGCCATTTTTCCAACAGCATTATTTTTAAATTAAGGTATATTCATGATTTTTTAGACATAATGCTTTTGCACACTTAATAGAATACAGTATGGTGGAAAGTAACTTTTATATGTACTGGGAAACCAGAAAATCTCTGTGACTTGCTTTGTTGCCACATTCGCTTTATTGCAGTGGTCTGGAATCAAACCTGCAATATTTCTGAGGTATGCCTGTAATCCAGTACAAGTCTGAATGTCAGAGAATTGTGGCGCCAATGGTGGAAAGTCCTGGTCTGAGGCCAAAAGCCCAAGAACCAGGAGTATGGATGTCCAAAGCTAGGGGGAGATGGATATCTCAGCTAAAATCCTTCCTCCATCTTTTTGTTCTATGCAGACCCTCAACAGATTAGATCATCCCCAAGGGCTTTGGTGAAGGCACTTTCTTTACTCAGTCTACTAATTTGGATGGTAATGTCTTCCAGAGACACCCTCACAGACACACTCAAAAATAATGTTTTACTAGCTATGTGGGCATCCCTAAGCTGACACATAAAATTAACCATAATAAAATCACCTCAACAGACATTATTTTCAAAACTAAATCTTAAAGTATATCTTAAAAGATCATCACAAGAAAAAAAAATGTAACTATGTTTGATGATAAATGTTAACTAGACTTATTGTGTTGATCATTTTGTAATATATACATATCAAATCATTATTTTTTACATTTGAAACTAATATAATGTTATACATAAATTATATCTCAAAAAATAGAGGAAAAGAGAAGGTACACAACAGTTATTTGTCCATAGCAGTTTTATAAACCAGGCACACCCACAAGCCAGTTACTTAATTAGGGCTTAGTCTTCTTTCCTGAAAATAATTTTCTGCAGCATGTGGCTCTACTTTGTTCATGTTCACATTTGAGTTTATTGCTCACAGTAGTGTAAGCATATAAAGAACACTTTTTCTTCTGTATCATATTTATCCCCTTCAGTGCAGACTGGTATAATTCCTTTAAAAACATTATCTCTATAATGCATAATTTGTAATTCAATTCCTTAGACAAAAGTCATCGCTACAAATATCTTCCACTTAAGCCTTTCACTACTTTAGGTTCCACAACTTTGAGACTGCTGTATGAAAAGCCCTAAAGGGTCTTACAACTCTTACTATCTAACAGTATCTGCAAGGCCTAAGCATAACATCCTTGGAAAGCCATATGTCTTTCTGAAACATCTATGAGAAAGCACTTTAAATCCCTCTGAGACCTCAACAAAGAATTTTTCTCTCAAACTTTGCCTTCATTTACACCCTGAGGCCATGTTTTTTTGGCAGCATTCTAGAGTTGATCTTTTTCTTGAGGTCTTTCTTACTTTGAGATCCTTTTGCAGGCTAGAAAGACTGTCAAAGAGAAAAATTCATTTTTCTAGAGCTTCCAGTAACATTTTCCTCAGTTTCTTTCAATCTTTCATAGAGAAGCTCTTCAAGGACTGGCAGGCTTTCATATATTTGGTCCCCAAACCAGAATGTCATAGATTTTTTTATGAAACTCCCCAGATTTTTGGTTCCACTCCCAAATTACGTTCTGGTTTTCTACTTTTTAAAATAACAAGTCACCAAATTTTAATAGCAAAACACAATCATTTTATTTTGCTTATGGTATTGTGGGTCAAGATTTAAAACAGAGCAGGGTGAGGATAGCTTGCCTCTGAATCACAATATTTCAAATCTCAGCTGAAAAGGCCAGAACAACTGGGAGTAACTCAAATGATGAGATTGGAATGATCTGGAGGCTTCTTCACTCGTATGTCTGGCACCTGGGCTGAAAGGACTCAATGCATAGGCTGAGCTGAAATTATGGAACAAAATAGCTACACAGCCTTCTTCATTTGGTTTGGCTTACTCATTTCATGGAATTTTTAGTGTAGTTAGACTTCTTATATGATGACATGTTTCTAAGAGTGGGTGTTCCAGCAAAAGGTGAAAACCATTTAGTCTTTTATTACCTAACTTGGAAAGTCACATAGAGTTAAACTTCTGTTATATTCTTGTGGATGAAGTAGTCACAAGCATAGACAGACACACAAGGAAAAGTTAGAATACACCTCTCCGTGGGGGAAATATCAAAAAATGTGGGACCATGTTCTAACACTACCATAATAATATATAAATAATAAGCAAATAATAATGACTTCTATGTTTGTGATATGGAATAAATATTTTAAAGGATCTATATATTTATTCTGTATTTTTTTGCTTCATATATTTATTTTTTAAAAACTCCAATATAGATTTCTTGTATAAATATCCATTTTAAGATGGGTATTTATTTAGTATATATTTGGTTTGAATGGGTTATGAAATACATTTTCTAGTACTAAATTGATCAAAATGTGAATATCTAGAGTAAAGCAACTGAAATATAATTATATAGGTTATAAGCTGTATAGACTGGCAAATTTATCAGAAAGCAAATTAACTTAAAAATTCAAACGGTTGCAAAACATATAGCCTTTTATTTTTATTAATTTTTCTAATTAATTGAAATATATTTTCTTTCCTCACATTCTCTAACTTATTCAACCATTTCAGTTCTTTTATATTATATTGACAATTGAAAAAATCAGAAACTTAAAATATAAATTTTGGACGAAAGTACCTGGGTGTTTCACACCTATCTAATTGAAATATCTTATTGAGTCATTGGAGAACTAGAATTTCAAGGCCAAATACCAAAGAAGAGAAAGTAAGAATAAGTTAAGAATTTTTCCCCTCTCCTTAAGGCAAATTTTTATTCTGAAGGGTAAAAGTGAGAAGCTGAGTAGCTAAGCAGTTCTTTCAGTAGAATTAGGAACATCTAAAGAAGAGGATACTAATAAATCCAACAGGTTTTCAGATAGGACTCTTGAACCACATCACAGGAGTCAGATTTCACAAGGACTAAAGCCCAGATTTGAACAATTTTGCTAAATAGAAGATATCATCACAAAACAGGAAACAAAAAATGAACTCACTTTGCAAAATTAAAAATTGAAAAAATGAAATAACTGAATCTAAGAAATTAATAGATGAGATTATATAAGGTGGAAGAGAGACTTAGCAAACTGGAAGATAAAATAGAAGACTATATCCATCCTACAGTTATAATCGGATGTGAGCATGGAAATTACATGCAAAAAAAACATATGGAAGGGAGTTTTTTAAAAGAATAATATATGTGTAATTGGTTTTACAAAGGAGGAGAAAGGATAGAATTGGGAAGAAACAGCATTTGAAGAGATAAATGGCCAAGAATTTTCCAAAGAAGAAAAAAGATAACAAGCCACAGATTGAAACTGTACTACATCAACCCAAGTAAGATAAATAATAAAGAAAATCACATCTGCTTTCATTACATACAATTCATATGCATTAGCTTAAAATGAAATACATAAATTTGAGGCAATCAGAAAAAAATACATATTAGCATCAAAGAAGGAACAAAAAGTCTAATCAGTAACTTCTCAATAAGAATAATGGACACTACAGTAAAATGGAATTATTGTATTTTCAAAATACACTTCTAAACTAAAAATATATATCCATGAAACTTCTGAAAGGAAATACAGGAGAATAACTTCATGAACTTTTAGGCAGGCAATTTTCTTTTACAGGTTAAAAAAATTCAACAATGAAAAAATTTAAATGAACTTCATCAAAATTACAAATTTCTATTCATCAAAAGATACCATTAAGAAGTGAATGGACAAGCTATAGGTCATTAGAAAATGTTCATTATACATACATCTTTCAAAGGACTTTTAAGGATAATACATCAAAAATGCTTCTAATAGTAATAAAAAAAGAAAGACAAGCAACACAACTAGAAATGGATAGAAGTCTTGAACAGACAGTTTGCAAAAGATTTTTGATTGGCCAAAAATTCATAATAGTATGCTAACAAAATTTGGCATCAGGTAAATGCAAATTAAAACCACAATGAGGGCTTCCCTGGTGGTGCAGTGGTTGAGAGTCTGCCTGCCAGTGCAGGGGACGCGGGTTCGTGCCCCGGTCCGGGAAGATCCCACATGCCGCGGAGCGGCTGGGCCCGTGAGCCATGGCCGCTGAGCCTGCGCGTCTGAAGCCTGTGCTCCGCAACAGTGAGAGGCCCGCATACCCTCCCCCCCCAAAAAAAAAACACAATGAGATTTCATTTAACACATTTGAAAGCCAAACAAAACAAAACAAAACAAAACCTGGCATTACCAAATGTTGGAAGGTGTAAAGCAGCTGGAGTATGCATACATTGTGTGGGAGTAAAATATGATACACCACCTTTGAAAACCTGATTTGGAGTGTCCTATAAAGTTAAACACACATTTATCAATGACCCAACAATCCTTTCCTAGGTATTTACCGCAAACAATATGTCCACACAAAGACCTTCACAAAAATATACATAATGGTCTTATTCAAAAATAATGGTCTTATTCAAAAATATACATAATGGTCTTATTCAAAAATATACATAATGGTCTTATTCTGTCCATAAACTGTACAGAATCCAAATGTCCATTAGCAGATAATGGATAAATTGTGATATACTCATATAGTGGAATAAGATTATATGATAAAAAGGAATAAACTACTCATATATGCAATAACATGGATGCATTTCAATAACATTACATTGAAAGAAAGAAGGCAAATGCAAAAGAATATATTCTATATTATTCCACTTATATGAAGTCCAAGAACAGGTGAAATTAATCTAAGGAGACAGTAATAAGAAATTTGTTGTATCCAGGGGTGGAAGTGGGAGAGTTATAAGGAGTTACTAGGAAAGGACACAAAGGAATATAAAGTTGGGTATATAATGTTATTAAAACTCAAGGAACTTAACACTGAAGATATAGACATTTTATTATGTATATATTTACCTTAATGAATAAACAAAAAAGATAATAAAGATGTTGAATAAGAAATTAATCCACCCCCCCCCACCTCCAACAAAATAATTCTAATTTACACACACTCACACAAAAATAAAACTAACACTTAATAACTTGGTTTAAGACTACAGTGTGTTGATACCAAAACCAGAGAAAGTAAGAAATGCAAGTTCCAAGCCAAACTCTCTCACAAATATAGATTTTAAAATTCTAAATGAAACATTGGCAATTCAAATTCATGGTGTGTGAGTGCATGCATGTGCGCATGTATGCATGTAAAATCACAACCAAGTTGGATTTATCCTAGGAATGCAAATTTCTTTTAAAAGCTTATTAATACAATTTACTATATTACAAGGATACAAAAATAAAACTAGTATTTTAGGTGCAGGAAAGGAATTTGATAATATTCACATTCATTACATAATAATCTTTGTAAAACAGGGAAATAAAGGAACTTTCTTACAAAACTCTACAGCAGACATACACTTAATGATAAAATTAAGTTAATTAATCAATTCCTTGATAATTTATTAACAATGAAACATTTCTCTTTAAGTTTGGGAATGCGGCAGTACTATATAATATCATTACTTCTATTTAACATTTTTCTTGAAGTTATTTCTAGCCAATGCAATACAACAAGTGAAAGAAATAATGGAAAAGAAGAAATTTAATTGTCATTATTTCAGATGACATGAATTTGCATGACATAAACAATCTGTACTTAATTATTAAAATAAATAAGTAAATTTAACAAGTTCACATGATAGAAATATTAATTGTATTTCCATAAACCAGCATAATCAGAGGCTGAAAATTTTTTAAAGTCCTATTAACTATAACGTCAAAGAACA